>NC_064620.1:526374487-526685276 GCF_023898315.1 Schistocerca nitens
GACAGAGAGACAGACAGACAGACAGACAGACAGAGAGACAGACACAGACAGAGAGACAGAGAGACAGAGAGACAGACAGACAGACAGACAGAGAGAGAGACAGAGAGGGAAGATGAATACCGCTTTCATGTTTGTCTGCCTGTTCAGTGCAAATTCCAGAATTGATTTTAAAACTTACCGATGACCCAGAAACTAGAAACGTATGAGCATGCAGTACTAACAAGTGAACATCCCCATCGCACTCCCCTCAGATTTAGTTATAAGTTGGCACAGTGGATATGCCTTGCAAAACTGAACACAGATCAATCGAGAAAACAGGAAGAAGTTCTGTGGAACTATGAAAAAATAAACAAAATATACATACTGAGTAGTTCATGCTTAAGATAGGCAATATTAAGGACAGTGTGAGCTCAGGAGCGCCGTGGTCCCGTGGTTAGCGTGAGCAGCTGCGGAACGAGATGTCTTTGGTTCAAATCTTCCCTCGACTGAAAATTTTACCTTCTTTATTTTCGCAAAGTTATGATCTGTCCGTTCGTTCATTGACGTCTCTGTTCACTGTAATAAGTTTAGTGTCTGTATTTTGCGACCGCACCGCAAAACCGTGCGATTAGTTGACGAAAGGACGTGCCACTCCAATGGGAACCGGAAACATTTGATCGCAAGGTCATAGGTCAACCGATTCCTCCACAGGAAAACACGTTTGATATATTCTATACGACACTGGTGATGGCATGTGCGTCACATGACAGGAATATGTTGTCCACCCCCCTAACTAGTACACTTCGCGAATGGGTAAAATGATTCTTCTACCTTGCCCGATTTAGGTTTTCTTGTGGATGTGATAATCACTCCCAAAAAAGTGATGAAAACATAAGAGTTTGTCACATAAACTGAAAACAAAAAGTTAAATTTTTCACTCGAGAAAAGACTTGAACCAAGGACCTTTCATTCCACAGCTCGTTACGCTAACCACGGGACCACGGCGCTCCTGAGCTCGCACTGTCCTTGATATTGCATATCTTTCACATGGACTACTCAGTTTGTATATTTTGCTTATTTTTTCATAGTTCCACACAACTTCTTGCTGTTTTCTCGATCGATCAGTGTTCAGTTTTTCAAGGCCTATCCACTGTGCCAACTTATAACTAAATCTGAGGGGAGTGCGATGGGGAGGTTCCCTTGTAAGGCGCTTTCTTGTCTGGCGTGTGGAGGACGGCGCATTGTGTAGCAGTGCAGTTTCCCTTTCCTGCCGCAGCGGCGAATGGTTCGTGGGAACAGAAATAGCTGGTGAGCCTCCGGGTTGTATTCTCATAAAACTATCTGCAATCGATTGATTTATTTCTCTTACGCAAGACTAAAAAGCAGAAAACAGTTATTTAAACAAAAGTGAATTTTTAATTACCACGTTTTTAAATCGGACTAAAAGGTGTAAAATAACATCTCCTAACCCAATACAGATTGCTAACCCCATACAGTTCTGAAAATTCGTGACTGAGAATTTTCAATAGTTGTGAAAGAATTGTTATATTTAGATAAAAAAAGTAGGGAACATGCAATATGTAACTGATACATGAATCGTTCGCCTCCTTGCTATTACACTACTGCAGATTATAGATGCATGAATAGCTCACTCCTTTTATCTACTGCTCGTGCCTCTCATACGTATGTATCAAAAATTTATTTTTGTTTATGTAATTATGTGTATATCTCGTAGTTTCCGAGCAGTTGTCTTCTGAAATCAGGAAGGTACTTGCGGGTAACCCGTAAACTGAAGATTTTCTCAAGGTTCTGAAATGCCATGTCATCAAATTATAGCAACTAAGAAGTGAAAAAGAAATTATCATTAATTGCGAAATCCTGAGAGTGCTATGTATAGAATTAAAGAGGTTAAAAAATCATCTTTGAAGAACAGCATATTGGCCACTGATGTACATCGCCGACGCAAGACGTGAATCGATTTGAGGTCTGTTAAATGAAAAACATTTAATGTAAAATTATTGTACTTTTATGTTCATTTGCTGGTAAAAACGAATACAGCCAAATGCGTTAAAACTATTTATGATTAATTATTGAAAATTCACTTCCTCCTTTATTTATAATTTTGTATTAATTATTTTATCATAGCTGCAAGAAGCGCAGCCATTGTTAGTTGCGATTATATAGCAACTTCGTCTGTACTTCTAGTTGAAAATAGCATGGGTTTGTGTTAAACTAATTTTCAAAACAATTTAATAATTTTTTATTGGTGGCATCAATTTAAATGATTTAAATGATTTATTGGGAAAAGGAAAATCTTAATTAAAAAAGAAATCATCTCTTTTGTTGTCCGCTATCTTAACTTTTATCACAGTGGCAAATTTAAATTACTTGAAACTGCAAGCTTTCAATATTCCGATGTGTAAGAAATAAATGTGCACCGGTGGTACTGAACTCTATTTATAAAAGAAAAAAATTAATCGGATCAGACTACATTTTCTAAGAACAGTGCTGATGGTATTTATTGTTGAACAAGATTTCATTGCTGATGTATGTGGCCAAAATTAAACTACGCACGAATCACGGAGAAAAATATTTCTGGTAGCATACGTCAGTGTTGTGTGCGGGTGGTATTCTGTGGTTCCTTTTCATGATCAATTTGCTAAGAATAATTAAATCCATCGAAGACAAAAAAAATTATAAAAGCTCTGATGTACGATCTGTAATTTTAGTGATATGAACACAGCTTACAGTCAACATTATTACACTACGTCAGGTACAATTCTTGTGCAATTTGAACAAAATTATTATCTGGGAGAAGTTGTAGTTTGAATAATGCATTATACATGTGTATAATATTGTCAGTGTCATTTACAAAATCAAATCAATGCAACTGCTACAAAAAAAAAAAAAAAAAAAAAAAAACAGTGAATTCAAACCGCAGAATACCATAGAGTATCGTATCATCCATATTAATTGCACTTGTCGATGTTGATGATACACGAAAACCGCCACAGCCAGTGCTCTAGGAAATGCTTTATTGTCTGTAATATAACATACAGTCACCATTAATCTTTATTTTACAGTTTCCATTACCAACTTTAGCCCATATGAAAAGGTATTCATCTGCATTCAATTTCTTCTTCCTTCTAGTACTCAACACAAATGGCATACTAGGAACCAGTGTACCATACGGCTGTTTAGCCAGAATTCCTGCTGTCTCTGCTATGCTCCATGTCTTCCATGTAAGAATATTTGCATCTGGAAACGCTTCAAGGCCACCATAGTCACAATGATTGCCCCATACTACAGCAAGTGTAAGCCATGTACTACCTCCAAACACGGCTTGTACATCACATGTAAAGTTCAAACGTAGTCCACGAAATACGTTTGGACCTCCAATTAGTTGTTGTTTACTAAACTGTCCAGCAAGATCAATGTCTATCGCCTTCAGAGAACGATAAACAGGAACGCTGCGCCGCCAGCGACGACGGTAACCACGTCGCCCAGGCATTGCTGTGGCACGTTAATACAGGTAAACGTAGCAAGCCAACGCCCAGCGAGACACCCAGAGCTAAGCGTCCGCACTCCTCGACGTTCGCAGAGCGAATGACGCTCCGTGCTGCGGCGCAGCTGCAGCGGGCGGCGGCCCTTATCGTGACGTCAACGTCCGGTCTGCGCCAGCGCGCGTTATCAGACGGTTGCGCAAGCGACCGGAAGTGAATTTTCCAGCAACACGGGCCTAGTAATACTAGGGCCCGTGTGCCCGGGATTTGAATTCCCGCCACGATTTGAGTCGCGCGCCACAGCCTGCTAGCCAATCAGAAGCCGCGAAGCGGCCGGCGCAGCGACTAACGTGCCACAGCAATGCCTGGGCGACGTGGTTACCGTCGTCGCTGGCGGCGCAGCGTTCCTGTTTATCGTTCTCTGAAGGCGATAGACATTGATCTTGCTGGGCAGTTCAATAAACAACAGCTAATTGGAGGTCCAAACGTATTTCGTGGACTACGTTTGAACTTTACATGTGATGTACAAGCCGTGTTTGGAGGTAGTACATGGCTTACACTTGCTGTATTATGGGGCAATCATTGTGACTATGGTGGCCTTGAAGCGTTTCCAGATGCAAATATTCTTACATGAAAGACATGGAGCATAGCAGAGACAGCAGAAATTTTGGCTAAACAGCCTTATGGTACACTGGTTCCTAGTATGCCATTTGTGTTGAGTACTAGAAGGAAGAAGAAATTGAATGCAGATGAATACCTTTTCATATGGGCTAAAGTTGGTAATGGAAACTGTAAAATAAAGATTAATGGTGCCTGTATGTTATATTACAGACAATAAAGTTTGTCCTACCCGAGAACCATCCTTATCCATCCCGTGAGAATTGCGCATGCACACACACACACACACACACACACACGCACGCACACACGATACTACATTATTTCGTGTCTAGTAGTGTGCCCAGAAGGAGACGCTATCTAGATTAGGACGCAGGCGGTCAGCTAGCGCTTACCCTCAGCAATGAGACCCGTCCAAATAGCTCGCACGGAGCTCATTTGTAGCGCCGTGACGGCGGAAATTGAGCGCGATCTGGCGCGCGCGGGCCCCGACGTCGGAACTCGGTTATCGTGTCGCGTTTCACTTAGGAGTTTACTGCATTATTTCCGCGGGAAGGCCGACTCTGGAGGTAATGTGCCCCTGCCGAACGCGAGCAGTCTCGGCGGCGGCTGCAGCGATCGCAATCTCGTTACGGCGTCTCTGAATGAAAATGACCGGCAAGGCAAAGTAGAAACGCCCCGGAGGCAGAAATGAGATCTCTGCTCAAGTCGTAGCTTTTTGCTATTACGTTGCATGCGAGGAGCAAGATCCGCTGACGCACATATTTCAAACGGCTTACGGTTTTTAATCATACGTGGAGTGGCCTACAGTTACTGCAAAAACTTTGTGCGTGTACTGAAAATGGAAAAGCAAGCACTACAAACTTTTGTTTAACACATGTTGCATAATTGCGACTCAACGCCATGACCGACGAACGAGTGCGACAGAAAAAGTCAAATGAAAAATAACTAAAATGCCGGCAGCAAGAAATGAATAAAAAAGTTAAATTAGCTACGCCGTAGGGATAGGTTCAGAATGTTTATATGCATGCGAATGCCATAAACCGTGCAGTATACAGATACTTCAAATATGAGTATAAGAGAAATAACAGTTTCAGTAGAATCCACAAATATTTGGAAAATGAGTTTGGAACCGCGCGACCGCTACGGTCGCAGGTTCGAATCCTGCCTCGGGCATGGCTGTGTGTGATGTCCTTAGATTAGTTAGGTTTAAGTAGTTCTAAGTTCTAGGGGACTGATGACCTCAGAAGTTAAGTCCCATAGTGCTTAGAGCCATTTGAACCATTTTTTTGCACTAGCATAGAAACACTTACACGTGAAATGTAATGCCATTTCCCCCGACAAAACGCTGAGTACAGCCATAAGCGCAACACGAAACAACCATGTTTTTCCAACATTCACGTGGCTTTAGCCCAGAGTTGTTGGAGCCACGAAAATGACGTCAGGGCCAGTCTATTATATTTATGGTCGAAGGTTGTTAGTTAGTATGGACCAGGCAGCGTTTGAGTTGGCACACGGCACAAGTTAAGTCGGGGAGCGACAGCAGTGAGGTCGGACCACCATGACTCGCCCGACGGTTGCCGACACACGTGACTGAAGTGGCGACGACTTTCGTTGGTCGTCGGTCGGTCGTCTTGCCGGACGACGTGTATTTGGCCGGCGATTGCTTATGGGTTGCCTGTGTGTGCCGACGCGTGATTCGTCCCTGTTATTATGCAGTAACTGCCGTTAGCATTGTCTAGTTCGTCGTGCAAGTGTTCGTGAAACTGTGGGTAGTTTGTGTGATTTGACTGACAAGTTATTTTATATGTTGTCGGCGTACTGTATCGGAGGAGTCGGTCGGTTGCCGTGGAGCAGTGAGGAATTCCTGGCGGGGCGTAGTTTGGCCGGGGCCCGCTGACGGTCTCTACGCGGTGTCGGACAGTGTGGCGCTGTTCCCATTGCTACGAGGTCCGTGGCTCACCGACCCTGGACACGAAAGTTGAGTTCTGATGTAACCTACCAGCAAGTCAAGAGGGTTCACATTGTGTTGTATGGAGTTCGCTGTCGGCTTTTGGGACATTCCCGTGAGCAACAACGTGGTTTCCAAAATGAAAAATTGTAGCCACCCTCCGGTGGAGTTTCACTGTATTTCGTTATTTGGAGTGCACCAGCGGAATCTTCTGCCTTGTAGCCGTTAACGTTCCGGTTACGTGCCCTGGGCGTTGAGGTAAATTTCAGGCAGTGTAGTTTCCTCATCGTGTTGTTGCTGTCCAGCACGGTGTGTAGTTTGACAGCTCCGTGTATGATTGGTTGTGGGCGCCAATATCTTCTACGTTGTTTCATTGAACTCCCTGTTGTGCCCTGGTCTGGTGAAGTGGAAGTTATCTTTTCGGTGGGTCCTGTGACTGTCGGTCGGTTGGGTTGTAGTCGGATCGAGAAAGGGTGGCCCGACAGCCTGTCTCACCTAAGCGAGCGTTAGTGTTTGAATTACAGGCTGACCCTCGAACATCTGGGAGCACTTGTGTGTACTGTCTTATTTTTTTAATTTGTTCTTGTTGTTGGTACTTGTATGGCTTCTAGCCGGTTTCGTGTTTTAAATTAGAATTGTTTTACTCTTAAGACCTTCAGCCTAGTTTAAAGTACTGTTTCACGTAAGCCCTTCGGCATTTAAAAATTTTTTTGGAATTTTTATGTCTTCAGCCTTCAACCTATTTGAATTTAACTTGTTTACTTCAACCTATTGAAATTTTAAGTCTTCGCCCTTCAGCCGGTTTGAGTTCCAGTTGTTTGTTCTTAAGGCCTTCAGCCTAAATTAAAGAACTGTTTCACGTAAGGACTTGGGTATTTAAAAAAATTGATGTTTTGGAGTTTTAAGTGTTCGGCCTTCAGCCGATTTGAATTTAACATGTTTATTTCAGCCTAACTGTTGTTGTTGTTGTTGTTGTTGTGGTCTTCAGTCCTGAGACTGGTTTGATGCAGCTCTCCATGCTACTCTATCCTGTGCAAGCTTCTTCATCTTCCAGTACCTGCTGCAACCTACATCCTTCTGAATCTGCTTAGTGTACTGATCTCTTGCTCTCCCTCTACGATTTTTACCCTCCACGCTGCCCTCCAATGCTAAATTTGTGATCCCTTGATGCCTCAAGACATGTCCTACAAACCGATCCCTTCTTCTTGTCATGTTGTGCCACAAACTTCTCCCCAATCCTATTCAATACCTCCTCATTAGTTACGTGATCTACCCACCGTATCTTCAGCATTCTTCTGTAGCAGAACATTTCGAAAGGTTCTATTCTCTTCTTGTCCAAACTGGTTATCGTCCATGTTTCACTTCCATACATGGCTACACTCCATACAAATACTTTCAGAAACGACTTCCTGACACTTAAATCTATACTCGATGTTAACAAATTTCTTTTCTTCCGCAACGATTTCCTTGCCATTGCCAGTCTACATTTTATATCCTCTCTACTTCGACCATCATCAGTTATTTTACTCCCTAAATAGCAAAACTCCTTTACTACTTTAAGTGTCTCATTTCCTAATCTAATCCCCTCAGCATCACCCGATTTAATTTGACTACATTCCATTATCCTCGTTTTGCTTTTGTTGATGTTCGTCTTATATCCTCCTTTCAAGACACTGTCCATTCCGTTCAACTGCTCTTCCAAGTCCTTTGCCGTCTCTGACAGAATTAAAATGTCATCGACGAACCTCAAAGTTTTTACTTCTTCTCCATGAATTTTAATACCTACTCCGAATTTTTCTTTTGTTTCCTTTACTGCTTGCGCAATATACAGATTGAATAACATCGGGGAGAGGCTACAACCCTGTCTCACTCCTTTCCCAACCACTGCTTCCCTTTCATGCCCCTCGACGCTTATAACTGCCATCTGGTTTCTGTACAAATTGTAAATAGCCTTTCGTCCTTTGTATTTTACCCCTGCCACCTTCAGAATTTGAAAGAGAGTATTCCAGTTAACATTGTCAAAAGCTTTCTCTAAGTCTACAACTGCTAGAAACGTAGGTTTGCCTTTTCTTAATCTTTCTTCTAAGATAAGTCGTAAGGTTAGTATTGCCTCACGTGTTCCAACATTTCTACGGAATCCAAACTGATCTTCCCCGAGGTCCACTTCTACCAGTTTTTTCATTCGTCTGTAAATAATTCGCGTTAGTATTTTCCAGCTGTGACTTATTAAACTGATAGTTCGGTAATTTTCACATCTGTCAACACCTGCTTTCTTTGGGATTGGAATTACTATACTCTTCTTGAAGTCTGTGGGTATTTCGCCTGTCTCATACATCTTGCTCACCAGATGGTAGTTTTGTCATGACTGGCTCTCCCAAGGCCATCAGTAGTTCTAATGGAATGTTGTCTACTCCCGGGGCCTTGTTTCGACTCAGGTCTTTCAGTGCTCTGTCAAACTCTTCACGCAGTATCTTATCTCCCATTTCATCTTCATCTACATCCTCTTCCATTTCCATAATATTTTCCTCAAGTACATCGCCCTTGTATAAACTCTCTATATACTCCTTCCATCTTTCTGCCTTCCCTTCTTTGCTTAGAACTGTTGTTGCCATCTGAGCTCTTGATATTCATACAAGTGGTTCTCTTCTCTCCAAAGGTCTCTTTAATTTTCCTGTAGGCAGTATCTATCTTACCCCTAGTGAGACAAGCCTCTACATCCTTACATTTGTCCTCTAGCCATCCCTGCTTAGCCATTTTGCACTTCCTGTCGATCTCATTTTTGAGACGTTTGTATTCCTTTTTGCCTGCTTCATTTACTGCATTTTTATATTTTCTCCTTTCATCAATTAAATTCAATATTTCTTCTGTTACCTAAGGATTTCTATTAGCCCTTGTCTTTTTACCTACTTGATCCTCTGCTGCCTTCACTACTTCATCCCTCAGAGCTACCCATCCTTCTTCTACTGTTTTTCTTTCCCCCATTCCTGTCAATTGTTCCCTTATGCTCTCCCTGAAACTCTCTACAACCTCTGGTTCTTTCAGTTTATCCAGGTCCCATCTCCTTAAATTCCCAACTTTTTGCAGTTTCTTCAGTTTCAATCTGCAGTTAATAACCAATAGATTGTGGTCAGAATCCACATCTGCCCCTGGAAATGTCTTACAATTTAAAACCTGGTTCCTAAATCTCTGCCTTACCATTATATAATCTATCTGATACCTTTTAGTATCTCCAGGATTCTTCCAGGTATACAACCTTCTTTTATGATTCTTGAACCAAGTGTTAGTTATGATTAAGTTATCTCTGTGCAAAATTCTACAAGGCGGCTTCCTCTTTCATTTCTTCCCCCCAATCCATATTCACCTACTATGTTTCCTTCTCTCCCTTTTCCTACTGACGAATTCCAGTCACCCATGACTATTAAATTTTCGTCTCCCTTCACTACCTGAATAATTTCTTTTATCTCGTCATACATTTCATCAATTTCTTCATCTGCAGAGCTAGTTGGCATATAAACTTGTACTACTGTAGTAGGCATGGGCTTTGTGTCTATCTTGGCCACAATAATGCGTTCACTATGCTGTTTGTAGTAGCTACAAACCCGCACTCCTATTTTTTATTCATTATTAAACCTACTCCTGCATTACCCCTCTTTGATTTTGTATTTATAACCCTGTAATCACCTGACCAAAAGTCTTGTTCCTCCTGCCAACGAACTTCACTAATTCCCACTATATCTAACTTTAACCTATCCATTTCCCTTTTTAAATTTTCTAACCTACCTGCCCGATTAAGGGATCTGACATTCCACGCTCCCATCCGTAGAATGCCAGTTTTCTTTCTCCTGATAACGACGTCCTCTTGAGTAGTCCCCGCCCGGAGATCCGAATGGGGGACTATTTTACCTCCGGAATATTTTACCCAAGAGGACGCCATCATTTAATCATACAGTAAAGCTGCATGTCCTCGGGAGAAATTACGGCTGTAGTTTCCCCTTGCTTTCAGCCGTTCGCAGTACCAGCACAGCAAGGCCGTTTAGGTTAATGTTACAAGGCCAGATCAGTCAATCATCCACACCGTTGCCCCTGCAACTACTGAAAAGACTGCTGCCCCTCTTCAGGAACCACATGTTTGTCTGGCCTCTCAGCAGATACCCCTACGTTGTGGTTACACCTACGGTACAGCCATCTGTATCGCTGAGGCACGCAAGCCTCCCCACCAATGGCAAGGTCCATGATTCATGGGGGAAGCCTAACTAAAGAACTGTTTTAAGATACGGCTTGCCTTTTAAATTTCTGATTATGCTTGCGTTTTAAGTTATTGGCCTTCAGCCGTTTTTAAATTAAAGAGACTTTCACCTGAGATTAAAGCTGTGTTTAAAAAAAATTTTTTTTGGTATCTTGTAATGTTTGATCAAATAATAAACTTGTTTGAGTGTAACTGACAGCCCCTTATTTTGCCCCCTTTCCACAATTTATTCTAACTGTTCTGTCCTGCGGGTTAAGCAGGGCATTTCACTTGGTTTGTTTAAAATCCAAACAGTGACTGGAATAGAAGGGGGAATTTCGAATCTAATAATCACCATCATGAGTGGTACGTTACTGAAGTCCAGAATAATTTTGATACTTGCCACAGTTCTGATCTTCGTATACTTGCTGGCACAGAAGAAGATTTTTTGCAGATGAACTTGGGCGTCACCATGTCAGAATGGTCAGTCTAGAAGCCAGGAAGGTGCCCCATATCCCACATTGTCAATCAGATTATCATTCATATTGTCGCAGAAGAAGCTGAATAGCTTCGTGCTGTTGTGGTTATGATACTAAACTGTTGCATGGCGGATCGTGATTTCAAAACTCAACTGGACTGTACAATTTTAATTTCTATATTCGGTTCGAGTACATTCTAAAAGTATCCACAAATTTCATGGATCATTGTACTGGAATGTTCAGTAGCTGTATATATACTGTATGTGTTTTGGACGGAGGCAGTTCGTTCCGCGCTCTTGTATGTGAAATTGCTGAATAAACCTTCGTTAAGTGAAGTTAGTGTTCATCATTCATCTAATTACACCTTCTTCTACGTGACAATATTTTAGGACATGATCTCGGTTTTTCCAGTGCTACATTTGGTATACGTGGCTTACGACGTTTTTATATGAGGAAATTGTGGGCAGAATGTTGTTATAACTACATGTGTAACCTGTAAAGAACTTGAACCCGAGGGGCCGTAGCAGAGGCTACAGAGAACAGGAAGGTAGATGAATTGGGAGCCACAAATGTTGAGTACAATAACGTGGCCATGTGAGTGATTCTGGGAAGGAGTGCTGAGTGGATCTTACCTGCAGAGGGACATCTGGCCCATGCCCTCTACTCCTTCCTGTTTGGGGTCAGACAGAAGGGCGCCAGTTTGCAAAATACTTTACCTGGACCAAGCAGCAGTCTGTTGCAAACGTGGCTAGATGGCGTAAAGTGGGTAGAAGAAGCCATTTGAAACAGAATGCTGTAAACTGATCTTTTTTGCAAATGGTAGGAAGATCAAAAACTCTGTGCATTCTTATGTTAGAAAGAGGGGTGATATGGACAGAACGGCTCGTATACGTGTTTAGTGGATGCAAGACTGTAACTCCCTGACGCCAGGAATCGTGAGATTCTTTTAGCGAGCGGCAAAAACATGTATTTCATGGGCACAACTAACTGTGAAGCTAAACAGCCTTCTTTCAGAAACTGGAAATGGCCGGCCCAGAAAGATTAGATCTCTTTGTAAATGTGGGACTGTGGTCCTGGGTACCGTCTAGGTACGTGTTTTTTGCCAAACCTTGGCCATGCTTACCGTGAGAACGATGCCTCCATAGCCTGAAACCTTCTTTTTGCAGACAAGAGAGATTTGGAGTCGCTGATTGGCTCCTCTCAGCATATGCAGAGTAGAGGCATGCTCCCCCAGCGTGGGAACCTTGGTGTTGTGTCTGGATTGATTACCAAGCCAACATAACAGGTAAGTAGGCTGTTCAGGTTTTTATATTGGTAACGCCACGTAGCGCTCTGTATGAAGATCACTGGCTGTGCTGTGTGCATTCTGTGGCTGGGTTGCATTGTTGGAACATTGTTATGGATGTGAACAGCGCGTAGCGTTGCGCAGTTGGAGGTGAGCCGCCAGCAGTGGTGGATGTGGGGAGAGAGATGGCGGAGTTTTGAGAGCGGATGATCTGGACGTGTGTCCAACAGAGACAGTAAATTTGTAAGACTGGATGTCATGAACATATATATATATATATATATATATATATATATATATATATATATATATATATATATATAACACACCAGGTCCAGGGTAAGAATAGGCCCGAGCCCGATGTATTCCTGCCTGTCGTAAGAGGCGACTAAAAGTAGTTTCAACCGTTTCGGCCTTCCATGTGATGGTCCTCATTGAGGTTTGACCTCCATTTTTCAAAATTCTACAGAAGTACGAGCCTTTTGGTGAAGGACGCCTTACGTGGTGTCTCACTGGCCCTCAGTGCACTAAGACCTTAGCACTCAGCATTGTAACGGCGTTGTAACCACACCCACTATTCCTCAAATTGGGCCTAAACACCTGATGGGTTGCACAAGTTACGCCCATACTGCGTCCCCATCTGCACCTACGATCATTTCCATGGCACCCGAAATCCAGCACGGTAGCCAGCCCATTGTGGTGGGGTCATGTACCCTCAAGGTTGTAGCCCCCTGACAACACAGGGATCGTACTGCCGATACCTGAGCTGCACCCTCCCCACGTCGGCCAAGGAGTAGATGCCCATCTCCTTGGGGCATCAGGACTCCCGGCAACGGTCATACTGCCAGGTGGCCCTTGCTGAGGCTGGGTGGCGCCTGTGGGGAGAGCCCCTGGTCGGAGTGGGTGGTATCGGGGGGGACGTTTCGCAGATGAAACGTCAACATGTATCGGGTCGCTCTGCAGCAGAGTCTTTTAAAAAGAAAGGTACTGTCTCTGGTTCTGGTTCTCCTGCCCTTTCCCCCTTGGCCACTCCCTGGAAGGAAGGCCAGGCCCGCCGGCGTTGGGCGAAGTACTTCCCCTGCTATTTACTCTGTTCTCGGACCGATGGGGGGACGTTCGCCACTCCAAGCCCATGTTCTTTGTCCAGCACGTCGAGGACACCTTCGGGGAAATCGAGGCTCTCAGTAAAATGCGTTCAGGGTCCGTTCTTATAAAGACCAGCTCCGCCACTCAGTCGGCGGCGCTCCAGGTGTACGACCGACTAGGGGACATCCCAGTGTCCATTGTCGCGCATCTGGCACTGAAGAGGACGCAGGGGGTTATTTTTCATTGGGACCTCCTGCTGCAATCTGATGAGGAGCTCAGGGCCAACCTGGAGCGCCGAGGCGTGCATTTCGTCCGGTGAGTCCAGCGCGGCCCCAAAGACCGTCGCATCGACACCGGCGCCTTTATTCTCACCTTCGAGGGGGACGTTCTCCCGGAGAAGGTAAAGGTGATGTGCTACCGGTGCGACGTGAGACCTTACGTCCCGCCTCCTATGTGCTGCTTTCAGTGTTTGCACTTTGTGCACATGTCGTCACGATGTGAGGCTGAGCCCCTTTGTGGCGATTGTGAACGTCCTCTTCGTGAGGAACACACATGCACCCCACCACCTCAGTGCGTCAATTGTCCTGGCATCCACTCGCCTAGATCTTTAGACTGCCCCGCGTATCAGATGGAGAAGAAGATTCAAGAATTAAAAACTTTGGATCGCCTCTCTTATTCTGAAGCCAGGAAGAAGTATGACCGCCTCCATCTCGTGACGTTGACAACCTCGTTTGCCTCATTCGTGTCCACTCCTTCCACAGTATCCTCACCGCTATCCTGTCCCCCCTCCACCTCCTCACCCCATCCGGGGTCTATGCCTCTGCCTCCCAAATCCCTCCCTTCCTCCTCCCTCATGGCCCCTGCCCCCTCTGCCCCAGGGACCACCCTTCCTCCTCATCCCCCCCCCCCCCGCCGCCTGAGAAGCGATCCTCTTCTCAGGCGTCCATCGGGGAAACGTTCCGGACCCCAGCTTCCGAGGTCTGGCGTTCCAAAACGGACCCGGCGCGTGAGGACCTTCTTCGGGTTCAGCCCACCATCCCCATGCCTCATTGGACTTCCCAGAAGGCCTCCAAGAAGAAGTCTTTATCCCCCTCTCCACCCCGGCGCGTTTCGTCTGACGCTTCATCCGTGAGTCGCTGCTCCCGGCCGTCCTCAGTTTCGCTGGGACGCTCTGCTGCCAGGCGCTCAGCTGGCTTCTCGTCAGCGAATGATGCTGCCCCTCCTACGCAACCCGGGAAAGCGGCCGCAGCTGGCGACGACTCGATAGAACAGGATCCGCCTCCCGCCGATTGTAGCGTTGTTCCCTCGAAACCTGGCCCTCCGTGGCCGTCGAGGTGACCAGCTCTTCATCCGTTTCGTTCCCCCTTTTTTCTGACTAGCGATGGCTTTGTTACATTGGAACATAAGAGGTATTCGATCTAATCGGGAGGAATTAAAACTGCTCCTCCGCCTGCACTGTCCGCTCGTCCTTGGTCTCCAGCAAACCAAGTTGCGCCCAACTGACCGTATTGCTTTTACCCACTATACCTCGGAGCGGTCTGACTTAACCCCTGTGGACGGTATTCCAGCGCATGTTGGGGTCATGTTGCTCGTTCGAGACGATGTCTATTACCATCCCATCCCATTGACCACCCCACTCCAAGCAATAGCTGTCCGTATTACTCTTTCTGCCTTTACTTTTTCCGTTTGTACCGTCTATACTCCATCGTCAGCCGCAGTTAGTCGGGCAGACATGGTGCACCTGTTTGTTCAGCTTCCTCCGCCGTTTTTATTGTTTGGCGACTTCATGTCCATCATCCCCCTTGGGGCTCTCCGGCATCCTGTCAGAGAGGCTCCCTCTTGGCGGATGTCTTCAACCATCTCAATCTTGTCTGCCTCAATACTGGCGCCCCGACTTCCCTCTCGGACTCTACTCATACCTACTCCCACTTGGACCTCTCGATCTGTTCTACCACTCTTGCCCGTCGGTTCGAGTGGTATGTCCTTTCTGACATCTATTCGAGCGACCACTTCCCCTGTGTCGTTCGTCTCCTGCACCACACCCCATCCCCACGTCCTTCGAGCTGGAACATACCGAAAGCTGACTGGGGACTTTACTCCTCCCTGGCGACCTTTCCGGACCACGATTTTCTCAGTTGTGACAGTCAGGTCGAATACCTCACGGCTGTTATCATCCATGCTGCCGAACGTTCCATTCCTCATACTACCTCTTCTTCACGTCGCGTTTCCGTCCCCTGGTGGAATGAGGCTTGTAGAGACGCTATCCGTGCTCGACGACGTGCTTTACGCACCTTTCGCCGCCATCCTACGTTGGCGAATTGTATTGGATACAAACGACTCCGAGCGCAATGCCGTAGTCATCAAAGACAGCAAAAAAGCTTGTTGGGCCTCTTTCACCAGCTCCTTTAACAGTTTTACTCCCTCTTCTGTCGTCTGGGGTGGCCTGCGCCGGCTGTCGGGCATTAAGGCCCACTCCTCGGTACCTGGCCTGACTTCAGGTAATGAGGTCCTTGTTGATCCTGTGGATGTCTCCAACGTCTTTGGCCGCTTTTTCGCGGAGGTTTCAAGCTCCGCCCATTACCACCCTGCCTTCCTTCCCAGGAAAGAGGCAGAAGAGGCTCGGCGACCTTCCTTCCACTCCCTGAATCTGGAAAATTATAATGCCCCCTTTACTATGTGGGAACTCGAACGTGCACTTGCACTGTCCCGGTCCTCTGCTCCGGGGCCAGATGCCATTCACGTTCAGATGCTGGCCCACCTTTCTCCGGCAGGCAAAAGCTTCCTTCTTCGTACCTACAATCGCGTCTGGACCGAAGGTCAAGTCCCCATGCGTTGGCGTGACGCCATCGTTGTTCCTATACCCAAACCCGGGAAGGATAGACGCCTTCCTTCTAGTTACCGCCCCATTTCTCTTACAAGCTGTGTCTGTAAGGTGATGGAGCACATGTTTAACGCTCGGTTAGTTTGGATTCTTGAACCTCGACGGCTACGCACCAATGTTCAATGCGGCTTTCGTCGCCGCCGCTCCGCTGTTGACCACCTTGTGACCTTGCCGACATTCATCATGAACAACTTTTTGCGAAAGCGCCAAACGGTCGCCGTGTTCTTCGATTTGGAGAAGGCTTATACCTGTTGGAGAGGAGGTATCCTCCGCACTATGCACAGGTGGGGCCTACGCGGTCGCATGCCCCTTTTTATTGATTCCTTTTTAACGGATCGAAAGTTTAGGGTACGTGTGGGATCCGTATTGTCCGACGTCTTCCTCCAGGAGAACGGAGTGCCTCAGGGCTCCGTCTTGAGCGTAGCCCTTTTTGCCGTAGCAATGAATCCAATTATGGATTGCATTCCACCTAATGTCCCAGGCTCTCTTTTTGTCGATGACTTCGCGATCTACTGCAGTGCCCAGAGAACATGCCTCCTGGAGCGCTGCCTTCAGCGTTTTCTAGACAGCCTATACTCATGGAGTGTGGCAAATGGCTTCCCGTTCTCTGAAGAGAAGACGGTTTGCATCAACTTTAGGCGATATAAAGCGTTCCTTCCGCCATCCTTACATCTCGGTCCCGTTGTTCTCCCATTCGTGGAAACAACTAAGTTTCTAGGGCTCACACTGGACAGGAAACTTTGTTGGTCTCCGCACGTCTCTTATTTGGCTGCCCGTTGTAAACGTTCCCTTAATGTCCTCAGAGTTCTTAGTGGTTCATCTTGGGGAGCGGATCGCACTGTCCTGCCTCGCTTGTATCGGTCCATAGTCCGATCAAAGCTGGATTATGGGAGCCTCGTCTACTCGTCTGCTCGGCCATCCCTCTTACGCCGTCTCAACTCCATCCACCATTGGGGGTTACGTTTTGCGACCGGAGCATTCTACACAAGTCCCGTCGAGAGTCTTTATGCTGAAGCTGCCGAATTACCATTGACCTACCGGCGCGACGTACTGCTTTGTCAGTATGCCTGCCGGCTGTTGTCAATGCCTGACCACCCCTCTTATCAGTCCTTCTTCGCCGATTCTCTCGACCGTCAGTATGGGTTGTATGTGTCTGCCCTGCTGCCCCCTGGAGTCCGCTTTCGTCGCCTGCTTCGACAATTGGATTTTGCCCTCCCTACCACCTTCAGAGAGGGTGAGAGCCCGACACGACCTTGGCTCCAGGCTTCGGTTCATGTTTATCTCGACCTCAGCTCGCTCCCGAAGGAGGGTACTCCGGCTGCAGTGTATTGCTCACGGTTTGTCGAACTTCGTGCGCGACTTGCGGGTCACACCTTTATTTTCACTGATGGCTCCAAAACTGACGATGGTGTCGGCTGTGCCTTTGTCGTCGGGGCCGTCACCTTTAAATACCGGCTCCTCGACCAGTGTTCCAGCTTTACGGCCGAGCTTTTTGCTCTCCATCAGGTCGTTCAGTATGCCCGCCGCCACCGCCATTCATCGTATGTACTCTGCTCTGATTCACTCAGTGCTCTTCAGAGCCTTGGAGCTCCATATCCGGTCCATCCCTTGGTGCAACGGATCCAGCAGTCCCTCCATTCTTTCGCTGAGGGTGGCTCTCCTGTCAGCTTTCTGTGGGTTCCCGGCCATGTAGGAGTGCCTGGGAATGAGGCTGCTGATGCTGCAGCCAAGGCTGCAGTCCTCCTGCCTCGACCAGCCTCCCAGTGTGTCACGTCATCTGACTTTAGTGGGGTTGTTTGTAAGAGGCTTGTGTGCTTGTGGTGGGATACTTGGTCCTCACTTCAAGGAAACAAGCTCCGGGCAGTAAAACCGTTCCCAACTGCTTGGACAACCTCTTCCCGACCATCTCGGCGAGAAGAGGTCCTTCTGACCAGGTTGCGGATTGGGCATTGCCGGTTTAGCCACCGCTACCTGCTCTCCGGTGACCCAGCCCCGCAGTGCCCTTGTGGTCATGCATTAACAGTACGCCATTTTTTACTGTCGTGTCCCCGTTTTAGTCAATCTCGTGTCGTCCTGTCTCTGCCATCTACTTTACAGGATATTTTAGCGGATGACGCTCGAGCAGCTGCTCGTGTTCTTCGTTTTATTACTTTGACTGGATTGTCCAAAGACATCTAACTCTTTCACTTATTTTATCTGCATCTTTGTAAGAACTTTCTGGTGTCCCCCCCCCCCCCCCCCCCCTTGAGTTTTACTAGATTCTATGTGCTGTAACAATTGTGACTGGGCGCTAATGACCTCAGAAGTTGAGCGCCCTTAAACCTCAAACAGAAAAAAAACCTAACATTACCGCTGGATATATTTCGTAAACCACATCAAAATACTGACGAATCGATTCCACAGACCGAACGTGAGGAGAGGGGCTAGTGTAACTGGTTAATACAAACCATAAAAAAATGCACGGAAGTATGTTGTTTAACACAGACCAACTTTTTTTAAATGGAACCAATTTAGTTTTGTTAGCACATCTGAACATATAAACAAATACGTAATCAGTGCCGTTTCTTGCATTGTATAATGTTAATTACATCCGGAGATATTGTAACCTAAACTTGACGCTTGAGTACCACTCCTCCGCTGTTCGATCGTGTGTATCGGAGAGCACCGAATTACGTAGGGATCCAAAGGGAACGGTGATGGACCTTAGGTACAGAAGAGACTGGAACAGCACATTACGTCCACATGCTAACACCTTTTTATTGGTCTTTTTCACTGACGCACATGTACATTACCATGAGGCGTGAGGTACACGTACACACGTGGTTTCCGTTTTCAATTACGGAGTGGAATAGTGTGTCCCAAAATGTCAGGCCAATAGATGTTCAATGTGGTGGCCATCATTTGCTGCACACAATTGCAATCTCTGGCGTAATGAATGCCGTACACGCCGCAGTACATCTGGTGTAATGTCGCCGGAGGCTGCCACAATACGTTGTTTCATATCCTCTGGGGTTGTAGGCACATTACGGTACACATTCTCCTTTAACGTGCTCCACAGAAAGAAGTCCAGACGTGTAAGATCAGGAGAACGGGCTGGCCAATTTATGCGTCCTCCACGTCCTATTAAAGGCCCGTGGCCCGTGTTTCTTACAACACGCAACTGAACGTCGGAGGTTTCAAGCGTCAACTATAGGTTACAATATCTCCGGATGTAATTAAGATTTTACAATGCAACAAACGGCACTGATTTCGTATTTGTTTATATGTTCAGATGTGCTAACAAAACTAACGGGGTTCCATTTAAAAAACTGTAGGTTTGTGTTAAAAAACATACTTCCGTGCATTTTTCTATGGTTTGTATTAAACAATTACACTAGCCCCTCTCCTCACGTTCGGTCTATGGAATCGGTTCGTCAGTATTTGATGTGGTTTACGAAATATATCCAGTGGTAACGTTAGGTGACTCACCCTGTATATATATATATATATATATATATATATATATATATATATATATAGGGTGTTTCAAAAATGACCGGTATATTTGAAACGGCAATACAAACTAAACGAGCAGCGATAGAAATACACAGTTTGTTGCAATATGCTTGGGACAAGAGTACATTTTCAGGCAGACAAACTTTCGAAATTATAGTAGTTACAATTGTCAACAACAGATGGCGCTGCGGTCTGGGAAACTCTATAGTACGATATTTTCCACATATCCACCATGCGTAGCAATAATATGGCGTAGTCTCTGAATGAAATTACCCGAAACCTTTGACAACGTGTCTGGCGGAATGGCTTTACATGCAGATGAGATGTACTGCTTCAGCTGTTCAATTGTTTCTGGATTCTGGCGGTACACCTGGTCTTTCAAGTGTCCCCACAGAAAGAAGTCACAGGGGTTCATGTCTGGCGAATAGGGAGGCCAATCCACGCCGCCTCCTGTATGTTTCGGATAGCCTAAAGCAATCACACGATCATCGAAATATTCATTCAGGAAATTAAAGACGTCGGCCGTGCGATGTGGCGGGGCACCATCTTGCATAAACCACGAGGTGTTCGCAGTGTCGTCTAAGGCAGTTTGTACCGCCACAAATTCACGAAGAATGTCCAAATAGCGTGATGCAGTAATTGTTTCGGATCTGAAAAATGGGCCAATGATTCCTTTGGAAGAAATGACGGCCCAGACCAGTACTTTTTGAGGATGCAGGGGCGATGGGACTGCAACATGGGGCTTTTCGGTTCCCCATATGCGCCTGATCTGTTTATTGACGAAGCCGTCCAGGTACAAATAAGCTTCGTCAGTAAACCAAATGCTGCCCACATGCATATCGCCGTCATCAATCCTGTGCACTATATCGTTAGCGAATGTCTCTCGTGCAGCAATGGTAGCGGCGCTGAGGGGTTGCCGCATTTGAATTTTGTATGGATAGAGGTGTAAACTCTGGCGCATGAGACGATACGTGGACGTTGGCGTCATTTGGACCGCAGCTGCAACACGGCGAACGGAAACCCGAGGCCGCTGTTGGATCACCTGCTGCACTAGCTGCGCGTTGCCCTCTGTGGTTGCCGTACGCGGTCGCCCTACCTTTCCAGCACGTTCATCCGTCACGTTCCCAGTCCGTTGAAATTTTGCAAACAGATCCTTTATTGTATCGCTTTTCGGTCCTTTGGTTACATTAAACCTCCGTTGAAAACTTCGTCTTGTTACAACAACACTGTGTTCTCGGCGGTGGAATTCCAACACCAGAAAAATCCTCTGTTCTAAGGAATAAACCATGTTGTCCACAGCACACTTGCACGTTGTGAACAGCACACGCTTACAGCAGAAAGACGACGTACAGAATGGTGCACCCACAGACTGCGTTGTCGTCTATATCTTTCACATCACTTGCAGCGCCATCTGTCGTTGAAAATTGTAACTACTGTAATTTCGAAAGTTTGTCCGCCTGAAAATGTACTGTTGTCCCAAGCATATTGCAACAAACGGTGTATTTCTATCGCTGCTCGTTTAGTTTTTATTGCCATTTCAAATATACCGGTCATTTTTGAGACACCCTATATATATATATATATATATATATATATATATATATAGACTTTTGAACACTATTAAGGTAAATACATTGTTTGTTCTTTATCAAAATCTTTCATTTGCTAACTATGCCTATCAGTAGTTAGTCCCTTCAGTAGTTAGAATCTTTTATTTAGCTGGCAGTAGTGGCGCTCGCTGTATTGCAGTAGTTCGAGTAACGAAGATTTTTGTGAGGTAAGTGATTCATGAAAGGTATAGGTTATTGTTAGTCAGGGCCATTGTTTTGTAGGGATTTTTGAAAGTCAGATTGCGTTGCGCTAAAAAATATTGTGTGTCAGTTTAGTGTTGATCAGAATAAGTAAAGAGCGAAATGTCTGAGTACGTTCAGTTCTGCTCAGCTGTTTGAAAATCAAATAACGTAAGGGGTTTACCAGCGCAGTAATTAAATAATTTTTCTGAGGGGACGTTTCAAACAGTCAAAAGGGGAGATTAGATGAGTAGAGGATACTTCGATTGGTATGTACAATGTGGGAGCGGTTTCATTTTTACTATATCGGCTCCCATATCGAGGCTTGGTGGAAATTGTGATTCTTTGCCTTCTTCTGCTCCTCCCCTCATGGAGAGCGTCAGGTTTTTCCATAGTGAGGGAGACTTGTGGTCTTTATCTTGTGATGGAGACAGTGGCAGTCTCCAACTGTACCGACAGTGGAACTGCATATCATCTGGAACATCATGTCTCTAATGGGTGAACGTACTCGTCCTGAGTCGGCCGTCCGACGTTTGACAATCGCAGCACGCACTGTCGTGCCTGTTAGTCAAGTTGGTTTGGCCAGATCAGTGAACGGGTGCTCCTCACACTGAAATCTTCCTGTATTTCAGGGCTCTGATAGGGAATTTTCTCGCATTCTGGTAATCAGAACGCTGACATTGTAGTTAGCAAATTGTGGTGGATGCATGAAAACATTGCAGCTGCCTCAGCGCACCGGTGCTCGTCCACAGTCCGCTATTTTCTGCTGCCGCCTGAGTCAACGTGAACTGATAACACTGCTGCACCTGCGTAGGACAGTTAAATGATATTCACAGTTCGCTTTTCTCAGGTAAACCATAGTTTGTGGTATACATGGTCGTAACTGATTCCATTTGAATAAAGTTGGTCCTCACAGTGGATACATGTAAGCAAAGTCAGATTGTATTGTAAAACGGGTTAACTCAGTGGAGAATTTTTGTAGCTTCCACCCCTATGTATGTTTTGCCAATCAAACAGCATTCCTTTTCTGATTTGTGTTTGCCATTTTTGTGTAATATTTATCAGCTAGTTTTACTTAAAAAAGGTTTAATAAAACTTGTCATTATTTTTGTAAACTTAAATATGCCACTGTTCTCATTCATTCTCTCTCCACTATTCACTATTCTTACTTTATTGTGGTGCTACATGGGTACACCAGCAATTTAAGATTAATTCTTTTAAATTAGTTAATTGATTACTAATATGAGTTCTGAAAGTGACCACAGGCACATGCAACAAAGTGCCACGGGTAAATTCACTAATTTTATATATAAAAATTAAGAGTGTAGCTCACGATTTGATGGTTACTGAGAAGATAATGCTTTTCTTTACGTAAAGCTAAAAACATTTAGAATCGCTCAGACATTATTTATGATTGAAGCAGGTGACGGCTTGCAATTGGCGTCCCTTGGCCAGGATCTCGAATAATGACACTTTTGTTAGGCAATTTGGGCGTTATCTTGCGGAACAGGCGAGGTTCTTTTTTTTTTCTTCTTCCAAGTAAGATTATAATGCATTGAGAACATTTAGAGTCGGGTTTGGCGCAGTGCGATGAATTTCAGCAATCTTTAGTATGTTTTAGTTATTTTATTTCCGTTTGTGTGTCTCCTTTGTTTTTGTGTCTTCTCAGCGACTTCCGCGACACTTCTTTTGTGATGCTGCGTCGTTGCTGACAACGTTCTTGCAATGGAGTGCCATAGGGTAGGAGAGGCCCTCCGTCGGTCACGTTTATGTAACCACTTCTCGCCTATGCGTAACTCTGGCGTTAGCGCTAACAGAGGGCGCTGATTATGTGCAGCACTATGTTTTCATTGTGGCTTCTTTAGCTATTTTATAGTTTTTATATCATTTTCTGCACTATGTTGTTTTTGTGGTCTTCAGTCCAGAGACTGGTTTTCTGCAGCTCTCCATGCTTCTCTATCCTTTGCAAACTTCTTCATCTCCCAGTACCTACTGCAACCTACATCCTTCTGAACCTGCTTAGTGTATTGATCTATTGGTCTCCCTCCACGATTTTTACCCTCCACGCTGCCCTCCAATACTAAATTGGTGATCCCTTGATGCCTCAGAACATGTCCTACCAACCGATCCCTTCTTCTTGTCAAGTTGTGCCACAAACTCCTCTTCTCCCCAATTCTATTCAATTCCTCCTCATTAGTTATGTGATCTACCCATCTAATCTTCAGCATTCTTCTGTAGCACCACATTTCCAAAGCTTCTATTCTCTTAATGTCTAAACTATTTAACGTCCATGTTTCACTTCCATACATGGCTACACTACACACAAATACTTTCAGAAACGACTTCCTGACATTTTAATCTATACTCGATGTTAACAAATTTCTCTTCTTCAGGAAACGCTTTCCTCGCCATTGCCAGTCTACATTTTATATCCTCTCTACTTCGACCATCATCAGTTATTTTGCTCCCCAACTAGCAAAACTCCTTTACTACTTCAAGTGTCTCATTTCCTAATCTAATTCCCTCAGCATCACCCGACTTAATTCGACTACATTCCATTATCCTCGTTTTGCTTTTGTTGATGTTCATCTTACATCCTGCTTTCAAGACACTGTCCATTCCGTTCAACTGCTCTTCCAAGACCTTTGCTGTCTGACAGAATTGCAATGTCATCGGCGAACCACAAAGTTTTCTTTCATTGTGGCTTCTTTAGCTATTTTATAGTTTTTATATCATTTTATGCACTATTAACGATGTTTATTACTTATGTCATTACCTAGAATATTGGTACTTGTCAATGACTGTCTCGTAACTCTTACTCTTTTTAACAATTTTCTTTTGTCGTAGTGTATTTCATTGCTTTTTATTTCTGTTATGCCTTTTATACCTTACAAGTTCATTACAGACTACAACGATCGTATCCTGCCCCCCCCCCCTTTATTTTCCGCTGTTCAATTAATCACTGAAAACTAGTGTATGCCTACAGTAGCGATATCTGGTGAACTTACAACACAAACATCTTGTGGCTACTGTACGGCAGCTTGAACAGTAGTGCTACTGACAACATGACTCGTGCATTTGCTGTTATTTATGTATATTTGACGATGCTGGTGCTGATTTTGCATGTAACATTTGACGATTCCACTATGGCTGCAGTACATTAGGACATTGTTTTTATAAAACACAGGTATGCCTCTTTATACTTAAAGTGCACAAATGCATATATATGTCAGTAGTACTTTTCATTATGCTCTATTTATTGTTTTTAAGCTGTCGACAATCTGCTAGTGTATTTATGTTTTTCCCATATTTTTTGCTGCAGATCTGAAGATGGTCGTTATAGTCCGAAACCGGTAATCTGTGAACAAAACGTTTGTGACCATAGACGTAAATTAAAGGAAATTTATTTTTTCTTCCATAGCTCTTTCCAAATCTGAATCTAATACTGGAACCCCTATCTCTTCTATATCTACCCTGTTTCTTCACCTATCACATCAGACAAATCATCATCATGGAGGACTTCAATATACTCTTTCCACCTATCAGGTCTATCTGCATTTAACAGTGGAATTCCCATCGTACTCATTATGTCACCACGCTTGCTTTTACTTTTATCGAAGGTTGTTTTGGTTCAAATGTTTCAAATGGCTCCGAGTACTATGGGACTTAACATCTGAGGTCATCAGTCCCCTAGAACTTAGAACTACTTAAACCTAACTAACCTAAGGACATCACACACATCCATGCCCGAGGCAGGATTCGAACCTGCGAGCGCAACGGTCGCGCGGTTCAAAACTGAAGCGCGTAGAACCGCTCGGCCACAACGGCCTGCGTAGGTTGTTTTGACTTTTCAAATACTGAATCAGTCATTTCGACAATCTTTCCTTTTTTCTCACTTTTTTCATGCAGCCATTTCGTCTTAGTTTCCCTGCACTTCCTCTTTACTTCATTCTTCAGCAACTTGTATTTCTGCATTCCTGAATCTCCATGAACATTTTTCTACTTACTTCTTTCATCGATAAACTGCAGTATTTCTTCTGTTACCCATGGTTTCTTTGTATTTAACTTCTTTCTTTGTATTTACGTTTTTCTTTCCAGCTTCTGTAATTCGCTTTTTAGAAACGTCTATTCTTTTTCAACTGAACTGCCCTCAAACCCATTCGTTATTGTTGTATACAAATCCTTCGAGAACTTCAGCCCTATCTCTTCATTCCTTAGTACTTCTGTATCCCACTTCTTTGCGGATTGTTTCTTCCTAACTAATCTCTTAAACCTCCTCTTACTCTTCATCATTACTAAATTGTGATCTGAGTCTATATCTGCTCCTGTGTACGTCTCACAATCCAGTTTCTGATTTAGTCATCTCTGTCTGATCATGTTGTAATCTAACTGAAATGTTCCTGTATCTCTCGGCCTTTTCCAATTACAACTCCTCCCATTGTGATTCTTGAACAGGGTATTTGCTATTACTAGCAGAAATTTGCTACAGAACCCAATTATTCTTTCTCCTCTCTCATTGCTAGTACCAACCCCACATTCTCCCATAACCTTACCTTCTGCTCCCTCCCTCTCAGTGGCATTTCAGTCCAACATAGATATTAGATTTACATCTCCATTTACGTACAGAACTACCCGTTCAATATCCTCATGTACAGTATCTGTCGCTTCATCATCAGTTTGTGACGTCGGCATATATACCAGAACTACCGGTTTCGGTGTTGGTTTGTTGTCGATTCTGATGAGAACAACACTATCACTGAAGTGTTCACAACAACAAACTCTCCGCCTACCTTCCTATCCATAACGAGTCCTACTCCCGTTACATCATTTTCTGCTGCTGTTGATATTACCCTATACTCATCCAACCAGAAATCCTTGTCTTCTTTCCATTTCACTGACCCCCTACTATAACTATATTGAGATTTTGCATTTCTCGTTTCAGATTTTCTAGCTTCCCTGCCACGTTCAAACTTCTGACATTCCGTGCCCCGATTTGTGGAACGTTATCCTTTCTTTGTTTATTCAGTCTTTTTCTCATGGTTACTTCCCCCTTGGCGGTCCTCTCCCGGAGATCCGAATGGGCTGCCATTCCGGAATCTTTCCCAATAGAAATATCATTGACATTTTCTTCAATTTTAGGTCACATGTCCTGTGGATACACACGTTGTGTCTTTAATGCAGTAGTTTCCATTGCCTTCTGCATACTCATGCCGTTGATTATTGCTGATTCTTCCGCCTTTAGCGACAATTTGCCACCCCAGGGGCAAGAGAGTGCCCTGAACCTCTGTCCGATCCTCCGGAGTCTTCGGTATGGCCGTTGGCAGAATGAGGATGACTTCAAATTTTAACCGGCGGCGCTGTTACAACATGGGATCGAGGGCGTATTCATTACTAAGCAATGTGAAGAATCAACAACGATAGTTCAGGTACATATGCCAAGGTCGCAGTACGAAGATGAAGAGATAGAGAAAGTATGTGAGGATACTGAACGGGTAATTCAACACGGAAAGTGAGATGAAAATCTGGTAGCTATTGGGGACTGGAATGCGTTCGTAGGGGAAGGCGTGGAGAAAAAGGTTAAGGAAAAATGTGTTTGGTACTTGGAATAAGAGAGGATAAAAATTTCAGCAGCTAGTAGTAGCGAATATTCTGTTCACGAATCACAAAAGGAGGAAGTATACCTGAAAAACGCCGAGAGTTACGGGAAGATTTCTAGTAGATTACTTCATGGTCAGGCAGAGGTCCAGAAATCACTTGTACGGAAAACCCAAGAGTAAATATAGATTCAGCTTACAATTTGATAATGAAGAACAGGAGGGTGAAGTGTAAGAGGCTAGTCAGGAAGAATCAATACACAAAGCAGTGGGATGGGGTAGGAACGAAGACATGAAGTTCTTTGAGGCTATAAATACTGTGACAAGCAATAGCTCAGTAAACAGTTCAGTTGAGGACGAATGGACTTGCTTGAAAAGGGCAATCACAGAAGTTGCAAAGGAAAACATAGGTAAAAAGAAGGCAACTGCCAAAAACCATGGGTAACAGAAGAAATACTTCAGTTGATCGATGAGAGAGGGAAGTACAAATATGATCAGAGAATTTTAGAAATGCAGAAAATACCAGTCACGTAAGAATGAAATAAATAGGAAGTGCAAGGAAACTAAGGCGAAATGCCTTCATGAAAACTGTGAAGAAACAGAAAAACAAAGGTTTGTTGGAAGGACTGATTCAGGATACAGGAAAGTTAAAGCAAGTTAAAAGGGTCGCAACACTAAGAGTGAAATGGGAATTCAATTGCAAAATGCAGAGGAGAGCCCGGTTAGGTAGAAAGAGTACACTGAAGGGCTCTAAAGATGGAAGAGACTTGTTTTATGACGCGATAGAAGAGGAAGCATTCCATTTAGAAGAAATAGGGGCTGCAGTATTAGAATCAGAATTTAAAGAGATTTGGAAGACACAGGATCGAATAAGGCCAAAGGAATAGATAGCTTACCATTGTAAAATCATTGGACGAAGTGGCAACAAAACGTTTATTCACGTTAGTGTGTGATATGAGTTTGGCCATATACCACTGACTATCGGAAAAACGTCATCCACACAATACCGAATATGGTAAGAGCCGAGAAGTGCGAGAATTATCGCACAATTAGCTCATGCAGCCACACTGCAGACAAGAATACTACGCAGAAGAATGGAGAGGAAACTGAGGCTATGTTAGACGACGATCAGTTTGGGTTTGGAAAAGGTAAAGCCACCAGAGAAGCAGTTCTAACGAAGGAAGCAAGAGTAAAGAAAAATAAAGACACGTTCATAGGATCTGCCGACATGGAAAAAGCGTTAGACGGTTTCAAATGGTACAAGAGGTGCGAAGTTCTGAGGAAAGTAGGGGGATAAGCTATAGGAGAAGACTGATCATATACAACGTGCACAAGAACCATACGATAACAATTATACAGGAAGACAAAGAACGAAGTTCTGGGATTAAAAAGTTTGTATTGTTTCACCCCTACTGTTAAATCTGTACATCAAAGAAGCAACGGCGGAAATAAAAGAAAGGTTAAAGATTGAATTAAAATTCAAGGTGAAAGAATATCAACGATAAGGTACGCTGACGACATTGTTATCCTCAGTGAAAGTGGAGAATTACAGTATCTGCTAAATGAAATCAACAGTCTAATGACTACAGAATATGGATTGAGAGTAAATCGAAGAACGTCGAAAGTCATGAGAAGTAGAACGAATGAGAACAGCGAGAAATTGAAGATCTACATCTGCATCCATACTCCGCAAGCCACCTGACGGTGTGTGGCGGAGGGTACTTTGAGTACCTCTATTGGTCCTCCCTTCTATTACAGTCTCCTGTTGTTCTTGGAAAGAAAGATTGTCGGTATGCCTCTGTGTGGGCTCTAATCTCCCTGATTTTATCCTCATGGTCTCTTCGCGAGATATAAGTAGGAGGAAGCAATATACTGCTTGACTCCTCAGTGAAGGTATGTTCTCGAAACTTCAACAAAAAAAGCCCGTACCGAGCTACTGAGCGTCTCTCTTGCAGAATCTTCCACTAGAGTTTATCTGTCATCTCCGTAACGCTTTCGTGATTACTAAATGATCCTGTAACGAAGGCGCTGCTCTCCGTTGGATCTTCTCTATCTCTTCTATCAACCTTATGTGGTACGAATCCCACAGCGGTGAGCAGTATTCAAGCAGTGGGCGAACAAGTGTACTGTAACCCATTTCCTTTGTTTTCGGATTGCATTTCCTTAGGATTCTTCCAATGAATCTGTCTGGCATCTGCTTTACCGAAGACTAATTTTATATGGTCATTCCATTTTCAAACACTCCTAATGCCTACTCCCAGATAATTTATGGAATTAACTGTTTCCAGTTGCTGACCTGCTATATTGTAGCTAAATGATAAAGGATCTTTCTTTCTATGTATTCGCAGCACATTACACTTGTCTACATTGAGATTCAATTGCCATTCCCTGCACCGTGCGTCAATTCGTTACAGATCCTCCTGCATTTCAGTGCAATTTTCCAGTGTTACAACCTCACGATATACTACAGTATCATCCGCAAAAAGCCTCAGTGAACTTCCGATGTTATTCACAAGGTCATTTATGTATATTGTGAATATCAACGGTCCTACGACACTCCCCTGCGGCACACCTGAAATAAGTCTTACTTCGGAAGACTTCTCTCCACTGAGAGTGACATGCTGCGTTCTGTTATCTAGGAACTCTTCAGTCCAATCACACAATTGGTCCGATAGTCCATATGCTCTTACTTTGTTAATTAAACGACTGTGGGGAACTGTATCAAACGCCTTGGGAAAGTCAAGAAACACGGCATCTACCTGGGAACCTGTGTCTATGGTCCTCTGAGTCCCGTGGACGAATAGCGCGAGCTGCGTTTCACACAATTGTCTTTTCGAAATCCATGCTGATTCCTACAGAGTAGATTTCTAGTCTCCAAAAAAGATCTGGATTAGTGATCACGAAGTAAATGAAGTTTAGGAATTTTGCGACCTAGGCAGCAAAAATCCCATGACGGACGGAGCAAGGAGGGCATATACCCGTAAAGCAGACTGGCACTAGAAAAAGGACATTCCTGGCCAAGGGAAGTCCACTAGTATAAAACATGGGCCTTAATTTGAGGAAGAAATTTCTATGAACGGACGTTTGGAACACAGCATTGTATTATAGTGAAACACAGACTATGGAAGAACCGGGAAAGACGAGAATCGAATGCGTTGAGATGTGTTGCTACAGAAGAACGTTGAAACTTAGGTTGACTGATAATGTAAGGAATGAGGAAGTTCTCTAGAGAATCGATGAGGGAAATAGTGTATCGAAAAAACTGACACAAAATAGAGTAGTTCGGATTAGTGCTTTGTGTATACCGTGGTTTAATCTCCAACTTCAGTAGTTAGCAGTTTTAGTATATTGTGGGGATTTTGTTGCACGGTTTGTGCGTGCACTTTCTATGGTAATTTAGGGTCGAGGACTAGTGTGATGTAATTTAGGTGTTAGTTGGGTAAAGGGTTGACAACCCTCTTCTGTGGCTATTTAACTACTTTGTACAGTCTTTTCACAATACTGGGACTAATTATTTGCTTACAAACGAAAATCATAATATTGTGTGTGTTCGACAGACAAATTTATACTGAGCTACGTTATTAAAGGAGCATTTTTTTTTGAAACTCTGCCTTTTTTTCCCCACTCAGCCGCCGAAGTCTGAAACTTGATCCCTCTGTAATTGTGCAAAAGTGTGGCGCCATGCTACGTCGCTGATGCTGCAAATAGCAAGGATTAGACACATGGGACAAAAAAACAAAGCTCAAGATCATATGAGGCCTAATGTGGGTTAATGAAGTCACATTGGCGCCAAGTTTGACCACAGTTCTGCCCGAAGCCACAGTGGACATGTTACACGATGGGAAGATACTTGCGCCTTGCCCTTTACCTCACGTTATCCCTTTCCTTGACGCCTTTGCAGTGGGGATCAGGACCGCAACGCCAAACACGGAAATCACTCCGTTTTCTTACGGAGGCTGAGAAAAACACTTTAGGCACATCGCTACTCACGTTCCTCACTCATAGGTCTCAAGACATTGCACGGAAGTCCTCACTAAAACCACCCCTTCCCTCAGGATGATCATTTACACACATTTCGGAATCGAAAACGACAGTTTGCAGTGCTTTCTACAACAGAGCGACGTTCTTGGCAACCTTCGACACTGTCGATACCTGCAGACAGTTCATCTGTTCTCTAAGGCTATCATTGTTTGTGTCGCTCGTGATGTGACCTCTTTGCAGCGTAGCGCCAGCACAATTTTTGCTATGGTATATGGGGTGGAACTACTGCGGGGTGTTCAGAACCATTCAATGAAATCTGTCCGTGATCCAAAGCAGCAAAGCGCGTTTACGCTTTTCAGTCCAGCTGTTTCACACCATCCTATGGCGAGATTACTGGAGGGTGCGACATCGACGCATTGTTGAATAAAATAGTAAAGAATCACTCTGAGACCCCCAATTGTGCAAGTCACTCGTTCCCGCCTGTATATTTTTGTTGAGAACTTTAAAGATGTGCCTGTACAGAGCCAACCCCTGAACGATTCCTAGGTGCTACACTGCTGCTCTGGTGCCTGCTTGTGGGCATATGGAATCTGAGGTGGCTGAAGAAGTTACCTGAGTGATGCACGTGGCTAAGAATTAGTCAGTGGTTGTCTCTATTCCACGTAAGTCTTCAAAGAGCTCAACAGAGGTGCACAGGTTCTATTAAGGGTCTTAGAAGGAATCTTTACCACTTTAGTGATGTTAATGCCTGTGTCAATGTTAAACGCACTCCCCCTCTGTCTTCCCCCCCCCCCCCCCCCCCAACCCCCAGCCTCTGATCACGCCACTGGAGAGTGCGAACCACGTAAAAGTTTAAGTTTCCTCGATTGGTTTTGAATGCTCCCTATTCCTTCCACCCTGTGTGTTAGAGCAAACATTGCGATAGCTCTACACTCCATAGAGGTCACATCACGTTAAATGTGGTTGCAGCCCTACATTGTCTTTGGAGAAGGATTGACACGTCCAGGGGTTCAGCAGTGCCGAAAGTTATCAATAATGTCGTTCTGTTGCACATGACACTGAAAACTGTGAAAATGAACCCCCCAAGGGAAGGTGTGGTTTCACTGGCGCTCTTTACGCCATATCCTGAGACCTTCTCGTGTCGATTCTGCGCTGCGGCGTGTCTGAAATGTTTTCCTCAGCCACCCTAAGAATGTGCGATTTCTTTGCTGAGTATCGCGATTATGACCTCCATTGCAGAGGCGTCAAGGGAAGGATTGAGATGACGTTAATTTGGGGGGGGGGGGGGGTAGGTGACGACCATCATCTGACACGTCCACTATGGCGTTGGGTACAATTTTGGTGAAACTTGGTGCCAATGTGAGCCATAAACTTCTGAGCTCTGGAATCATGTTCGCATGTGTTGACACCTTGCCATTTGTGTTGTCGCCGAGGGTGACTTGGCAGGGAACCACCCTTTTGCACTATTAAAGAGGAAGGTTGCAGGCACATTTTATCCATAAATGAGACTTCTGCGTTACAATGGGGGAAAGCAACGGTCTTTTAATTCCTTTCCGCAGTGTATTTTCCAGGAAAACTTTATTTTGCTCAGTTTGTATCACTTACCTCTGGACAACACCAGAGACTTTGTCGACGATACTAGGCTGTGCTCTCTGTTTTCCCGCATAGCTTAACAAGAAGACAGTTCATCAAACATCGATATATACCTTGTTGACAGTCGGTAAAATGGTTCAATTGGGTCTGAGCACTATGGGACTTAACATCTGAGGTCATCAGTCCCCTAGAACTTAGAACTACGTAAACCTAACTAACCTAAGGACATCACACACATCCATGCCCGAGGCAGGATTCGAACCCGCGACCGTAGCGGTCGCGCGGTTCCAGACTGAAGCGCCTAGAACCGCTCGGCTACTCCGGCCGGCGACAGTCGGTAATGCAATCATAAATTCATTAAATGGTTGCCACATTTTTTCGCATTGGTTGTATAAGATTTCCTCTTTGTTCGACAACTATATATTTCTTCCAGTGTACGCTTAAATATACATGTATAGATCTCATCACTTTTCTCCTTTGGTCAGCGACATGACGTTGGATATTTCCTGCCTTATATGCAACAAATATCTGTCAAAACATCTAGAATAGCAAACCAAAACGAACGGAAACACATGATGTAAATACGCTGCCATGTTCGTAGATACGGCACTTTTTCCTAGCTGATTATCTTTCTAATAATTTACGCTTACATCATTGTTGTCCCATTCCGTAGCGGTATTTTAGTGCGCATTTTTCTACAGACAAGCACTCGATAATACCTTAAAAATACGAAACAAGTTGTTGGACAAAGAAGGAATGTAGATAAAAGCATCAGCAACGATAAACTCTTCATTCACGCTAACGTACTGTGATGATGTTCGACATAGTGGAAGGAATGAAAAGCGATCTACACTTCTTTCACGGGTGTAAATGTTGAGATTTGATGTCACGATATAGCGTCACAGCTTCATCGCTGTTTAGCTACCTCGATGACAAACGCGGGGAAGGGAATATTTCACAAATGAGCGAATATATAGCGTTTTGGACCTCTCCGGCTGCTGTCGGCGGGTCATGAGACTTCCCCATCCGTCATCGTCGCCGCGCTGACCTTTTCCATTATTTATTTTCCCAATTTTCGCCTTACGAGCGGATTCTCATTACAGCTGGCTCTGCGGCAGCGGCCTGCCTCTCCTTTGTGGCTGGGCACGCAGGCCGGAATGGTTAATGAAGCGAGCCCAGGTGGCGCGCGCTGCACGCGACGCCTTCGACCCCCGCCCTATCGCCGCGCCAGCCCGGGAACACATTCGTCGCCAGATTCCGGCGATACGCGCGTCGCGTGAAGCTCGCGTACGATTCGCGTGCCGCCGCTACACGCATTTTACATTTCTGACGCCACCGGTCCGGGCGAGTACCGACCGCTGTTCGTTTCGCGGCGAAAGACTAATCGCCGGCCATCACGCAACAGGTACTGCCGGAGCAATAGCGGTCTCTTCCTAACTGGACGCCGAACTGCAGCTGTTTGAGAGCGACAGTCAAAGAGCTTCCAGACTATAACACGACCACGAAGAGAAACTCTAGGGGCCGGCCGGTGTGGCCGAGCGGTTCTAGGTGCTCCAGTCTGGAACCGCGCGATCGCTACGGTCGCAGGTTCGAATCCTGTTTCGGGCATGTATGTGTGTGATGTCCTTAGGTTAGTTAGGTTTACGTAGTTCTAAGTTCTAGGGCACTGATGACATCATATGTTAAGTCCCATAGTGCTCAGAGCCATTTGAACCATTTTGAAACTCTAGGGTGAACATCAATAAAACCGACAAACTGCAGGGACGAATTCCTGACTGGATATGGATGAAAAAGGTCCAATGAACATGAGTCCGGAAATGGACGGGGTGCGTGCAACAACAACAAAAATCGTACCGGAATACAGAACAGAGATCCATCGCATTCTCGTCTCAACAGAAGTTCAAAGTGGCCTCCATGGGATTGCAGGTGAGAGGGATAACAGCGGTTGTCATGCAAGACACGCATAATCGTATTTCGGTTTACACCATGTCGGCGGTCAGCAGCTCGTGGTCTTGCAGTAGCGTTCTCGCTTCCCGCGTGTCCCGGGTTCAGTTTCCGGCGGGGTCAGGGATTTTCCCTGCCTCGAGACGACTGGGTGTTGTTGTTGTCGTCTTCACCATCATTCATCCTCATTACGGTCGGAGGAAGGCAATGGCAAACCACCTCTGCGCCTCCTAGTCGGCGGTGCGGGTCTCCCGCATCGTTCCCTACGCTCCTCGGAGTATGAGACATCATCATCATCATCATCATGTCGGCGGACCACTTGCCTGGAGCTTGTAATAGGTTTTGTCTCAACATCCGGTTGAACCCGGTCCTTCAGATCTGGTGTGTGCACAGTCCGCCGTCTCCATACAAGTTCGTCTGTCCGAAAGGACACAAGATCACAGAAACGCCGAAAAAGGGCTTGAAATGTCGTGTGGTGTGGTTGGTGTCTGTGACACCACCTAGGCTTGTTCCCGACATGAGTATCGGATAATTCTGCTACTTACAGTACGCTGCGTCAGTTACACAGCCGGCAACATGCGAGGAACACACGTGGTCAGAACAACTGTCATTCGTCAGCGCCATGTATCGTGGAAACGATACATTTCCGGACATAAGACCTTTTTTGCTCCATTTCCCGTCAGGAATCAGTGCCTGCACTTTGTCAGTTTTATTGATGTTCGTCCTGTACACTGCTTTCATCGTAAGAACAAACCTCATGTTGGCGCAGTGGCTAGCACACTGGACTCGTATTCGGGAGGACGACGGTTCAATCCCGCGTCCGGCCATCCTGATTTAGGTTTTCCGTGATTTCCCTAAATCGCTCCCGGCAAATGCCGGGATGGTTTCTTTGAAAGGGCACGGCAGACTTCCTTCCCCGTCCTTCCATAATCCGATGAGACCGATGACCACGCTGTCTGGCCTCCTCCCCCAAACAGCCCAATCCAATCCAACAAGCCTCATGTAAATATTATAAAGATTGCACTACGTATTCTTCAACGTTTGCCGAGGCATCATAGGGATTAGTTTCACGTGGAGCGGAAGCCAAGCTGTATCGAGTACAGTCAATCATGATAGTAAGAATAAGTTTTATACAGTGGGTTAAGTACACATCTACTCAGTTAATGTGCAACAACCTTACCGGCGGATTTAACTTGGGCAGCACTGCCAAGCCAGCTGATACAACTAACCAGCAGTGATGTGAACAGCTTGAGTTAAGGAATACAAAGAGAGGGGCAGAGAAACAAAAAAAGCTTCGAATGTCATCTAACTTTCGAACAGAATGAAGTAATATAGGTAAAACTCCTTAGGTGACCGAACGGAAAAGGTAACATATTATTGCCGGCCGCTGTGGCTCTCCTGCCTCGAGCATGGAAGTGTGTGCTGTCCTTGGATTGGTTAGGTTTAAATAGTTGTAAGTTCTATGGGACTGATGACCTCAGATGTTAAGTCCCATAGTGCTCAGAACCACTTGAACCACTTACATGTTCGTGGCGCCCTCCATCGGTAATGCTGGAATTCAGTATGGTGTTGGCCCACTCTTAAGGCCCGTCCACACGCAACGATCTGTCTGCGCAAATGTCTGCGCACATCACATCTGTGCAGACAGATCGTTGCGTGTGGACAGAAGATTTGCACCAACCTGAGGTGTGTGCAAACCTGGAAGTTGGAGTTGGAGGTTTGAGTGAAACCTCTCAAATCTGTGGGTTCAAACCACATCTGTGCAGACAAGTTGGAGCGTGTGGACAAGAGATCGCCGCAAATCAGGCGCGAAACAGCTGTTTGCTCATTCTAGTGTTTGTATTTGTGCGCACAGGGCATTAAAATGGCTGATACTCGTCAGTGTTCTCGAGAGTTTGTAAGTGAATTCATTGAAATATATAGAAACCACCCATGTTTGTGGAAGATTAAAGTAAAGAATATAGTGACAGAGACAAAAAGACAGCAGCATACAATGCTCTAATTGAAAAATTGCTGGTATTATTTCACTCAACTCTTGTTTCGATATTGCAGTTGATAATTCCAAATCCTTGTAGCTCCTTCCTGTTGCTAGGAATCTTAATGGTACCGCCAGCCGTTCATGAGGAGAAATTGCCCTGCTCCATACAAGTATTTTTTCTCATAATATGAAGGGTTACAAGCTTTAAGAGATAATTATAAGTTTCAACATCCATCCGCAAATAATTTCGCCAGTCGTTAGGTTCGCTCTGCAACTCTCGCAGTAAATTTACGTGAGAAAACTGCTTTCGCTTTAGCAGCCACTGTCTACACCATTTTGGCCGCTTTCTCTGTTTCCTGCGGTTGGTCTGAATGTTTTTTGCCACACAAGTTGCGAACACAGACCACAACAGAACTTCCTCCATTTATATATTTCAAAATAACTGAATTAAATTTTTGACGTTTACGGGGAGTCTAGTCGCTTGCCACTGATATTTCTTTTCTACACTGACAGATGGCGGGCACGTAGTAGACTGGGGTTTGTGTCGTGTGAACATACATTTGCAGCGATATTTTGCATGTACAGACATCTGCGAGACAGATCGTTGCGTTTGGACCGGGCTTTAGCCTTGATGACAGCTTCCACTCTCCCAGGCATATGTTCAGTCAGGTGCTGGAAGGTTTCTTGGGGAATGGCGGCCCATTCTTCACGGAGTGCTGCACTGAGGAGAGGTATCGATGCCGGTCAGTGAGGCCTGGCACGAAGTTGGCATTCCAAAACATCCCAAAGGTTTACTACAGGATTCAGGTCAGGACTCTGGCGCAGGCCGGTCCATTACAAGGATGTTATTATCGTGTAAACACACCGCCACGGGCCGTGTATTATGAACAGGGGCTCGATCGTGTTGAAAGATGCAATCGCCATACCCCAATTGCGCTTCAACATTGGGAAGCAAGAAGGTGCTTAAAACATCAAAGTGGGCCTATGCGGTGATAGTGCCACGTAAAACAACAAGGGGTGCAAGCCCCCTCTGTGAAAAACACGACCACACTATAACACCACCACCCCCGAATTTTACTGTTGACACTACACACGCTGGTAGATGACGTTCACCGGGCATTCACCATACCCACACCCTGCCATCGGGTCGCCACGTTGTATACCGTGATTCTTTAGTCCACACAATGTTTTTCCACTGTTCAATCGTCCAATGTTAACGCTCCTTCCATCAAGCGAGGCGTCGTTTGGCTTTTACCGGCGTGATGTGTGCCCTCCTGGGCTCGTGACGAGATCGGTTGGGCTCTAGGTAACTGGAAAAGCGTTGCCTGGTCAGATGAGTCCCGAATTCAGTTGGTAAGACCATGAAATCCAAGTTTTCTCACCTCCCGCCTAACTATCAAAGTACTTGCAGTTTATCCTGATGCAGTTTGGAATTTCTGTGTGATGGTCTGGATAGATGTCTGCCTGTTACACGCGACGACCCACTTCAACTGTTGGCGGTCTTTGTCAGTCAACAAACGAGGTCGGCCTGTACGCTTTTGTGCTGTACGTGTCCCTTCACGTTCCCACTTCATTATCACATCGGAAACAGTGGACCTAAGGATGTCTAGGAGTGTGACACATGTGACACCCAATCACCTGACCACGTTCGAAGTGCTTGAGTTCCCCGGAATGGCCCATTCTGCTCTCTCACGATGTCTAATGACTACTGAGGTCGCTGACGTGGAGTACCTGGCAGGAGGTGGCAGAACAATGCACCTAATATGAAAAAGCGTATGTTTTTGGGGGTTTCCGGATACTTTTGATCACGTAGCGTATGTCACGGGATGGTAGATGACGTTCACCGGGCATTCACCATACCCACACCCTGCCATCGGGTCGCCACGTTGTATACCGTGTTTCTTTAGTCCACACAATGTTTTTCCACTGTTCAATCGTCCAACGTTAACGCTCCTTCCATCAAGCGAGGCGTCGTTTGGCTTTTACCGGCGTGATGTGTGCCCTCCTGGGCTCGTGACGAGATCGGTTGGGCTCTAGGTAACTGGAAAAGCGTTGCCTGGTCAGATGAGTCCCAAATTCAGTTGGTAAGACCATGAAATCCAAGTTTTCTCACCTCCCGCCTAACTATCAAAGTACTTGCAGTTTATCCTGATGCAGTTTGGAATTTCTGTGTGATGGTCTGGATAGATGTCTGCCTGTTACACGCGACGACCCACTTCAACTGTTGGCGGTCTTTGTCAGTCAACAAACGAGGTCGGCCTGTACGCTTTTGTGCTGTACGTGTCCCTTCACGTTCCCACTTCATTATCACATCGGAAACAGTGGACCTAAGGATGTCTAGGAGTGTGACACATGTGACACCCAATCACCTGACCACGTTCGAAGTGCTTGAGTTCCCCGGAATGGCCCATTCTGCTCTCTCACGATGTCTAATGACTACTGAGGTCGCTGACGTGGAGTACCTGGCAGGAGGTGGCAGAACAATGCACCTAATATGAAAAAGCGTATGTTTTTGGGGGTTTCCGGATACTTTTGATCACGTAGCGTATGTCATGGGATAGTGGTGTGCACGTATACAGATGTTGGTAGTATCGCGTACACAAGGTATAAAAGGGTAGTGCATTGCCGGGACTGTGATTTGTACTGATCTGTGTAATGTGAAATAGTTTCCGACGTGATTATGGCCGCATGACGGCAATTAACAGACTTTGAACACAAAGTGGTAGTTGGAGCTGGATGCATGGAACATTCTGTTTCAGAAATCGTTAGGGTATTCAGTATCCCAAGAGCCCCAGTGTCAAGAGTGTGACGAGAATACCAACTTTCAGGCATTACTTGTCACCAGGGACAACACAGTGGTGGACGGCCTTCACTTAACAGTCGAGAGCAGTGTAGTTCGCGTAGAGTTGTCAGTGCTAAGAGACACGCGACACTGCGAGCAATAATCGCAGAAATCAGTGTGGGAGGAACGCCAAACGTATCCATTAGGATAGTGCGGCGAGATTATGCGTTAAGGGGTATGATAGCGAGGAGCCACGCGAGTGCTTTTGCTAACAGCACGACATCGGCTGCAACGCCCCTCCTGCGCTTGTGACGGTATCGGTTGGGCTCTAGGCAACTGGGAAACCGCTGCCTGGTCAGATCAGCCCAAATTCAGTTGGTAATAGCTGATGGTAGGGTTTGACTGTGGCGCAGCCATGTACCCAAGTTGTCAACAATGCACTGTAAGAGCTGGTTGTGACTAAGTAAGTAGTAGGGTAAAGAGTAAAAATCTTACAATCGCATCTTCATACTGGCAACAGGGAGACGTACCGTCCGCCTCGCGTATTTCCATGCACGCAGGTTTTGAAAGATGTCTGTCCATAGACGATGCGCAGAGCGGAAGTCGCCCTAATCCCCAAACAAAATATCAGATGACGTCAACCCCTAGCAAAGCTGTGCCAACAAGTAAGAGGTGGTAGGAAGCTCTAACTTCCCGCTGCCACAAACATCAGACACGATGTCCTGCTCTGATTACAGTGCTACAGATTGGTGCTGGAAATATGGTATCACAAAAAAAACATCACTAATAAAGACCTATTCGTTCCACAAAGATCGCAAGTAAACAAGCCTAACACGTATACGGCAAAAGACTCTATCAAACACGCATCTGCTAGCCTCCGAGCAAATGCATGATGCTAGCAAAATAGCTCCCTGACTGCATTTCGCTGGGACCACGGCAGTATGATGTCTACTTCCCAGGGCGTCCGGAAGTTTTGTGACCCGGCCTGTGGAAAAATAGCGTGCCATCCCAGTGCTCCCCAAACGACATTGTTGGGGACTACTGACTGTTGATCAAATTGTAAACAGTGCCACGGTCCATCCTCATATATACATACAGACAAATGCTAATCAAGTAATTAAGTTCCAGGAACACTCACCATATGTTGGGGTCCTGTATGCAGACATTTGAGAAAGCAAGCACACTCCTCCACGTGTTATGAATAACCCACACAATCAAAAAGGCAGCCAAGTGCACACTGAGCAGTAGTTCACTGTTCAGCCACACAGGGAGCGCCTCGAGCGTCGCTACCTGGACCGTCCACCGACCCCGGAGCAGAAGTCGCCGTTCCTTTGATATCTGATGCCTGGGAAACCTACTCTGTTCTCCGTCAAGTGGTTACTTCATGTCTTTACGTGAATCAACGTGTCCAAACAAGCAGACGGAGGTTTTCGTCCCTCCTCAGAGTACTGCATTCCTATTGGCTAATTCTGAAATAGTGAAGGTATATAAATCCTCCATCCTCTGCCCCTGTCCTGCAATCGTCCACTATTCAGAGGTCGACGGTCTTCTTCTCACTGGTGTGTGCATTAATTGTTAGTTTGTTTTGCAAGATGAAGCGTTTTCCAAGCAGTAGCTGCGGCATTGCCAGTGGCCATTGCAGGTATGGGAAACACCAGGTGAGCAAGTGTTTAATTTCATAGTATGAGGTAGGATTTCGTAATGAATATTTTCGTAAAAATGTTTCCTAGTTCAACTCACTGTGTGACCAAATTTCGAAGTATATTTTTATAAAAACTTTTTTACTGTCGTATCCTCGTATATTCAGATTTTGAAGCTAAAAAGCGTGTCATAGCATGTGTTCAGATTTAGGTCTTAAATTCTTTTTTCTTGTTGTTTCAGCGTAGATCCGCCACATCGTGGAAGAGTTGGAGGCGGGGAGGTTGCAGCAGCAGCATCAGCAACAGAATAGTAAGTAATACATACAGGGTGATCAGAAAATGTGTAAAATGCTTGTGGGGATGTTACAGGGCAGGTTGTACTGAGACATAAATGTTAAGAAAGAAATTCGATACGTTGCGCCGTTTTCGAGTTATTTAGCATTGAAGTTAGCCAATCAGATCGTCGCGCGCGTAAACTCAAGTTTCAGCTAACGAGACAAAGCACACGTTGGGCAGCACCACCCCTGGCAGGCCGCTTGAATGTGAGCGCGCGACGCCCCGATTGGCTAACTTCAATGCTAAATAACTCGGAAACGGAACAACGTATCGAATTTCTTTCTTAACATTTATGTCTCAGTACAACCTGCCCTGTAACATCTCTACAAGCATTTCACACATTTTCTGACCACCCTGTATATTCTTACTGGTATACGTAATAGGCTGCCGTTATCTAGTGTTCAGTGAGTCTTTGCTGTTTACATTATTTTCAGGATCAAAATCGATATCTGTAACTTTTTCATTTAAAATTTCGTGGTATTGAGTACATGTCATGTTACTGAATCAGAATATGTCCAGCAGACAATTGATGTGTGACTGGTGAAAGCCAGCAGCAGCTAGCGTTGTAAGTAGTACTATATCCATTTTCTTCCTCATAGTACTGTGTGTATATGTAATACACTGCTGGTAGACATAAATTTCATCATATATGTGAAAGTATGTTGCATATTCTTTGTTACTGTTGTAGATGACTTTGAGGAGTAGGACCAAGGAGGGACAGAGGTTGTGATGCCATCCCCATCATAGCTATCGTGTAAGTACGTATTGGTTCGTGAATTATTTTTTTTTTTTTAGTTTTGTATGTGAACGTTTTTTTTCATATTAAATCAATATGTTGCTCTTGCAGCCGATTTCGGAGACCTCGATCGACTTATCCTCAGTGGTTCAGGTGAGGAGATGCCCGAGTGGATTGAGATGGAGAGCGAGTTTCGTCGCCATGAGGAGATGAAGGATGGCGTGAGTGTCATGGGGATGTAGGTAATTTATACAGGGTTATTACAAATGATTGAAGCGATTTCACAGCTCTACAATAACTTTATTATTTGAGATATTTTCACAATGCTTTGCACACACATACAAAAACTCAAAGTTTTTTTAGGCATTCACAAATGTTCGATATGTGCCCCTTTAGTGATTCGGCAGACATCAAGCCGATAATCAAGTTCCTCCCACACTCGGCGCAGCATGTCCCCATCAATGAGTTCGAAAGCATCGTTGATGCGAGCTCGCAGTTCTGGCACGTTTCTTGGTAGAGGAGGTTTAAACACTGAATCTTTCACATAACCCCACAGAAAGAAATCGCAGCGGGTTAAGTCGGGAGAGCGCGGAGGCCATGACATGAATTGCTGATCATGATCTCCACCACGACCGATCCATCGGTTTTCCAATCTCCTGTTTAAGAAATGCCGAACAACATGATGGAAGTGCGGTGGAGCACCATCCTGTTGAAAGATGAAGTCGGCGCTGTCGGTCTCCAGTTGTGGCATGAGCCAATTTTCCAGCATGTCCAGATACACGTATCCTGTAACCTTTTTTTCGCAGAAGAAAAAGGGGCCGTAAACTTTAAACCGTGAGATTGCACAAAACACGTTAACTTTTGGTTAATAGCGAATTTGCTGCACGAATGCGTGAGGATTCTCTACCGCCCAGACTGGCACATTGTCTGTTCACTTCACCATTAAGAAAAAATGTTGCTTCATCACTGAAAACAAGTTTCGCACTGAACGCATCCTCTTCCATGAGCTGTTGCAACCGCGCCGAAAATTCAAAGCGTTTGACTTTGTCATCGGGTGTCAGCGCTTGTAGCAATTGTAAACGGTATGGCTTCTGCTTTAGCCTTTTCCGTAAGACTTTCCAAACCGTCGGCTGTGGTACGTTTAGCTCCCTGCTTGCTTTATTCGTCGACCTCCGCGGGCTACGCGTGAAACTTGCCCGCACGCGTTCAACCGTTTCTTCGCTCACTGCAGGCCGACCCGTTGATTTCCCCTTAAAGAGGCATCCAGATGCTTTAAACTGCGCGTACTATCGCCGAATGGAGTTAGCAGTTGGTGGATCTTTGTTGAACTTCGTCCTGAAGTGTCGTTGCACTGCATTTCAAGCACGACATACGCTTTCTCGGCTCCTGTCGCCATTTTTTCTCACTGCGCTCTCGAGCGCTCTGGCGGCAGAAACCTGAAGTGCGGCTTCAGCCGAACAAAACTTTGAGCTTTTCTACGTATCTGTAGTGTGTCGTGACCATATGTCAATGAATGGAGCTACAGTGAATTTATGAAATCGCTTCAATCATTTGTAATAGCCCTGTACATGAATCCATTCTGCTTACAAATAGCCAGTGTTCTTTATTTACTTGCAGCAGCAGGCGATGCGTGAAACGATGCACGTATTTCTCGTTATTCGTTCTCTACAGCACCATCGTCCATGCAGTACGCAGTGGTACAGGTACCGGAGGCGGTGAAGAAGCAACCGCCTAGACGAGGTTAGGTGTGGCATGCTCAGCCGTGTACGGCAGACCTCGTCCTGCGCGGGAAACCGCCGCCTCCGCGCAAGCAGCCGCAACCGTAATCGCCGCCCCCCGCCCCCGATGCCGACACAGCACTGCTGTAGCGTCCATGGGCCACCCTCCGTCAGGGAACTGGTTCAGGGATGTGGGAACAACCACCTACACAGCCGCAACCTCAGCCAGGACGCTCACAATGCGGCAACGCACAATTTCCGCCTGCACCATGTTTTTGCCCGAACTGCAAGGTACGTGCACCTCCCTGCTCCCCCGTGCAACAGTCATATCAGCAGCAGCGTCATCGTCAACTAGTTGTAGTAACATAGATGGTAGTCGTACTCTTTACGCCTGCGGCAGTTACCTCTCCTGTCCTTTTAGCGAAGGATATCAGAACAGTAACACCATACCGCAATTACACTACTGGCCATTAAAATTGCTACACCAAGAAGAAATGCAGATGATAAACGGGCATTCATTGGACAAATACATCATACTAGAACTGACATGTGTTTACATTTTCACGCAGTTTGGGTGCATAGATCCTGAGAAATCAGTACCCAGAACAATCACCTCTGGCCGTAATAACGGCCTTGATACGCCTGGGCATTGAGTCAAACAGGGCTTGGATGGCGTGTACAGCTACAGCTACCCATGCAGCTTCAACACGATACCACAGTTCATCAAGAGTAGTGACTGGCGTATTCTGACGAGCCAGTTGCTCGGCCACCATTGACCAGACGTTTTCAATTGGTGGGAGATCTGGAGAATGTGTTGGCCAGGGCAGCAGTGGAACATTTTCTGTATCCAGAGAGGCCCGTACAGGACCTGCAACATGCTGTCGTGCATTATCCTGCTGAAATGTCGGGTTTCGTAAGGATCGAATGAAGGGCAGAGCCACGGGTCGTGACATATCTGAAATGTAACGTCCAATGTTCAAAGTGCCGTCAATGCGAACAAGAGGTGACAGAGACGTGTAACCAATGGCACCCCATAACATCACGCCGTGTGATGACGAATACACGCTTCCAATGTCCGTTCACCGCGATGTCGCCAAACACGGATGCGACCATCATGATGCTGTAAACAGAACTTGGATTCATCCGAAAAAGTGCCGTTTCGCCATTCGTGCACCCAGGTTCGTCGTTGAGTACACCATCGCAGCCACTCCTGTCTGTGATGCAGCGTCGAGGGTAACCGCAGCCATGGTCTCCGAGCAGATAGTCCATGCTCATGCAAACGTCGTCGATCTGTTCGTGCAGATCGTTGTTGTCTTGCAAACGTCCCCATCTGTTGACTCAGGGATCGAGACGTGGCTGCACGATTCGTTACAGCCATGCGGATAAGATGTCTGTCGAGTGCTAGTGATAAGAGGCCGTTGGGATCCAGCACGGCGTTCCGTATTACGCTCCTGAACCCACCGATTCCGTATTCTGCTAACTGTCATCGGATCTCGACCAACGCAAGGAGCAATGTCGCGATACGATTAACCGCAATCGCGATAGGTTACAATCCGACCTTTATCAAAGTCGGAAATGAGATAGTAAGCATTTCTCCTCCTTACACGAGGCATCACAAGAACGTTTCACCAGGCAACGCAGGTCAAATGCTGTCTGTGTATGAGAAATCGGTAGGAAACGTTCGTCATGTCAGCACGTTGGAGGTGTCGCCACCGGCACCAACCTTGTGTGAATGCTCTGAAAAGCTAATCATTTGCATATCACAGCGCCTTCTTCCTGTCGGTTAAATTTCGCGTCTGTAGCACGTCATCTTCGTGGTGTAGCAATTTTAACGGACAGTAGTGTAGAATACTCGGTGATTGTGGATGTTTTTGAGGAGCTAATATCGTTAATATCGTTCACTCTGATCGAGAATCCGGCAGGAGGGCACGGTGATCCTGTAGGGTTTCTGAAGGCGTGCTTTCGCGTCCTGCAAACAGAGTTCCTCAAGGCTGTTAATGATCCACGGGATCCCTCCATTAAATGCAGTGCAGTGCTCGGTGCTGTGCATCGAACTGTCGTACCCCCCTCCCCCCCGCCCCGAAACATACTTCTGGCATAATGGCGAGATAACGCGGAGCATGGTTTCGTGAGTCCACCTTGAGTGGCTATACTGGCCCGACTTTCCGATATGGGCGTTAGAGGGTATGCTTGTTCCGCTCATCTGACTTGCGTTTCTCCAGGCCATCAACATGAAGCGATATTCCGGTATTCTGCGACTCAGATTTATGTATGTCCTAGAGTTTAACGGGCAAATCGAAACCGTCAAACCTATAACGTCCAGGAACGTCAAGATTTCTGCTTTATCGAAATGTGTGCTGCGGATTTTTCCCGTGATTTCTTTCGCAAGCCAGGACTGACCATGCAAAAAAATAGCCGCCTTTTTTTATATTTTCGATTAATGAGAGACTGTTAGGCTTCTATATCTTTAGAAAGTTCTATGTAGCTTGATCCTACTTTTACCGGATCACAGTCATTCGTATGGATTTCCATATGTAGTATCTGAGTAAGTGCTTTTTTTCCTATCAAAACACCTCTCAGGTTCCTCTCCATTTGAACTAGGATTACCGAGTGTCCTAGTTTGTGGGAAAAAAATGAAAGCCTCCCAATGATGGAAACAGTCCAACTGTAGTGAAAACCGTGAATTGCATTTATGGAAAGTTATATACTCGTTTGCTAAGTGTTTGTCTCTCTTGTGTATTGGAAGTGCATATTAATAGTATAACAGGATCCACAGTTTGTCTATTGTGTTAATGCTAGGTAACAAGTAACGGGAAGACCACTATCTATGAAAACATTAATTTCTTTATTCAAAAGACAGTGAGAAGTAACCTGTTAATGAATTCCATATAACCTTCATTCTTAATAGAAAAGTATTTAGTTGAGAGAGACTTACCCTGTGATCAGTTCATAATTTTGCAGTGAACTACATTTGTAATTTTATGTCAGCTAGGAAAATGTTTGAACAATAATACTGAACCTATGTACAATTAATGATACTACAGAGAATATTAACAGTAACGTTATAAAGACCATTCAGTTTGATTAAGCCTTGAAAGTAATAGTGTGTTTCGTTATGTTATATTTTTGCAAATAGTTTGTGCTGCTCTAGCTGTTAGTTCCAACCTTAACGTGAACATATGCAGGTGTCAGAGTTCGTTGCACTCGCGTGTGGCAAAATATAGGTTGTGTTTGTCCACTGAAGTTACTCGTATCTACTTTCTTAAACAAGAACCTTAATCTTTCTCTTGCCTCATTAGGCTGGCGACCGTTTTCCTTATTCCTTAAACAGTGTAGCTAGGTAAAACATTATTTGTTACTGTCTGAATATTTACGTAATTTAATTCTTTCACTTCCGATAAGCCACATCCGTTACGTACAATGCGGTCAATATAACAAAATTCTTCTCAAAGGGTAACACTGCTCTGTTGCGTTATGCCATAATTGCTTTAACAAGATAGTTTTATTACACAACCGCCTCAACTTTAAGGTTATGGTACAGCAGTAGTAGGCAGAAGTGCAGAAGTGTTATACGTGGCGACCGTGACAGGACTACTTGTTCTGTTGGGGCATAGTACGTAAACCAAATTTGATATCTGATTGTACAAGCAACGTAAACGCTGTTGCAGTGTTATACGCGGCGCCGAGTGACAGGACGTTGTTAAATTTACCAACTACAGGCGGAAAAAATTATACGTAGTTGGCATTTTACAAACATAGAGTGAACATAAAACGTCCAGCGGCACAAACCTGTACATTATTTGACATAATGGATAGTGGAAGTTCAGCTTAAATTGAAAATAAAAGGTATCAGTACTTAATAGTAACTAAAATGGACAGGAAACTAGAATAAACCTAGACACGTGAGAACAGAATGCAATCGAGATCAGTTCAGGCAGCACACCAACAGATGGCACTACGCGCGAGTTAAATTACGTATATCACGCAGACGTCAATAAACAGATCAAAGCTATGAATGTCGCGCGTACTAAGCAAGACAATATAGACGATGTTGTCGAAGACAGTGGCTATGTTAATGAATCGCGGGATATGTTTGAATCGCCAAATACAGAAAGGGAAGTAGGATTAGAATATGAAAATTCAGTAGAAACTAAAAGTGAAAAGACACCAGATCTGACTGATTTGCTTAGAATACTATCTGCGCAATTTGCAGCGCAAAATGACAATCTTAAGGCACAAATTGCAGCGAACAGTGACAATATTAATGCACAAATCGCAGCACTGGGGCAACAAAATGCAGCACAAAGGCAGTTAATTGCAACACAGGTAGTGATATTAGTAAACAAATGCAAGAGCAAGGCAAGAATCTTAGGAAACAAATTGAAGAAGTCAATTCAAGGGTAGGAATGGTGAGTAATGAAATCAAAAGTATTATAAGCGAAATTACTGTCATCAACGGCAATGTTGCCAATGTATAAGGACAAATTGATAACATTTACGAAAGATTTGACACAGAAGTAATTAAAATTCAAGATCAAATAGAACCTTTAGTCAGTACTAAAATGGATGAAAAGGTATTCGGTATTAAATTCGAAATATAAACAGAATGTAACGCGGAATTTGCACATATTAAACAATCTGTAGCAGAAACAAGCAGACAACTAACCAAACATATTGTTACTTGTGAAAAGAAGTGTGGCCATAACACTTGACGAATCCTAGGCAAAATGTATGACTTGGAAAGAAAAATACAAACAGGACCCACACATTTTACTGAAAGGATGCCTTTCAGTAAAATGCTAGAGGGCGAGGAAAAATTTTACCCTGCAAAGAGACATAACGGATGGCACCCTCTTGATTTTGTAAAGAATTGTGAAAGAAACTTTCCTGAATATTTATCTGACCAGGAAAAATCAGTGTTGTGATCAGTGCCTTAATGGGAGAAGCAAAAAGGTGGGGATTGAATCTGGATACTGACCAGATGTCTTTTGAAAACTTTAAACAAAAATTTGTTGACGAGTACTGGTCAGAACAAAAAAAAAGACCAGTTGTGGCGTGAGTTTCTAATGGCCAGAATGTATGGTATCAGAAGTATACAAACCATGAAAGAGTATTGCGAATCATGGTACAGAAAGCTGATACATCTGAAGGCTAGGAGGACTGAAACCGAGATCGTTTGGGTTCTTTGGCAGAAACTGCCTGAGTATTCTAAACGATATATTGGGAGTACCCATAGAAGTTTTTCTGCGTTCTTGGAAAGGGTAGAGGATGAAGATCACTGGAGAAGAAATTGCGAGTCCCGTCCCCATAACAACAATTACTTGCGAGAAAGTAATGACCAAACTGAACGACCTGAAAAGGATAGATTTCGTGTAACCATGATTCAGAGAGGTCGCGCGAGAGGAAGGGGAAATTATACGACGTGGGGTAGGGGATACGTGGCGCGGAATTTCCAAAATAGAGACGAAATGGAAAACTGAAAACCGCGTGTGTTACGGGCCAGGAAGGTTAAAGACGCGCCTATGCGAGACGGGCGCGGAGTGATACATAGTGGCGTTCCTAGTGCGAAATCCCGTGACCGTTTGTGCTCGGGGCAGCGCTTCCTGGAGCACCGTACTTTGCACTTGGCAGCATACAGAAATGGCCGAGGTCAGAATAAGATGGCTGCCGTAGAGAGAAATACAAGAGGCGGGATCGGACACTTCCGTTGGCCGGTTTCAGTAATAGACGAATTTAAACTGAAAATAAAGTTAATATGTTATATGATAAAGATAACTTAATATCGGAATCGTTCGAAAAGGCATTAAAGAATGAAAGAGAGCCAGAAAAGGCAAGTGAAAAGAATATTTGTACTGTTACTGATGTATATGAGATAAAAGACGTAGATGTGGGGGAGGTTATGATGCATAAAGAGGAAAGGAAGGTAGAATATGCAACGCAAAAGACGTGTGCACAATTAATAATAGGTGAAAGTGATGTAAAGAAGGACGTTAGTAAGCGTGACATTATATGCAGTGCAGATGAAATTATTGTTGATGGAAAGGTGTTTCGTGGTTCTGATGCAGAAGAGTCTAGTAGGAATTTCGCACGGTTATCTGAAACTGACAGTAAAGGAAACAGTGAAATGAAGGTTATCGATGTATATGACGATTATACTATGTATGAAGTTAAGGCTGAAATCGTTCAGAGTGAAACAGCTGAAGTGCCTGAATGTCCAAACGATGTGCATTGTGTAGAAAATGAGTCGGAAAACGAAGTGGTTGAAACGTCTAGTGATAATCTGCTCCACTGTCTAAAAGTTGCTTTCCTGCTCGAATCTTATGACGAAAATGAAATCAGTGATAGTTCAGATGGTGAAGGGTATATGAACACAGATGAAAATGAATATACTAACTTTCCCTATTGTTCAAAAGTCGCGTACTTAAGTGAAGCTCATGGTGAGGAAGAGAGTAGTGATGACTCCAGTGAAGATGAATTTTCAGGTGTAAACGAAAGTGAATATACTTTTACTGAATGAGGGTATGAGAAAATTAGTGACATTTTTCCAAAGCAAGATGCAGAAAGTACAACTGGGCCAAAACCGAAGGAATTATTCAGTAATGCAACACAGGGGCATTATTTGCAGGAACCTCCAGATGATACTATACTGGGGCAAGCCTTAACAAATGTTTTGAAGGAGTGTGAATTACAGTAACAAAAAGAACCACCTGACAAAATAATAGCAGGACAGAGGATGTTGTACCTTGCTAAAGACTTTGAAATTCCAAATCCTAAAAAGCCACCTGGAGAAACAAAACGTTGGCATGATCTGAATAGGTTAGTGAAAGATGTAGAAAATAGGAGGCCTAAAAAGCCACCAGACTTAAGTGACTGTTTTATGAAGCATAAAATACTGCCTTGTTAATAAAGAGACTGGGGGCAGGATGTATGTATATATATTATTAAAATAATGCATGTCTTTATTATTATTGTTTCTGAGTGTTACTGAAAGTGAATTATTGTTGTGTTGATCTTGAGACCTGGGGCAGGTTGTTGCTTATTTACTGTAGTGCACTGTTTGACTTTGCTTAGAAACTGTTTATTTTCAATTGAATAATTATTTCTGCCAGTCTAATTATGAAGAGAGGGCATGTAGTGTGACAAACATGAAAACTTATGAATGATGATGTTTATGGTAACTTTATGAAAGTGCAAAGAACTCCAAAAGTTAATAATTAATTTCTAATGTACTTAAAGACCAGAAAGAGCTTATGTTTGCACCATGTTGTGTATTTAAAGGTACATGTCCTCAGATGAGGGTTGTTAAGCCTCAGGGGACATGCACTCTTTGCATTGTCAAGTATATAACGAGCACTAGGTACCTCAGTCGTTGCTAGCACTACTTCTGTTTCTTTCCGCGCTGTCAACCTTCCTCTTCATCATTCAGAACTTTTACTATCTTCTGTCCTTCTTCCCTATCATATAAACCTGACTAATATATGTGAAATAGATGTGAGAGGTATGTGTCTAGTGCCACCAAAAGTGGGCAGGAATCACTTGCAGTAGGATGTAAAATTATTGTTCTGATCTTGAAATATCTGATGACCTAAATGTGTGGAAAAATAAATAAACTAAATACTGGCTTTAAAATAAATATTACTGAGTAAGAAGTGGATGGAAAAACCACGAATCTGAGACTCTCAAATACCTCCTTAACGTTGTCATTATAACAAAAATGTAATTTAAAATTTTCTTGATTAATGATGTGTATATTACCTGATTTTGTCGTTGTGTAAAGAAAGATTTAATATTACCACTGTCTAATTGCTGTTTCAAAGTTGCAGGTTTTATGTTTTATACTGTTAATGCAATTTGTACCAAAGATGTGACATAATGATGAAAAAACCTAAAGATGACAAACTGCTCAAAAATATTTTGTTGGACAGCAAAACGAGACAAAAGAATAAGAATGCTGTGGTCCTGAAGTTAAGGAAAACCAAATATGCTGCGTGAGCAATAATCAAAGGACTTGTCATTGTGGGGCAAGGAGCTGATAAGTGGTCACGAACTGCCAAACCTAGAGGATGGAGCAGTGTGTCGACTTAAAAAGGTGCTCTTTAGTGTTCTTAATCTAAATAGTGTTTTTATGCCTAAATGTTTACGTACAACGACTGCCAAACCAATAATGGGCAGAATGAGTAACATGGACTGCTTATGCTGAGGCAAGCAGTGAAGTAAGTTAGGTTTTTTGACCAATGTGTTATAGACTGACTATTCTTACTGCAGTCAGTGAAAAGTTATTATCAAATATATTTGGAATCCCGTTCAAAAAGTTATGTGTTTTGAGAGTAGGTTTTCTTATGTAACTTAAAAATTGGACTGTCTTGCATTAAAACACAGCAGTGATAATTAAAGATAGGTTCTTAATATGTTAGTGTGTTTATGTGCAACAAACACTTTAGACTGCTATTAATCAAGAGCAGCTTTAAAGTTAATAACTTCGAAAAAAAAACCTTGCAAAGTTACTTTGGTATTTAAAGAGTCTGTTAGAAAAGGTTCTCATAGCTGTTTTGTGTAAATATTTGTACATATATGGATGCAAACTGATTTTTGTTACATTTTATTAATTACTGAACTTTGTAAAATGTACTATGATCATCAGTATGCTTGTGTGTCTGTGAAAATTTACATTCCTTTAAAAATATTGAAAGACAATTTTCTGCTTTGTTAAGTTAAAATGCTCGGTGCTGTTGTCTATGTGTTTATTATTATTTTTTTCTGAAGGCTATACCTATTCTGCTAACGTGTAGATTATTTTGTGTACTGTTTGTCTATTATTTTAACTGTATGTGTATGAAATGAACATGCTTAAAGATATCTTGTGTAACGATGCAAAATTAGTTTCCTTAAACCAGTGTGAAAATGAAAATTACTGTAAATGTCTGTTTTGAAAATGGTTTTGAAAAAAAGTGTATGAAATTTCTTAGTGTATATACTGTATGTTTGTAATGTTTTTTCTTTCTCCCAACTGAAGTTGGATGGAATAATTTTTTTGTAGCCAACACTACTTAGGTGTTATAGATGTTTCCTTGAGGTGTCCCTTACGGCAAACTTCAGCGAAACATGGGGCATGTGTAACACCATATCTCGAATACTCTACTGATTTATTTTGCTTTTGCTTTTGTTTTATTTAATGTTACATCGGTGGTTCATGGTGTGGGTTCCTGTTGTCATGTCCTAGTTCATGAACCATGGGCAATGTATGAGTGGCCAAGTAAGTGGTCCCGACAGTCGGGATACCAGTTACTTTGGAATAAGGCTGGGCATCTCGGACATATTCTGAGTCGTGGTCGCCTTTGTGCTCATACGGCAAAGACTATCAAATCCACCAATTAGTCCCTCAACCGTTAGGGTGAAACTCAATGGGACTCGGGGCAAGTAAGGCTAGCAACCGGCTTCCCTGGTACTTTAAATATGATGCTGGCAACAATCAGAGCAAAATGCCTCGGACCTTTGGAGGTGATGGAGTCCCACCTGTAACTGACAAACCAGGGACGACTAAGATACAACTTGGCAAACAAAGGGTAATGAGATGGGGAGCTATTAATATCAATGGGGGCTACTCTGGGAAGAAGATAGAGCTGGCAGAGGCTTCAAGTAAAATGGGGCTGGACGTTGTAGCTGTTAGTGACAGTCGGGTAAGGGGTGAGAAAGAAGAGGAAGTGGGAGAATACAAGCAGGAATAGCACAATGGGGTGTAGGGCTTTACATCAGGAAAGAAATGGAACCCAGCGTAGTTGCAATAAGGTATGTAAACGAACGACTGATGTGCATAGATTTGACAGTGTCTAGCAAGAAAATTAGGATTGTCAGTATATTCGCATTGTGAAGGGACAGATCAAGATATGATGGATAGTTTTTATGATGGATAGTTTTTATGATGGATAGTTTTTATGATGGATAGTTTTTATGATGGATAGTTTTTATGATGGATAGTTTTTATGATGGATAGTTTTTATGATGGATAGTTTTTATGATGGATAGTTTTTATGATGGATAGTTTTTATGATGGATAGTTTTTATGATGGATAGTTCTTATGATGGATAGTTTTTATGATGGATAGTTTTTATGATGGATAGTTTTTATGATGGATAGTTTTTATGATGGATAGTTTTTATGATGGATAGTTTTTATGATGGATAGTTTTTATGATGGATAGTTTTTATGATGGATAGTTTTTATGATGGATAGTTTTTATGATGGATAGTTTTTATGATGGATAGTTTTTATGATGGATAGTTTTTATGATGGATAGTTTTTATGATGGATAGTTTTTATGATGGATAGTTTTTATGATGGATAGTTTTTATGATGGATAGTTTTTATGATGGATAGTTTTTATGATGGATAGTTTTTATGATGGATAGTTTTTATGATGCACTCAGTGATGTAGTTGTTAGAGTAAAGGACAAGGACAGTGTTCTGCTCATGGGTGATTTTAATGCCAGGATTCGAAATCGAACAGAAGGGTATGAAAGGGTTGTGGGTAAATTTGCAGAGGATATGGAGGCCATCAGGAACGGGAAACAACTCTTGTATTTCTGTGCCAGTATGGGCTTAGTAATCACGAACTCCTTTTCTAACATAAGAACATTCACCGGTATACTTGGGAAGGCAGGGGAACCAGATCTGTCATTGACTATATAATAACAGATCAGGAATTCAGACAGGCTGTGAGGGACACACGTGTATTCAGGGGATTCTTTGATGACACTGATCATTATTTAATCTGCAGTGAAATAGGTATTGTGAGGCCGAACGTGCAGGAGGTTAGGTCCATATGTAGGTGGATAAGAGTGAAGAAACGTCAGGATAAGGAAATCAGTCACAAGTACATAACACTGACCTCAGAAAGGTACCAGTTAGTTGAATGTAGTCAATTACAGTCATTTGAAAAGGAATGGACAAGGTACAGGGACACAGTACTAGAAGTGGCTAAAGAATGTCTTGGAACATTAGTGTGTAAAGGTAGGATGAAGCAAACAGCTTGGTGGAATGACACAGTCAAGGCAGCCTATAAAAGGAAAAAGAATGCGTATCAAAAATGGCTACATACTAGAACTCAGGTAGACAGAGAAAGTTATTTTGAAGAAAGAAACAAAGCCAAACAGATAATTGCAGCATCCAAGAAGAAATCTTGGGAAGACTTTGGAAACAAGTTGGAGACTTTCGGTCAAGCTGATAGAAAACCATTCTGGAGTGTAAGGTAAGAGGGAAATGACAAGTATTTTGAACAGGTCAGGAAAACTGCTGATGAATCCTGTGGATTCCTTGGGCAGATGGAGGGGATATTTTGAGAGTTGCTCAATGTAGGTGAAAATACGATCAGTAATGTTTCAGATTTCGATGTACAATGGGATAGGAATGATAATGGAAATAGGATCACATTTGAAGAACTGGAGAAAATGGTCAACAGATTGTAGTGCAATAAAGCAGCTGGGGTGGATGAAATTTAGTCGGAACTCATCAAATACAGTGGAATGTCAGGTCTTAAAAGGCTACACAGGATAATTGAAATGGCCTGGGAGTCGGGACAGGTTCCATCAGACTGGAAAAAGCAGTAATCACACCAATCTTGAAACATGGAAACAGAAAAGATTAACAACTACAGAGGTATCTCTTTAGTCAGCATTGTGGGTAAAATCTTCTCAGGTATTGTTGAAAGGAAAGTGCGAGTATTAGTTGAGGACCAATTGGTGAAAAATCAGTGTGGGTTTAAGCCTCTTAGAGGTTGTCAGGACCAGATCTTTAGCTTCCGGCAAATAATGAAGTGTTATGAGTGGAACAGGAATTGTATCTGTGCTTTATAGATCTAGAAAAGGCATGTGACCGGGTTCGTAGGAGGAAGTTATTGTCTGTTCTACGAGATTATGGAATAGGAGGCAAACTTTTGCAAGCAATTAAGGGTCTTTACATGGATAGTCAGGCAGCAGTTAGAGTTGACAGTAAATTGAATTCATGGTTTTGAGTAGTTTCAGGGGTGAGACAAGGCTGCAACCTGTCTCAACTGTTGTTCATATTATTTATGGATCATATGTTGAAAACAATAGACTGGTTGGGTGAGATTAAGATATGTGATCACAAAATAAGCAGTCTTGCATATGCGGATGACTTAGTTGTGATGGCAGATTCGATTGAAAGTTTGCAAAGTAATATTTCAGAGCTAGATCAGAAATGGTAGGACTATGGTATGAAGATTAGCATCTCCAAAACGAAAGTAATGTCAGTGGGAAAGAGATATAAACGAACTGAGTGCCAAATAGGAGGAACAAAGTTAGAACAGGTGGACAGTTTCAAGTACTTAGGATGCATATTCTCACAGGATGGCAACATAGTGAAAGAACTGGAAGCGAGGTGTAGCAAAGCTAATGCAGTGAGTGCTCAGCTTCGATCTACTTCCTTCTCCAAGAAGGAAGTCAGTACCAAGACTAAGGTATCTGTGCACCGTTCAATCTTTCGACCAACTTTATTGTATGGGAGCGAAAGCTGGGTGGATTCAGGTTACCTTATCAATAAGGTTGAGGTTACGGATATGAAAGTAGCTAGGATGATTGCAGGTACTAGTAGAAGGGAACAGTGGCAGGAGGGTGTCCACAATGAGGAAATCAAAGAAAAACTGGGAATGAACTCTATAGATGTAGCAGTCAGGGCGAACAGGCTTAGATCGTGGGGAGAAGCAAGGTTACCCAAGAGACTCATGGGTTCGGCAGTAGAGGGTAGGAGGAGTCTGGGCAGACCAAGGAGAAGGTACCTGGATTCGGTTAAGAATGATTTTGAAGTAATACGCTTAACATCAGAAGAGGCACCAATGTTAGCACTGAATAGGGGATCATGGATGAATTTTATAAGGGGAACTATGCTCTAGACTGAACGCTGAAACGCATAATCATTGATGATGATGATGATGATGAATGTTACATCGTTCAGCTTCTGTAAATGTCGTTTGGTTACATAGGTAACACAAAATTGTATACTCCTTTCTTTGTAAAAACTTTGATGTCATGGTTTGATTCTATGCAATATAGTATATCTTTCATTTAAATTCTTTGTCTCAATTGGGGGGAGACAAAACTTACTGTATACATTTGGAATTTGGGTGAATAATTTTTTGTAGAAATACTAATATGTGCAAATGTTATGTTTTATTTAAAATGTTTCTTTGCTGTTATGTAAACTGCTGACCTTCACTTAGGGTTCTTAGTTATCCTGTATGTAAAAGATAGTGTGGTTCCCCTCGGGAACGGAACTTAGTAGCGGACGAAAATTGTGGTTGGCCTAGGTAGAAAGGTGGAACAAGCGTCAGTCGGGGACGAGCTACCAAACTTGTCGCCTCCCAGACGAGTAACAACAAGGGTGAAGATCACATATTCTCAAGTTGCTTCAATGTTTGTTCAACAAACGAGTTATTAACAGACCATGTAGTAGATTGCGGTTCCAAGGACCCGGTAAGCGTTACTACATCTACTGAGGAAAACAAATTTATAGAGTTTAAGAATGCTCAACACCAGGAGTGATGCCCGTTTGTACATGTTGTTTATAAATGAATATCGGGGTTTTAACGCTTTATAATATTTATTACATTAAACTTACACTTATAAATGATATAACAAATGAAAGCGCAACTCAAACAGTTTTACCAACAACCTTATAAATGTTCAGTGTGAGCACCAAGTACGCGATTGGTTGAACTTCACTGTACCCAAGCGCTCGATAGGCCGCAAGGGGCCCAATGAGAGGGCTTGCTTTGCATGGCCTCCACGTTCACCCGACCTAACGCCATGCGATTTTTTCCCTTTGAAGCTTTGTCAAGGATCGTGTGTACGTGGCTCTGCTACCAGCAGACCTCCCTGAATTAAGAAACCGCATTGAAGCAGTGTTGCTACAATCACTGAAAACGCACTCATCAACGTTTGGGAAGAATTCGGCTATATACTTGATGTGTGCCGTGTGACAAATGGTGCTCACATTGAACATTTATAAGGTTCTTGGTAAAAGTGTTTGCGTTGCTCTTTCATGTGACATATCATTTATAACCGTAAGTTTAATATAATAAATATTATAAGGCGTTAAAACCCCGATATTCATTTACAAACATCCTGCAGTGTACGCCGACTTGGAATTCCTCCTCGCTTCTGTGACCCACAGTGAAGGTGACCCTATGGCCTCACATACTGCCTTCACTGAAAAACACGTACCATATGCGACAGCGTTCCAAGTAGCATCGACCTATGATTCAAGTTTTAACCGCTAAAAATCTTATGTCGGGATTATCTAGCGGTTTGGCTTCTCACTGACCTCGAAAAACATGCGCGGAAGGTTGATCAGCTATACAGCGACAACGTTTCCATGACCAAATAGAAGGATAATTTAGATTTGTACAAGAACGCTGTTGACTGTCATAAACTGCGACCTTACGGGAAAGTTCCGTGGCGCAGCTTGCAATACATGCAGTTTGAAGTGGCAGTTCCCAAGGCACATAACCGTTTTCTTTCATAATTTAATCGGGCATGACGCTGACTTTGTTCAGCATTCAGTTGATTTTGGCATGGAGAAAAATCAGGCGAATGTCATACCTGAGAGCGTCAGAATTATATTTCATTTTCCAAAGAATTATACTTAGTCGCACGGGGTAGCAGCACGGTCTGGGGCGTCTTGTCACGGCTCCTCCCTGGGGCATGGGGGTGTGTGTATGTCTTCCTTAGCGTAACTTAGTTTACGTTAGATTAAGTAGTATGTTTGCTTAGGGACTGATGATCTCAGCGATTTGGTCCCATAAGACCTTAAGACAAATTTCCAAATTTCCAAATTTCCAATTATGCTCCGCTTCCTTGACTCGTTAAGTTTTCAGCAGGCAGAAGCGTGTTGAAACACCACCTAGGGAGGAGATGCATATCACCCAAGCTGCATTTCCCGACGAGGAAACGTTTGAACTCGTGACTAGGAATGGGGGTCTTCCCATAGCAGTATCTGGATAGTACAGCAGAGTCTCGCTAATCCGAACCCCAGCAATCCGAACGTTCGGTTAATTCGAACATGAAAAATGTAAGTCTAAGTATGGAAAACTGTGCACTAAACTGCTGTAGATACGCACTATTTTAATTTGCACAGTACAGTAAACATGTATTAGAAAAATTGTGAGGAAAACATTAGGTTTAAACAAAGCATAACAATGAAGGAAAAGTTGTCAAACTTACTAAAATACAGCGGACATTTTATCCCTACTGTTTAGATGACAAAAACTATTATATGAAGCATAGTTGCGCCATCGTATCATAAACATCAAATCAGCAGGTGTAGCAGTGGTCTGTTGCTCCAAATAACGCAGGGCGAGATCAAGGGCTTTTCGATCACATAATTCCTCAGTGTTGGGATGAGTCAAAAAGATTGCCCGGGAAGACAAATGATTTTCCTTAGAAAACCGTCGAACAGAGGGAACAAATTGGCCGTGAAACCATTCTTTGAACAGCTTACCATCCAACCATGCATTTTTTCTGGTTGCAATAATATACGGGCAGGGACTTCAAGTTTTTAAAAGCTCTGGGCCTAGCAGATTTGCCGATCAGCATTAAAGGAAGTTTGTGGTTACCAGCAGTGTTTCTGCACGCTAATAAAGTCACACGATCTTTGCACATTTTAAAACGAGGAGCATGGTCTGCTGCTTTTGATGCCAGGCCTTTTGTTGTCAATGTCCTAAAATTAAGTACAGTCTCGTCAGCGTTATAAATTTGTTGCGGAGAATATTTTCCCTCTCTTATAATTTTTTCAAACTCACCCAGGTATTCCTCCGCTGCATCACGGTGAGAAGAAAGCTTCTCTCCAGCAATTGTTAGCTGACCAATTCCATGACGTTTTTTGAATCTGTTCAACCAACCCGTACTCGCACTAAAAGACTCATCACCATTCATTAAATTGTTCAGATAAACAGCCTTCTCCTGAACCATTGCTCCACTCAAAGGAGTTCCCCTTTCTCTTTCCCGCATAAACCAAAGGAAAAGAGCTTCATCCACTTTATCGTACTGGGACTGTTTCAATGTCTGCCGAATTTCCAGTGTTTTTCCCAAAGACGTTGCACAGGACTGTCCAAGCTTCACTCGGTTCTTCTTCCAATCACAAATGGTTGCTTTACCAACACCAGTTCCGTTGACAGTTTAGATACTTTCTCACCATTGTCTATTCACTTCAAAGCATTCAGTTTTTCTTTGAGAGTTAGCGTTGCATGTTTCCGTCTACTCATGACGAAAATACGTACACCACTACATCTGAACGAATACAATACAACTGTTACGCGTTCCAGCGATCAATAACTAACATAACCAAGCGCTTTGCGAGCCAACTGGCAGTGCACTGACCGCAGGCACTACAAAGGTCTCAACAATGAACAATAACAAGGGCAGGGAGTGATAGTGAGCCATTGTTCACACATTTGTTCCTATTTGTTACCATGATGTACCTACTTATCTGCTTGGTATTCTCCATTCTGGAAACTCGTCACCGTAATTCCTGCTAATCCGAAATAATTGGTAATTCCAACAAGGTCCGGTCCCAATTAGTTCGGATTAACGGGACTCTACTGTATGACTAAACTCAGCGAAACCAAACTACCTGACAGAACTGCCTTCTCCAGCAGCCTTAGAGGCGATGCCATAACGGATGGAGAGTGTGAGCATGCTGTGAATGTCTGGCGGGAATTCAGCATCTTCACTTTGAGTGAGTCGTCAGTCCCTAAGCTTACACACTACTTAACCTAAATTATCTTAAGGACGAAACGCACACCCATGCCCGAGGGAGGACTCGAACTTGCCGGGACCAGCCGCACGGTCCATGACTGCAGCCCCTTACACCGTGTGTTTAAATGAAACGGATTTGATCCTCTGGTCCAACTGAACCGACCAACGCCTGGAAGTGGTTATGTTTGGCTACTTGGAGACAATTTACAGCCTTTTACCGACTGCTTCTTCTCAAACAACGATAGAATTTTTACGAATGACAATGCATCACGTCATGGGGACAAAACTGTTCGTCACTGATCTGAAGATCATTCTGGACAGTTCAAGCGAATGATTTGCCCACCCAGATCGCTTGACATGAATTCCATCGAGCATTTATGGGACATGGAGGTCGCTTGGTGCACAAAATCCTTGCACTGGCGATACTTACGCAGTTATTTACGGCGATAGAGGCAGCATGGCTCAATTTGCTGGGGACTTTGAACGACTTACAGAGTCCATGCCTCGTCGATTTGCTGTACTACTCCGGGAAAAATGAGGTCCGACACGATATTAGGAAGTATGTCACGACTTCTGTCACCACAGGCAGCCACTGTCTCTACAGAGTAGGCCGTCGACCACTCTTATTTCAACAGCCTCTGTTAATACCGAAATGACCAGGTCTGTCTTAGCAGTTTCTTTCACTCATATTTCGTTGAGTGCCCTGTGGCTATGTAGTGTTCTGCAACCGCTGATTTTGTTGGTTGCTCGAGTTTGGTATGTCTCTTGTGGTCCTGGCACCGATCTTCCACCGTCTACAGAGTCCGCCCGATTTATGCATTATAACATCTGCATGGAATACTATAGACACCCTGTTTGCGGAGGCCAAGTTCTCTTTTCACCGTACACAGTAAAGCAAGAGTTTTCGGAAGGGAACGGGAAACTAGTTTAATGTTGCCCAAATTTCTGTGATTTTGTTCGATATTTTGCCGGAGTTCGTCAGATACGCCGTTGTCTTACCCTTTCCGTCGTGTTCTCTTTGCTGGGCTTGTACCTTCTACATGGAAGCATACCGTATTTGTCTCTCAACCTACGTTGTTTTTTAATATGCCCTAAAAACGGTTGAGATCACTTGGTAGGCTTTCTGCGTCCCATATACTGCACGAATTATTGGAGGAATTTTTTAATTTAGCGTGTTGTATTTGTGCGATTCATGCGACATTTTCGTTGTTGTGTTGGTAAACATGTTTCACAGGTAACTGTAGGGTGTCAGCCATATCAGACAAATGGTTCAAATGGCTCTGAGCACTATGCGACTCAACTTCTGAGGTCATCAGTCCTCTAGAACTTAGAACTAATTAAACCTAACTAACCTAAGGACATCACACACATCCATGCCCGAGGCAGGATTCGAACCTGCGACCGTAGCGGTCACGCGGGTCCAGACTGAAGCGCCTTTAACCGCACGGCCACACTGGCCGGCAGCCATATCAGATATTTGATCTGTTGTCAGTTGTCAGAAAGGTTAAATGTGTTTGGTACAAAAATGGAACAGAGAATTTGCATTAAATTTCGCTGTAAGAACGGAATGAAGTGCAGTAATGTTTTATAAATGTTAAGTACCACTTTTTGATTCTCTGCTACCACTGAAATAGTTGTTAGCGAGTGTTGTAAGCGTTTCGAAGAAGGTCAAATCATATTGTCAACCGACTGAGGCGTGGGAAAAGTGAGGGACTTGATAATCAACAATTGCCGAATCACAATCTGATAAGTCGCTGTTGTTGTTGGCATATCAGCTGAGTCCTGCAATGACATTGTTTTCGTTTTTCCTATGACCAGTCTGAAAATAAACTTTGTTCCACCATTGTTGAGCTTCTATCAAGAACAAAGCAGAATTCAAGTAGCTCAGTAGTCACTAGATGAAGTCAAGAACGATGTGGCACTACTGGAAACTGTCATAATAGGTCATGTAACATGGGCTTGCGGATAGGATTCAGTCGTTCCAATGGAAACATTCCGGATCACCAAGCCCGAGAAAAGCTCGAAAGAGAGGTCAAATGACAAGGTTATGGTTTCCTTTCTTGCTCTGAATAGTCGTTTGCTAAATGTAATCTATCAAAATGTTTCAGGCTACTCCATCTGTAGCAACAACTAAACGTGGAAAATCACATGTTGTAAACGATACTCACTGGCCTCGTCCATATCAAATTCTCCCTCGAGACCACCAAGAAAAGTAGGCTGCACGGCGTGCCCTCAGCGGGCTACACGCTGGACTCAGATCATCAAGGCAGAATTCACATAGACGGCGGTTTCCCATCGTCACTACCAACTGCGGCTGTCGAAAAGTGCAAACCATGAATCTATTTGTTCTGCTGCTAGACCCGCGCAGCGTCCAGCACCAAAGAGGATCTATGAGGGTCGATCAGAAAGTTTCCGTTCGAGGGCATTGCTGCAGCGCATATGCAACATAGCATGGCTCCAGTCACCGACATGAAGGCAAGCGATTAGTGTTCCATTCGTGTCTGTCTCACATGCGTGAGGTAAGCAAGCGAACGTGACCCATGGCGAAGGTATTACCATACGCGTCCAGACAGGGTCAACGTGCTGTTATTGTTTTCTTGGATGTCGAAGGGCTGACACTGGGAGACAAGACGTCAGTCGATCTGACCGTTAGACAGAAGTTACACCACCTCAAACGAGAGGCATCTGAGCACACATACTGTAATCCTGATCTCTCCCCGTGCGATTATCATGCCTTCGGTCCCATAAAACAAAGACCTGAAGGGTGGACGATTCTTGCCAGATGAGAATGTGCAGCAGGCAGTTACGGGCTTCTTCAACGGGCTTTTTCACCCAATTGGACATGTTTTACAAAATGGGTGTCTTCAACCTGATGAGTCAGTGAGATGGTAGCCTCAATGCTCAGTGATATTGCCTGATTTTGCGAGATAATCTGTCGGTACAGATCACAGACTGACGACCTACATTCAAGTGGTGTTGAGAATGCTACATCAACATCGATTGCACCCGCACCATATTTCTATGCACCAGGAATTGCATGGCGACGACTTTGAACGTCGTGTACAGTTCTGCCACTGGGCACAAGAAAAATTACGGGACGATGACAGATTTTTTGCACGCGTTCTATTTAGCGACGAAGCGTCATTCACCAACAGCGGTAACGTTAAACCGGCATAATATGCACTACTGGGCAACGGAAAATCCACGATAGCTGCGACAAGTGGAACATCAGCGACCTTGGCGGGTTAATGGATGGTGCGGCATTATGGGAGGAAGGATAATTGGCCCCCATTTTATCGATGACAATCTAAATGGTGCAATGTATAATGATTTCAAAAATGGTTCAAATGGCTCTGAGCACTATGGGACTCAACTGCTGTGGTCATAAGTCCCCTAGAACTTACAACTACTTAAACCTAACTAACCTAAGGAAATCACACACATCCATGCCCGAGGCAGGATTCGAACCTGCGACCGTAGCAGTCGCACGGTTCCGGACTGCGCGCCTAGAACCGCGAGACCACCGTGGCCGGCTAATGATTTCCTACGTAATGTTCTACCGATGTTACTACAAGATGTTTCACTGCATGACAGAATGGCGATGTACTTCCAACATGATGGACGTCCGGCACATAGCTCGCGTGCGGTTGAAGCGATACTGAATAGCATATTTCATGACAGGCGGCTTGGTCGTCGAAGCACCATACCACGGCCCGCACGTTCACCGAATCTGAATTCCCCGGATTTCTTTCTGTGGGGAAAGCTGAAGGATATTTGCTATCGTGGTCCACTGACAACGCCTGACAACATGCGTCAGCGCGTTGTCAATGCATGTGCGAACATTACGGAAGGCGAACTACTGGCTGTTGACCGGAATGTCGTTACACGTATTGCCAGTTGCATTGAGGTTGACGGGCATCATTTGGAGCATTTATTGCATTAATGTGATATTTAAAGGTAATCACGCTGTAACAGCATGCGTTCTCAGAAATGATGTGTTCACAAAAGTACATGTATCACATTGGAACAACCGAAATAAAATGTTCAGACGTACCTACGTTCTGTATTTTAATTTAAAAATCCTAACTGTTACCAACTGTTCATCTAAAATTGTGAGCCATATGTTTGTGACTATTACAGCGTCATCTATCACAAAGAGAAAAAAGTGGTCCAACTAAAACATTTATATTTCCTTACGTACTACACGAATGTGTAATAAAAAAAATGCGGGTTCCTATTTAAACAAACGCAGTTGATATCCGTTTGACCTACGGCAGCGCCATCTAGCAGGCCAACCATAGCGCCATCTGGTTTCCCCCTTTAAGCTAGACAAGTTTCTTTCTTTGTAGTTGCGTTTGACGCTTATTTCGTGAGATATTTGGCCCGATCACAATCAATGGACCACCCTGTATATCCTTCTGTATACATTTCCAGGCACACAATTTTTCACAGACTTCGTTACAGAGCGTTTCAATATCTTGGATACTTGACGTAAGAATGTAATCGTCGTGTAGTTTTTGTTTTGCATTTTCTTTAAGGGACACAGAAATGTTAATTGATTTAGTTACCCCTGGAAAGACTGTATACAGCTGTCCGTGAGTAAAGACGGGATTTGGTAAATAATATCCTACTGTTTGAGGGGTTTGTGCCAGCGACCTGTATATGCTGATCGGAACCACGTAGCCCCTATTCTAAGTGATCAAATGTGTGTGAAATCTTATGGGACTTAACTGCTAAGGTCATCAGTCCCTATGCTTACACACTACGTAACCTAAATTAACCTAAGGACAAACACACACACACACACCCATGCCCGAGGGAGGACTCAAACCTCCGCCGGAACCAGCCGCACAGTCCACGACTGCAGCACCATAGACCGCTCGGCTAATCCCGCGCGGCCCTAGCCCCTGTTCTCCAGCTTCGCTTATCACAAGACCGCCTCTTATCTGAAGGGTGTTTTTGTTGGTGCTGTTCTAAATGTTAGTATAGAGAATAACGATAACAGAACCCAGGGCAGTGGTAGGTTTACTGTCGCCTTAATTGGTGCAAGAGACATTAAGCTCATTCAAAGTCTCGAGAGTGGAAATACTAGAGAAGTTATTGCCTATACTACCTTTCCTGTTAGTGAGGTGTTTAACAAGGACATAGGCAAATCAAATTATGCATTCAGTATGTCTACTGTTTTGAGAACTGTCTTCTTATCAGCTGAAAAGCCATGCTTGGATATCAGATGGAGTGAAGTTTACCCGTGGTATTACAACAGTCAATCAGCTGAGCATTAATTGTAAAGAGGGGATCCCTACGAAACTTTCGTACTTTTGTAATTTTAAATAATTACAGTATTTGGAATAACTGTAGTCGGTGGGTTATGGGTGTTTGGCGACAGTAACAACTGTGTTTGTCGTTTCGGAAAGTAAATTCGTTCAGGAAAGTCAACCTGCACGAAGGGCGGAGATAACGGGCTACCGCAGGGATCACAGTTATTATCTATGACAATGATGTATAGAAGTAGACCGTCCCCGGTAGCTGAATGGATAACTGGAACATCACGGGTAAGAGAAGCTAAAATTACAAGACTATGATAGAACACCACACGGTACAACGTGGGATCTGCCTTGATCATTACGAGAAGTCATACCTGGATGATACAGCAGATGGAGAGTTTCGTTGTGAACTCTCACACTCTGTAGCAGTATTTGCCCCATTTCCCCTTTTTGTCCCCGGTGCGAAAATGTCTTCGCAGTTTTTGTTTCCCATCCGGTGCAAGATGTAGCACTGGTTAATGGTGGTATGGATTCCACCCTTCAGTTTTGTTTCATGGTTTCCTACGCCCCGCACTTTGCTGTCTTTCTTTATGCCTTTTTCTACAACTATTAGCATTTTTTTAGTTATGTGCGTCGTCAACTCGACGCAACGAGTGCACTTACTAGTTTTCAGTTCCTTACTGTTAAAAAAAATTTAAAAAAACTTAAAAAAATAAAAATAAATAAATGAATATAAAAAAGTCACAGTAATCCACCAACTGCATCCTTTGTACCACATTACATCCCCAGGATGGGAGGGAGGAGACATCGTGGCCAGGCCTCGGGTCGCGACCCCCCTGCCCACCTTGCCTCCGCCAGCTCACTACCTGATCCATATCACAAAAAAAAAAGAATGGTCAGTGTGACGGATTTGCCAAACCTCTGTGCCCGGGTTCGATTCCCGGCTGGGTCGGGGATTTTTTTTCCCCCCAGTGACTGGGTGTTGTGCTGTCCTCATCATCCTATCATCCCTCATGGACTGCAGATCGCCGAAGTGGCGTCAAATCGAAAGACCGGTACCCGGCGAACGGTCTGCCCGACGGGGGCCCTAGCCATACGATTAAATAAATATATCTATAGAAATTATCCAGTTAATAAGTACTTTAAAACGAATAAAACTCTATTTGTAATAAGGTAATATGAAGAGGAAGTCTCTTATTCGTGATTAATATGTTGTTTTCGTAAAATATAGGTATGAAGCTGGGCATCAAAAAAATAGTTCAAATTGCTCTGAGCAATATGGGACTTAACCTCTAAGGTCATCAGTCCCCTAGAACTTAGAACTACTTAAACCTAACTAACCTAAGGACATCACACACATCCATGCGCGAGGCAGGATTCGAACCTGCGACCGTAGCGGTCGCGCGGTTCCATACTGTAGCGCCTAGAACCGCTCGGCCACCCCGGCATCAAATACTGGATACTTCTCTGATCTGAAATGTTCAAGCCACTTGCGAGGGCTATGATTTGTTGAAGACATTCACTTATCCACTATACTTCATTAACCAACATTTTAGCATCCTCTTTGATATCTTGGTCTTCCCGTAACACTCCTCAACCAGTTTCTTAGCCACGCTTTCATATTCCATGATTCCCCTTTGCCTATGACAGTTAAACCTCTCTTGTATGTTAAAATTTTCCACAAGTAGAAAGTTTCAGTGAGAAATCGGTATGCAGCGTCAGAAGCCGATTAAAAAACCTTTCTAACAGTACTTCATAGAACCCTATATAGCTAGTAGGTGTTGAGAAAACGAGATGGTTGAACTACCCTCCTTGAAATCGCCTATGACCTGCGCATTTTTCTAATCACTGAGAATGCTTCGGTATTTCAGTGAACTGTTACTATCTCATGAGCACGTTCTTTGGTATACTCTATGCAGAATAGTGTAGGTATTCGTCAGGGCCACACGACTTTCTTGTGAGAGAAGTCTAATAGGGAATGGTCAGATTTGTCATGTGGAAACCTGCGTTGCTTTTTTTTGCCACTGTGAATTAACATTGCAAGAAGTCTGTATGCAGAATTTTAGCTGCTGACATGACGTGGAAGTCTAACACATTATTGTCGCATGGTTTCCGCGCTTATAACTGCCTCTTGTACAACCCTGACCTCTCTCGCTACGTTATACCAACGCCATCTAGGGACAAGGTGGCGTTAGCTACGCGCCGCTCTCTTGCTACAGCAGTGAGAGAGCTGATTCCCCCAGTGAAAACGATCGTATGATAATTAAACATTCGTTGAAAAATATGTCTGATATGTTATCTACAACATTCTTTCCAAATAGCTATGAAATAGACACAAATAAATATACGGTTTAGAACACGTCCAAATTTTATTTCTTGTAAGTACCGCAAAAATGCGAAATATTGGTACAATGTTCAAAACATGGGTTTTTTGTGCACCAAGAACATACAAGCAAAGACGACATATGACAGCCCTGCGAACCACAGACGTTGTTAGATCCGTAGACAAAACTGGGCTGGTGTCAGGGATGAATCAGGCCTAGTATCAGTATATTTCGAGGAGTGCCACGCATATTTAATCAAATTCTGAAACCGTGGGGAGGAAAATTGATGATGTACTACTGATAACAGCTTGAGAATATTGTCACGGTGATAGACAGGAAATTGCAGTGATCTGTACACAATAATTTTCTCTGTTAGTTTTCTGTAAAATGCCTTCCACTGACGGAAAAATTCTCTGTCTAAAGGTTGAATTACGTTCGTCGTGCCGGGTGGAATCTGAAGTATCTCTACTTCTTTGTCAGGGTGGGCTCGAAATACAGCTTTTAATGAATCAGACCTTTTATGACCTGACCACAAATCTAGAAGGAGAAGTGATTTGTTCCCCCAGAATGGAAGAAAAGCATGACGCATGAGAAGTGTAACGTTTTAATTTCCCATTTTTCCAGACTTCGATGCGTCTACCACAAGATTGTTTGGGTAGAACATTGTTCTTTTGACACATGGTCCAAAACTTCCAGTTGGTTCTTGAAGATACACATATACTTCAGGCAGCAATGAACCATCCAGGCTAATTATGGGCATTATAGTGTATGAATGGGTGAGTGCAGTCGTGGACTGCGCAATCGCCTCAATACGTTTTTCCCCTTTGAATGACAGTTGTAAGTAGGCTGTTTAGGTTTTTTAATTGGTAACGCCACCTCTGTATGAAAATCACTGGCTGTGCTGTGTGCAGTCTGTGGCTGCTTTGCATTGTTGTAATACTCGCCATTGTAGTGTTAGGCAGCTGGCTGTGAACAGCGCGTAGCGTTGCGCAGTTGGAGGTGAGCCGCCAGCAGTGGTGGATGTGGGGAGAGAGATGGCGGAGTTTTGAAATTTGTCATGAATTATATATATATATATATATATATATATATATATATATATATATATATATATATATGATATTAAGGTAAATACATTGTTTGTTCTCTATTAATATCTTCCATTTGCTAACTATCCCTATCAGTAGTTAGTGCCTTCCGTAGTTTGAATCTTTTATTTAGCTGGCAGTAGTGGCGCTCGCTGTATTGCAGTAGTTCGAGTAACGAAGATTTTTGTGAGGTAAGTGATTTAGCGATTTGTGAAAGGTATAGTTTAATGTTAGTCAGGGCCATTTTTTGTAGGGAATTCTGAAAGTCAGATTGCGTTGCGCTAACAAAATATTGTGTGTCAGGTTAAGCACAGTCTTGTATTATTGTTTAAAGGGGACGTTTCATATGTCGACCCTTAGCCGAGGATACCTCACTGGAATCTTCTGATTTTTTCTTGTAGTTTGTGTAATTAGTGTAGCTTTTGTTTATTGCTAGCGCGTAATTGTAGAGAAAATCTCCTTTGTAGTTGCAGTCTTTCATTGTTGTACAGTAAAACAGAAACCGAGCGAGGTGGCGCAGTGGTTAGACACTGGACTCGCATTCGGGAGGACGACGGTTCAATCCCGCGTCCGGCCATCCTGATTTAGGTTTTCCGTGATTTCCCTAAATCGCTCCAGGCAAATGCCGGGATGGTTCCTTTCAAAGGGCACGGCCGACTTCCTTCCCCATCCTTCCCTAATCCGATGAGACCGATGACCTCGCTGTCTGGTCTCCTTCCCCAAACCAACCAACCAACCAACCAACCAACCAACCAGTAAAACAGTTGTGGTATGCATGTAGATTTGCACCAAGTATTTCGCAGCTGCAATCAACTAGATATTATTTTCAGTGCTATGTTAATGTGTTCCCCTATTTTTGCTCTTCAAATTGTGTTTTTCTGTGTTGTCGTGTGAAATACTGTGACAATAATGGCGTGTGAAAAACGTAATACTAGGCTCCAAAGTAAACTGAGAAATGACAGTGAAAATGAAAGCAGTGTGTTAGCGCCACCAAGTAATGAATTAACTGATGTTCAAAGTAGTAATTTGGTAATTGTGCATAGGGAAATGGAGCGGGCGGCAAACAATGGCGTAGGCAGTGAAACACTTAGTGAACAGAGAAGCATTATCGATCGATTGCTCGGCAACAGCTCGCCTCAGGAATCCGAAATGACAGGACACAATTTTTCAAATACTGTAGATTCAGGTTTTGCGTCCTCACCGTTTTCTCAAATAAGTCAAGACACATTTTCTGCTTGTGAAAATGTGAATGTTTCCGGTGCAAATTCACTGCCGAAAAGCGCTGAGGAACATGTTCCAGACACCAGTGCATTGTTATTACAATTAATACAACAAATGGGACAAACACAACAAAAGCTTCAAAAGTTAGACACAATGGAACAAAATCTTCGAAAGTTAGACACAGTGGAAAATAAGCTTGAACAAACACGTGAAGATTTAACTACCGAGTCACATAACATTGAATCGAAATGTCAAAAAGTCTGTAATGATGTAAAAACACAAATTTGTGAGCATTTTCAACCTATTTTTTCGCGGCATGAAAATGCATTACAGAATCACGAAGCAGCCATAAAAGAACTGCAAATTATTGTTCATGAAAATCATGAGACCTTTCAAGCTAAATTTGACTCAGTTGCATCTACCGATTCGGTTACGCAACTTGCAAAAACTCAGGAAAACTTGAAGGACACAGTAGATTCGATTTCAACACAAATGGACAATCTGAAACTTGGTTCAGAAAAACACACTGAGGAAATGTGTTCACTATCGGAGAAAGTAGCCGAACTTTCGGATCAGTTCACTAACTTATCTGCGATGGTAGATGATAATCTGAATGACACAAAACCGGTAGTCTTTAATGACACAGAAGAGAGCGAACAAATTAGGAAACTGAAACAAAATCTGAATCAAATTAATACGCAACACCAAAGAGAAATCCGCGAAGTACAAGATCAGCTGACACAGGTAATACAAGAATTACGTATTTCAGAGGACACTCGCGCCCCAACACGGGAAGAGGGACTTAGAAATACGGAAAAGACGCAAAATAATAACACAGGGCATTTCGGAAGTTATGAAAGAAACTGGCAATGTGCACCGAATTTTGAGATGGAACGGCCGACACGACCTAACAATGACCGATATGCGACTCGCCGACATGATGATTTTGACTATAAGCTGTTCATTACTACACGTAAATTCAAAACGTTTAAGAATTTTGCCAACGACATTCATCCACAAGCGTGGCTCCATCAATTCTCTCATTGTTTTCCTCCCAACTGGTCATTAGAACACAGATTAGAATTTATGTGTGGCTACTTAGAGAATGAACCAGCTGTAAGAATGCGATCGGTCATTCACGATTGCCACAGTGAAGGAAAATTTTACCATGCCTTCCTCTCAGCATATTGGTCTCAAGCCACACAAGACCGAGTAAAACATGCCATCATAATGATGAAACATTTCGAACAATCTGAATTCTCCAGTCTTGTGAAATATTTTGAAGACATGTTGCACAAGAATCAGTACCTGTCAAAACCATACAGCCCCTCAGAACTCATCCGCATTTGCTTAATCAAATTACCTGAACATTTACGACATATTATTTTAGCAGGACGTTGCAAAGAAGACATTGAGGGTTTTCAGGGACTGTTACAAGAACTGGAAATTGACACTGACAATCGCGGAACGCGAAAACAGGAGCACAACAATTACAGGTCACATGCGTCACAATTCCGCGACGACAGAAATAATATACGACAAGCGACAAGGCTATTCTTTCAACGTAAATCGTGACCGAAACAGACACCACCCGTATGACAACCGTTGGCAGAGTAGTAATAATTACAGGGAAAGATCACCTCTCCGCGGTAATGACTATCACAGAGACAATCAGAGAAACAGACAATATGGGAACCAAAACAATTATTATCAAGGGAGAAATTCTCCACCACTTAACCGACAAGAAAGAAACTACAGGAACTACCGACATGACGACAGACGATGTGATCGTAACGACAGACCTGATTTGCATCAGAACTGGCGGGATTTACACAGGGCAGGGCCCTCTCGTCAAAGTGAATTTGTAGAAGTTAGGTCTCCTAATCCCAATAACGGCGCGCGCCAACAAAGAGACAGACAATGACTCGCACAGCAGGCAGCCGCGTGCGCCCGCTGGCACCGAGAAAAATAACATAAGACGCTAACCTTGAGAAAATTTCCAGTATTCTTTACCGACGTATACCGTATGATAATTGCGTTCAAGTTGAAACTCTGTGTACTAGAAAGAGTAAAGGTTTACACCACATTTCACACGTAAAACCGTTTATTGAGAGATAATCTGCTTTTTAACTTAGTCTTTGCCATAAAACTTTTCACTCCACGCTACTAGTACAATTTGTCACTCTGAGAAACTGTTAACATGCAACAATGTTTGAAGTTTAATATCCTGTCAAGAACCAAGAGAATTTCTTTCAACAGAAATTACGAATGCATTGTTATAGTGAACAGACGACACAGTGTTGTTATTTGTACATTCTTGCTTGTTAGTTGCACGATTACTTAACGACTATCAGGCTTACATACTTAGGACACATACTGGTAATGCTAATGAGATTCTAATGCAACATTTTGGTTTACTTGAAAATACATTCTGGATTTAAAGTACTTTCAGTGAGATACCAGATGACACAGTGGTTAGTTTATGTGACAGCTACACGATTTTATCACGACGCTACTAATGAGTGACAATTTACCTGCACAGTTTTTCTGTATTGTTCTGGAAAGTAAAACATGTTTTAGTAGTAACTTTTGTGGTATAGCTACAATTAGACAGCCTTTTCTGTAGCACAACAATACGTTACATTATAGTACTTTCTTGATCACGGTAAGGTACGTAATAACTACGATATCTATAAGCAAAGCATTTCACTTTCGTTTATGATGAGGTAAGTACATTGACTTCAGCAGAAGTTTGCTTACAGAGGACGATAACTACGACAGTTCCACAGAATTATCTTACAGCAAGACGCACATTTAGCACTACAGGACACACATTTGAGTGATTAATTTTGTACTTAAACCATTTATTTTTCAAGATTTTTGAATTACAAAGAAAGTTTTCCCTGATACATTTCATTCCATTGCAATAATCTGTAACACCTGCAGGTATAATTACATTAATCCTCAGGGGGGTACACGCTTACTTTGTGTACCATGTGTTTGGCAAGCACAAGGAGCCCTAGCTAATATGGTATTTGCTTAAACAACTTTACACATCGGTACCATATTTCTCCAACACAAAATACACAGCTATCTGATCATTTAACTGAGAGAGACAAACTTTTTTACTACATCAGTGACACATGTTTACGTAATTACACCGTTGGATAACTTCACACTTACGAAATTGTATGTTGTTTGTACTTTGTGAACTGTTCATATTTTTTCAGAACCATTGTGATACTATGAGAGCTTTGAATGATGTATTTGGTATGGGATCATGATTTTTAAAGTACGTTTGAGGTAGATGACACTATTGAAATGAGCAGAGAATTTTTTTTGGTTTCTTAATTATTGCAGAAAGCTACGACGATTTCAAGATTTGACTGAGGTGTTATGATGTTATTATTACGACGACGATGTGTATTATGCTGTTGAGGTATGTTTATGATCAATAAGCTGATGCTATATAAGGAATGTGATTACGTGTTTATATGTATATGAATAATGAATAGAAGTTAGGGACTATGGTTTGTGAAAAAGGTTGTTGGAAACCAAGAATCGTACTTTAAGAGTTATGAAATGTGTGTATATGCGTGAATGTATCACAATGCTGGCGAAAATTTTTTGGACTTTGTTATATTTATAGGATTTTGTTTCTACAGATTTGTAACCCAAATTCTTGACCTGTGAAATATTTTATACGAGACTGCCACTGTAGCAGAAACTGTTGTCGTAAATATTTCGGTAAGAAAGGTAAGTGACCTTGACGTAATGCGTCTTGAGCGGCCACCTGTGCCAGCCGCCCGGAGAAAAAGCCATTGGGTGGAGAGAAAAAAAGAGGCCATTAACCTCGCTTCTGACATTCCTTTGTAGAAAGCATCGCAAAAACGACACGGTCGAATTTGAAAACATATGATTACACTGTGGAGCTCTTAATTTATGATATTTACTGAAATGCCTAATGAAATGACGAGAAATATTTTTACATCTGCACACCTGACTATGACAAGCGTCTTTCTCGAGAATTGAGAGAGTTTTTACTGCCTTATGAAATGCCATATGGCTAATGAATGATGTTTCATGCCGTCCTTTGTACATACTTGCTCATTTTCTTTAATATCTAGTTTCTAGCTGCACTGCAGCATTGGTTAAAATAAAATTTAATATATGTACTAATATAGTTATTTTATGCATACAGATCCAGTCAATAAGAAATTTATGATCTAATTCCAAGAAAACGAGGGCACATAAATAGACATTTCCCTTCACAGGAATTGCATAAATAATTTCTTTACGATTTGGTAACTTATCTGCCAGTGTAAGTTCTCGTGATGCATCACTCTAGTGTTAAGATGTGACATAGGTATTAGACATGGCCATTTTTAGTGTAATTTTTTTTCTGCTTGAGCTATGTCATGTTTAGATATAATTTATTACAGAATTTGCTGCTGCTGTTTGCCATGCATAGTGCTACTAAATTTCACCTTGTATTACTCTGTTAAGCTAGTTTTGCTACTGATTTATTTTTCTTGTTTGCTGCACAGTGCCTTATATTAGTTGTAATATTGCAATTGCTTTGCCTATTTAAATATTTTGCCATTGATGTTTGTGTTAATTGTTTTATGCTGCTGCATTGCCTTGTCCCTTAGTTTAGTATCTGAGCTCAGTAGATTTAAGTTATCTTAAGAGGGGGTAGACTATATAAGAAACTGACTATGAAGAATAGGGCAAGAATGCATTGAGAGGTTATATGAAACAGATTTGGCAAAAATGAGTAGTGTACAGTGGAGAAAAACTATTTTGAAAGAGGATGTGAACAGAATACAGAAAGCAGGTATAGATAGGACTTTTGAAATAATTAAGAACGAAGGGAGATCTCCAAGAATTAAAGTTTTGTTTGCAAGATACTGCAGTAAAACAAACCCTGTCCTTTCCCTTTCTGTTATTCCGCTATGTATTTGTGTACTCTTGTATATTTGTTTTTTTTTTCCTGTCTTTATGTGTTTAGCTGATGAGAGCTATGTTGTAGAATTTTTCTAATACTATGTTATTTACTTTGTAAAGATGTTTAGGGACATTATTTATTCTGTTTTGTTTCAATGCTCATGTGTGAAATTAATGTTTCGAAAACTATTCTCATTATTTTATTTATTTACTTATGTCATAATTCCTGTTACACTGAGGTATATGTTTATTTCTATTCTTTTGTAAAGCCCCTATTACCGCAAATGTTATTTGTATTGTTATGTTCTTTACTGATGTATTTTGTACCTTTGTTATTGTATTCTTATGTTATAAAATTGTAATTGATACCAGTTCATCATATTATTAACTTGTAAGTTACATTTCACTGCACACGTTTCTGTTGGTCATAGTATATGGACAATATGTGAGAAGTAGGAACTGTTAGTGTTTGCACGTGTGTTAATAATTCAGCAAGGGACTGGATAACAGCATTGCTGGTTCTAAGGACAATTCCAAAAACTTTGTGAGTGCACAAGTGGTGGTTATGGACTTGATATATTATCTACAAGACTCCTCAATGGTGATTGTGCACCTGCACAGTCACAACAGATGGCTGCTGGCCATCTCTGCAAGGACTACAGTGGGTCTACATCTTTGATGACCCACCAGTACCATTATTTCTACAAGGACTACAGTGGGTCTGCACCTCTGGTGGCCCACCAATACTGTAATCTCTATGAGGACTGCGGTGGGTCTGCTCTGTGATGAACTACCAATATTCTTCAAAATGTCGACTGACTCTGCTGTGGGTTTACTCTGTTGTGGCCCATTACCTGTGAGCATGTCAAGAGTCATCACTGTCTTTCCGTTGGAAGGACAACACTACTTCTTCAAGACTGCATGGAAATCTACTACTTCTGTGTGCAATTTCGTTTACTAATGAGACTTTGTGAAAAAAAACTGTAATTACTATTATGATGAATGATCAGGACTATCTTTATGGACTGTGAGAAAATTTTTGCTTTTGACCAACATTGTAACAATAAGTGTGTACATTTGATTTCTTTGTTATTGTAATTGTGAAAAAAAATTTAACAAATACGTATTGGCCAGTGCCCAAAAAAAATTTGTAAAATTTTTGTGGGGAGCATGGGGGCTATGTAAGTAGGCTGTTTAGGTTTTTTAATTGGTAACACCACCTCTGTATGAAAATCACTGGCTGTGCTGTGTGCAGTCTGTGGCTGCTTTGCATTGTTGTAATACTCGCCATTGTAGTGTTAGGCAGCTGACTGTGAACAACGCGTAGCGTTGCGCAGTTGGAGGTGAGCCGCCAGCAGTGGTGGATGTGGGGAGAGAGATGGCGGAGTTTTGAAATTTGTCATGAACTGCTATATATATATATATATATATATATATATATATATATATATATATATATATATATATATATATATAATGATATTAAGGTAAATACATTGTTTGTTCTCTATTAATATCTTTCATTTGCTAACTATCCCTATCAGTAGTTAGTGCCTTCCGTAGTTTGAATCTTTTATTTAGCTGGCAGTAGTGGCGCTCGCTGTATTGCAGTAGTTCGAGTAACGAAGATTTCTGTGAGGTAAGTGATTTAGCGATTTGTGAAAGGTATAGTTTAATGTTAGTCAGGGCCATTCTTTTGTAGGGAATTCTGAAAGTCAGATTGCGTTGCGCTAACAAAATATTGTGTCAGGTTAAGCACAGTCTTGTATTATTGTTTAAAGGGGACGTTCCACAGTGTTCTTTTCGCACGCATTTCTTTTTGAAAACCTAACTGATCTGCATTGTACACGTACGATTCACTAAAACTAGCGATCTTATTTTTTGCATTCGTAAGAAAAGCTTCTATAATTACAAATTTTGTTATTTTTCTTGCCACAATTTTATGTCATCTTTTGAAGCGACTAATCCAACTTTGAGAAGCTGCAAATTCTTTAGCGCCTATCGCGTTGGCAATCTCTAACGCCCAATGACGCAAAGTTGTATCGCTGACACTAAATGACTGTTGTCTGAAATCGGTAAATAGCTCAAAAAGTCGCGCATTTATCTCCGTCGCAATTTCCAGTCGACTCTTAGTCGTCCAGCGACTTCAGTTTTCCATCTATAGAATTCACGTTCAGAACAGACAAAGCGATACTTACTTTGAACAGTACTGACACGTTGGCGTTTCTTACCACTTTCGTTCAACCAATACGTCATCGCTTTTTCTTTGTGTGATAAGGTAATTGTAGTTGCTGGTGTTACTTTCAGAGATAATTGATGATGGTACGTGGCACTATCACTCGAAGAGTCTTCATGAGTGCCCGCATCTCGTGGTCGTGCGGTAGCGTTCTCGCTTCCCACGCCCGGGTTCCCGAGTTCGATTCCCGGAGGGGTCGGGGATTTTCTCTGCCTCGTGATGGCTGGGTGTTGTGTGCTGTCCTTATGTTAGTTAGGTTTAAGTAGTTCTAAGTTCTAGGGGACTGATGACCATAGACGTTAAGTCCCATAGTGCTCAGAGCCATTTGAACCAATTTTTTTTTTCAGTCTTCATGAGTGCAACTTTCGTCGGTGTCTTCGCCGTCTGTAGATTCACAGTCTGCAATATCGAGTATTTCAGTTGTTTCTAGCCACATGTCTGCGCCATTTACATGCTCGTCTAGAAGTTTAACAACCATGTCGCACAACACATAGTCTTCACACGTGTTTTGCTTCATTCGGCGTCTGTTATATATCTCCATGGCAAGCCGCAAAACATTTACAGGGTTCGCCATCACCTGTGAGGGGAGATTGAATGTTCACCGTAAAGTGGCTTGCAGAGTATAGATGAACATGTACAGAACATCTTTCACATCTCTAACCAGTTTCAGGACGATATGTTTTGAAATACGTACCAGAAATTAAAAGAACGTGCAGAACCGTTTAACAACCCTACCACAACAAAGGTCAAAATTTATTAATGATTGTGGTGTTGCTCACGCTGCTAAATACTGCATTTTCGGGCAACAACAAAGTTATTATGTGGCAGGTGTCATTAGAGCACAGTTAATAAAATCATTTCATGTAATAAAGAATAAACTAGGCACTCATCTTTTCGTGTTTCCCACGCTGGTCTCGTTGTGAACTCGTGGCACAATCGTCGAAAAACTAGGTGGCGATGATTCCATGCTCGGATGCAAAGAGGCCTACGTTTTATTCTGCAATATTCAAAAGTTTTGTAGATGCGCTTCACAAATCATTCTTGAAGATTAAACCTTTCAATGTTATGTGATGTAAAAAGAAATAATCAGCACTCCGAATTTAAGTTACACTTCTTTTTTATTGCTTTTGTTGCGATAGCACGTAACACACAAAACATCACTTCACAATACAAAACATACTTGAAAACATCTTCCTCACTGTTAAAGTTCACATTTTATAAGCTGACTACGTTATGCGTCTTTCCAACATGATGTCCAAGACTTGACTTTTTCAAGGTCTGACTCTGCCTTCGCGCCAAAAAATCAAGAGTTACAAGTACGTCAAAGATCATAGTGACAAAAGAAAGAATACACATAAGAATAATATCATTGCAACATAAACATAAAGATGTATCAAAGTACCTCTACATTAATGAAATCAAATCTGAATGTTGTCTCAGAAACATGTTAACTACTTTACAGAAACACAGTAGAATATTGCTAGTATCGAGAGGTTCAGGTGAGGTGCCGTAATGGTTGCGTAATTCAAGTACCATTACAACCGTGCAGCGATATTCCTCTTTAAGGAACGCCGCGATAAGACGGCCGCACTTCCCGAACATGCGCACAACGCTCGCGACTCGCCATTTCCAGGGGTGGCCAGCTATCACTACAACCGCCAAGCAGGAAACACAGCCATGTTCGTGATGTTTTCTTAGGTGACTTCCAGTTCATGTCAGCAGCTACAATTTTGCACACGGACCTTTTGCACAGTTAAATAACAGTGCTAAAAAAAAGCAATAAATGTTTCGGCATGACAAGTCTGACCATTCCCTTGTTACTAATTTTTCTATTCCGCGGTCAGTTCCACAATTTCATATGTTGTTGTGGTCTTCAGTCCTGAGACTGGTTTGATGCAGCTCTCCATGCTACTCTAACCTGTGCAAGCCTCTTCATCTCCCAGTACCTATCGCAACCTACATCCTTCTGAATCTGCTCAGTGTATTCGTCTCTCGGCCTCCCTCTACGATTTTTACCCTCCACGCTGCCCTCCAATACTAAATTGGTGATCCCTTGATGCCTCAGAACATGTCCTACCACCCGATCCCTTCTTCTAGTCAAGTTGTGCCACAAACTTCTCCCCAATCCTATTCAGTACTTCCTCATTAGTTATGTGATCTACCCATCTAATCTTCAGCATTCTTCTGTAGCACCACATTTCAAAAGCTTCTATTCTCTTCTTGTCCAAACTATTTATCGTCCATGTTTCACTTCCATGCATGGCTACACTCCATACAAATACTTTCAGAAATGACTTCCTGACACTTAAATCTATACTCGATGTTAACAAATGTCTCTTCTTCAGAAACGCTTTCCTTGCCATTGGCAGTCTACATTTTATATCCTCTCTACTCCGACCATCATCAATTATTTTGCTCCCCAAATAGCAAAACTCCTTTACTACTTTAAGTGTCTCATTTCCTAATCTAATTCCCTCAGCATCACCCGACTTAATTCGACTACATTCCATTATCGTCGTTTTGCTTTTGTTGATGTTCATCTTATATCCTCCTTTCACGACACTGTCCATTCCGTTCAACTGCTCTTCCAAGTCCTTTGCCGTCTCTGACAGAATTACAATGTCATTGGCGAACCTCAAAGTTTATATTTCTTCTCCATGGATTTTAATACCTACTCCGAATTTTTCTTTTGTTTCCTTTACTGCTTGCTCAATATACAGATTGAATAAGATCGTGGATAAGCTACAGCCCTGTCTCGCCCCCTTCCCAACCACTGCTTCCCTTTCGTGCCCTTCGACTCTTATAACTACCATCTGGTTTCTGTACAAATTGTAAATAGCCTTTCGCTCCCTGTATTTATCCCTGCCACCTGCAGAATTTGAAAGAGGGTATTCCAGTCAACATTGTCAAAAGCTTTCTCTAAGTCTACAAATGCTAGAAACGTAGGTTTGCCCTTCCTTAATCTAGCTTCTAAGATGAGTCGTAAGGGTGAGTATTGCCTCATGTGTTCCAACATTTCTACGGAATCCAAACTGATCTTCCCCGAGGTCAGCTTCTACTAGCTTTTCCATTCTTCTGTAAAGAATTCGCGTTAGTATTATGCAGCTGTGACTTATTAAACTGATAGTTCGGTAATTTTCACATCTTTCAACACCTGCTTTCTTTGGGATTGGAATTATTATATTCTTCTTGAAGTCTGTGGTATTTCGCCTGTGTCATACATCTTGCTCACCAGATGGTAGAGTTTTGTCAGGACTGGCTCTCTCAAGGCCGTCAGTGGTTCCAATGGAATGTGTCTACTCCGGGGGCCTTGTTTCGACTCTGGTCTTTCAGTGCTCTGTCAAACTCTTCACGCAGTATCGTATCTCCCATTTCATCTTCATCTAAATCCTCTTCCATTTCCATAATATTGTCCTCAAGTACATCGCCCCTTTTTTTCATTTATCTCTTTCTTTGTATTGATGTTTCTAACACAAAAATACTAATTCGACCTTCTTGTAGAGGTGACTGACACACTGGCGAACGAAGGCAATTTGGCGACCGTGACATGACGCCACTTGGAATTCCCGCAAGGGAGGGTGTGGGGAGAGTGGTGACGGGGGGCCGGACAGAAAGAATTTGGTCCCTGGAGTACTCAGCGGCCGATGCCCGACCTTACACGAAAGCGGACCCAGACGCAGACGCAGCTGGAGGGAAGGACAGGCCGCGAGGTTTTGTCTTTCGGCGCCGTGATTGGTTCGTGTCGGGTTCCACGCGCCCTTTCAGGCGTCCCGCGACACCCGACACTCGCGCTCGGGTGAGCCCAGAGGATTTGCCGAAACCTTTCGGAAGCGCGCCGTGATCTTTAGCGGCGCCTCGCCCCCAGTGCAAGCGGCTGGGCGGCCGCCATTGATCTGCGAGCCATCCGCTCGTCGCCTTCCGCTCCTCTACCGACGCACCAAGGCGGCAGGCTCCGCGCTGACGGTGAAGTTTCGTTTCTCAGAACGCTGCAAACTCGTCTAAACAAGATAATTAAAGCGTCTCTAACTTTATGAACCGTGACCGCATTATGTGTATGTAATCTTAACTTCGTAAACACAAATGAAATGCATCTATGGTGTCGTGTGCTTCTTGCTGGGATGGAGATGGTAGATGAAAGGTGCCTAATATGAGACAAATTTTTGTAAACCCATTTGAAAGACCTAAAAGTAAGTGCAATTGTATTTTTTATGATGGTAATAAGATCTTACATTATTTAATTTTATCATACAATTATCGTATTTGCAATAATAAACAATCTTTCAGAGTGGTTATTAAATCTTCACAAACAAGGCATTTCATAGAAATGAGATCAAGGTTTCCTAATATCAAACAGTTATAAGAGTTGAGGGGCATGAAGGAGAAGAAGTGGTTGGGAAGGGAGTGACACAGGGTTGTAGCCTATCTCCGATGTTATTCAATCTGTATATTGAGCAAGCAGTAAAGGAAACAAAAGAAAAATTCGGAGTAGGTATTAAAATCCATGGAGAAGAAATATAAACTTTGAGGTTCGCCGATGACATTGTAATTGTCAGAGACGACAAAGGACTTGGAAGAGTAGTTGAACGGAATGGACAGTGTCGTGAAAGGAGGATATTAAATGAACATCAACAAAAGCAAAACGAGGATAATGGAATGTAGTCGAGTTAACTCGGGTGATGCTGAGGGAATTAGATTAGGAAATGAGACACTTAAAGTAGTAAACGAGTTTTGCTATTTGGGGAGCAAAATAACTGATGATGGTCGAAGTAGAGAGGATATAAAATGTAGACTGGCAACGTCAAGGAAAGCTTTTCTGAAGAAGAGAAATTTGTTAACATCGAGTATTGATTTAAGTGTCAGGAAGTCGTTTCTGAAAGTATTTTTATGGAGCGTAGCAATGTATGGAAGTGAAACATGGACGATAACTAGTTTGGACAAGAAGAGAATAGAAGCTTTCGAAATATGGTGCTGAGAAGAATGCTGAAGATTAGATCATATAACTAATGAGGAGGTATTGAATAGGATTGGGGAGAAGAGAAGTTTGTGGCACAACTTAACTACAAGAAGGGATCGGTTGGTAGGACATGTTGTGAGGCAGCAAGGGATCACCAATTTAGTATTGGAGGACAGCGTGGAGGGTAAAATCGTAGACGGAGACCAAGAGATGAATACGCTAAACAGATTCAGAAGGATGTAGGTTGCAGTAGGTACTGGGAGATGAAGGAGCTTGCACAGGATAGATTAGCATGGAGAGCTGCATCAAACCAGTCTCAGGACTGAAGACCACAACAACAACAACAATAATATTTTGCTTTAATTATTTTGTTTCATAATAATGATTTATGAATACACAATTTTTACATGTTCATTCATTTCTGTTATCCTTCACTGATTTCACACTACTTAGGTTTATATTTACGACATCCGGGGCAAACAAAATTGTCTTCTGTGACACCGTAATCTTCATGAGCCCAGCGATAACATTTCGTGCACTGTGCCCATTTCTCCCCGTGTTTGCCTTTAGAAAAGCGCCCAGTACAGAACAGACACTCTGCCTCATCGTCATCACTGCTGTCTGAATCCCCACTGTCATCAAGATGGACATCGGATGCTGAGCCACTAGACGATTCTTCTGCTTTAGGTCTACGATTGGAAGATTTTCCACTCTTCTCCCCAAATGACTTTCTCGCTGCTTTCTTAGCTTCAGCCTCTGATTTCTGCTGTTTAGATTCTTGCACTTGCTTCACATAAGGAGTTGAAGTTAGTAACGCAGCAGAGCACGAACGCGATGTTTGACCTATTTGACTAACTCCAGGTGATTTTGTGATGTGTGGGAGAGGTCTGATGTCTGCCGGGCTGACAGCCTGACCATCACCGTCAGTAGTTTCATTTTCGTTTTTGGCATCTCTGTCTTGAAGAGCGTTAGCATGACGATGAACTGAAAACTCATGTTCCCTAAAGATGTTTCTGTTGCATGGGATGAGACCTGTTTTTCTGAAGGCATTCACAGATGCTTCCATTTTTGCTGCTCGGTTGTAAGCTGCCCCAAATAACTTGGCTATTAACAATGGGGTGATAACACGCCCTGGGTTACTTGCCAACCACGTTTCTATCTCGTGGGCATAGTAGGTTTTCAAAGGCCCCATAAATCGGACGCCAAGTGGCTGCATTTTATGCGTTGAGTGAGGTGCCAAACATACAATATGAACATTATTTTCACGTGCTTTATCTAACACATCGAGATTCTTTGTGTGGGAATAATTCCCATCAAGAATGAAAATGACAGGGTCATTTGAAGATCGCTTTACATGACTCACAAAATGATCAAACCACTGAGTAAAAATGTGAGTTTCTATCCAGCCACTTGGATGACAAACTGATATTGATCCTGCAGGTTCACCGTCCATCAAGTTCCAGAAAACATTCCAATTTCTGATCATAAGACTAGTCAAAATAAGCCCTGTTTATGATAATTTAATCGAATTAAAATAAACGCAGATGCCAAAATTTTACTACAATAAATTATGAAATATTGTTATCTCATGATAGTGTTGCGTAAATTACACATAAAAATTCGTGAGAACGAGTTCCTCCAATATGCGGTAGGTATCGTAATATGCGATACTGTCGCGTATTTGGATACCCATACTATCGCATATTAGCAATTTCGCCACCTTACACAATGAATCAAGCACTTAATAACAACGTTCGTTGGAAAATGAACCTAATTGTCAATAATTATAGGTATTACCGTTACAAATAACAATAAAAGAGTGCAGTAATATCCACTCACCTTTAAGCTGAAATATTGTCTCAACACCGATGTCGCAAAAACTTCAAACACAAGAATTTTGTATCAACTTCTACGTACTGTGTCTGGCTCAACTATGGCATCCTGCTCGCTGTGTCGTCGTCTGGCACGCAGTAGACGTGTTTAAGAAACTCTCCACCAGAGTGCAACCCCTAACATGAGCACAGTTGGGGTGTCTCATATTAGGGAACTATCGCATAATAGGCACCTTTCCTCTACTGTCTGAAGAGGCTTGTTCAGCCGTACTTCTTGTCATTTTGGCGAGCGCTATTATGCTATGAATAATCCTAAAGACCAACGAGCAATAACTGAATATAAGGCGTGCAAAGCAGATATGCAACGAGTTTCTCGCCATTGCGCAAATAGATATTGGACCAAACTTTGCAAAACTATTCAGATATGCCGAGACAAAGGAGATTATAGTGGCATGTATCAGGGCATCAAAAAGGCCATTGCACCAACAAGCAGGAAGTTCGCTGCAATAAAAGATCTAAATGGAGACTGTAATGGTACTTGAATTACGTAACCATTACGGCACCTCACCTGAACCTCTCGATACCAGCAATATTCTACTGTGTTTCTGTAAAATAGTTAACATATTCCAGAATGAGATTTTCACTCTGCAGCGGAGTGTGCGCTGATATGAAACTTCCTGGCAGATTAAAACTGCATGCCGGGCCGAGACTCGAACTCGGGACCTTGGCACACAGTTTTAATCTGCCAGAAAGTTTCATATCAGCGAACACTCCGCTGCAGAGTGAAAATCTCATTCTGGAAACATCCCCCAGGATGTGGCTAAGCCATGTCTCCGCAATATCCTTTCTTTCAGGAGTGCTAGTTCTGCAAGTTTCGCAGGAGAGCTTCTGTAAAGTTTGGAAGGTAGGAGACGAGGTACTGGCAGAAGTAGAGCTGTGAGGACGGGGCGTGACTCGTGCTTGGGTAGCTCAGTTGGTAGAGCACTTGCCCGCGAAATGCCAAGGTCCCGAGTTCGAGTCTCGGCCCGGCACACAGTTTTAATCAGCTAGGAAGTTTCAGTTTCAGTTAACATATTTCTGTGATAACATTCAGATTTGATTTCATTAATGTAGAGGTACTTTGATACATCCATATGTTTATGTTGCAATTATAGTATTCTTATGTGTATTCTTTCTTTTGTACTATGATTTTTGACGTCCTCATAACTCTGATTTTTGGGCGCGTAAGCGGTTATTGGGGAGTCAAGTCTTGGTCGTCATGTTGAAAAGACGCAAACTGTAGTCAGTTTATGTAATGTGAACTTTAACAGTGAGGAAGATATTTTCAATTACGTTTTATATTGTGAAGTTATATTGCAACAAAAATAATAAAAAAGAAGTGCAACTTAATTTCGGAGTGCTGATTACTTTTTAACATCACCATTGTGCTAATTCGCAAAAGTTTAGTCTTCAAGAATGGTTTCTGAAACACATCTATAAAACTTTTGAATATCGCAGAATAACACCTAGGCCTCTTTGCATCCGAGCTTGGAATCATCACCACCTAGATTTTCGACGATTGAGCCATGAGGTCACAACGAGACCAGCGTGGGAAACACGAAAAGGTGAGTGCCTAGTTTATCCATTATTTCATGAAATGACTTTATTAACTGTGCTCTAATGACACCTGCCACATAATATAACTTTGTTGTTGCCCGAAAATGCAATATTTGGCAGCGTGAGCAACACTACAAATAATAATTAATTTTTCACCTTTGTTGTGGTAGGGTTGTTAGAAGTCCCAGTCAACAATAAAAACCAACAGCTAGATAGATGGGTGCAGCACTATGCTAAACTATACTCAGAAAAGGTCAACATTTCTTCAGCAGCTTTGGGTACTTTACCAACTTAACCTGTTATGTCTGAGCTTGATGCTATCTAAAACTAACTGCAACAGTATTTCAGCTATCTTGAAGCAGAGACGACTCCGCTGGCTGGGACACGTCCACCGTATGGATCCTGACAGATTGCCACGCGAGTTGATGCTTGGAGAGATCTCTATAGCCAAAAGACCTGTAGGACGTCCTGTATTGAGGTTCAAGGACTCCTGTAAACGAGATATGGAGAACTTTGGAATCGACACAAACAGATGGGAGGCACGGGCTAGCATGAGACCAGAGTGGTATGATCATATATCATCTGGAATGTCGAAGCATGATGGAAGCTTGTTAGACAGATTAAGGCAGAAAAAGCTTCGCAATGCTACCACTGCACCTGCCTCAGCAGCCAGATACACTTGTGACAATTGCGGCAAGAGATACCGTGCTGCCATTGGCTTGACAAGTCACATGAAAAAATGTAACCAATAAACACACAGACACTGCAACAGTCATCTACCAAGATGTCGTGGCCAATATATATATTATGCAGTAAGATAATGCACGTGCTTCTATAGTCGGCAATAGCCCAGGGATTTTGCGAAGTTTGGACAACATTCCTTGGAACCTGGAACTTTTGCACTGATACTGATCGGAGACATTTGGGGTGCTCTTGGACATCATCTCCTGCATTGTTCACCACTTCAGATATCGAGTAGTATGTGTATGTTTCTGCCAGCAGACTAATGAAACGGATCAGAGGAAAGTATTGGGTATTTTGTGTGACTGAAAGCCTTGTCTCATTGCAGACTTCACTAAAATGGAAACCACTCGTTAAGAATGTTCGCATCAAAAAATGTTTGCTTATCACAATATCTGAGAAAGGAAGACTGGGTTCACCATCTCGCCGACAACGCACATTGGGTCAGAATCCTGAAAACTTGACAATTGTTAAAAATCTCTGTTCAAATATGGACAAAATTATGTATAATGGGTTTTCTGCTCCTACTGGTAACTGTTTTTATACCAGAATTGAAGAATTCAAAACGCGAATTCAATAATCAGGAAAAAATTAATAACGTAGACAAAAAATGTTTTCGGTGTACATTTACAATTTTAACAGTAAACTTTATTACAGTGCTGTCTCTCTGTCTTTATAGCATAAAACATATGTTAGTAACAAAAGCTTTGAGTTTTATGAGTCTTTTTAATCTTCTCTCCCTTCTGCTCCTTGTTCATCTTCATTTCCTCCGGCATCTTCTTTCTCACTGATATTTTTGCCATCTTCATCATCAGCATCTGACTCCTCATAATCCTCTGCAGCAGATACAAAGAGGGAAACAGCTCTCGACGACAAAGATTTCACTTTCCTCATAGATGGTTTCCGCAAAGAAGAAATGCATAATAGTAAATTATAATTTTACAAAATTGAATTTATAACGGACAAGATTATGCATATGAAGTAGCATAATTATTTTCTAAAGAATACATCATACACATAAAGGCAGGTTTTCACATGGTAGTTCTCCAGGCTGTCCGGTCTTCTGCCATCCTCTTCAGGTCTGCATAATTTTCTCTTCCCTTTATGTCGTCTATCACCTTGTATCTCCTCCTTCCTCTGTCTTCTCCCACAAACCAATCCTTCCAAAGCATCTACTAGCAAGCACTCCCTCCTCAATGAATGTCCCAACCAGTTCTTTTTCCTTTCTCTTACAACGTTCAGCAGACATCTTTTCTCACCAAACCTTTCCAATATTCTTTCTTTACTCACTCTTTCCACCCAGCTTATTCTCTCCATTCTCCTCCACATCCACATCTCAAATGCTACTAACCTTTTTTCATCCTCTCGTCTCAGTGTCCATGTTTCTGCCCCATATAGTGCCACACTCCAGACAAAAGCCTTTTCCTTAGTCTAATTTGCCACATAAGAGTCTCCTCTTTCTGTTGAATGCCTCCTTCGCTATGGCAATTCGAGTTTTCACCTCCTGGTGACATCTCAAGTCTTCAGTTATTGTGCTTCCGAGATGTTTTTGCTGTGTTTATTTGCATCCCATATTCCACACAAGCTTCATTCATATCTTTGAGCATGTTATTCACTGTCCGCTCACTTTCTGCCACTAATACCATGTCATCAGCAAATCTTATACATTCTGTTCTCTTTCCTCCAATACATATTCCTCTTTTCCCATCTAAACTTTTCGCAATAGGTATACGTTAAACAACAGTGGGGAAAGGCAACAACCTTGTCTAACACCTCGTCCAATGCTGCTTCCTTCTGACGTATCATTTGCAATCCTTATCCTTAGTTTCTGGTGTAAATATAGATTCTGTATCAGTCGTCTCTCTTTCCAGTCTACTCCTTTCCTCTTCAAGATATCCATCAGCTTGTTCCACTGAACTCTGTGAAAAGCCTCTTCTATATCTATAAAAAACAGCAAAGATTTCTCTACGCTTTTCCATATATCTTTCCCCTATAGTTCTTAGCAGGCCAATAGCATCTCTTGTTCCTTTTCCTCTTCTAAATCCGAACTGCTCCTCTGCAATCCCTCTATCCAGCTTGCCATATAACCTTCTATTCAACACTCTCAGCAAGACTTTAGCTGCATGAGAAATGAGACTGATGGTCCGGTGCTCTTCACATTTTTTAGTGTTTCTCTATTGGTATCATAGCTGTTGCAGCGAAATCCTCAGGCCATTCCCCTTTGTCATATATCTCGTTACAGAGGTAGACTATTTCTTTTCTAGCCTTGTTTCCCAGGCACTTCAACAGTTCTTCTGGCAAATCATCTATTCCACATGCCTTCCTATTCTTCATCTCCTTCAGCGTCTTTTCTACTTCTGCTTCCAAGATGGTAAATCCCTTTCCATCTTCCGGGACATATTGCTCCTCTTCAACCTTAATTTCGCTTTGCATTTCATCCCCCTTATACAGACATTCAATATATTCTTGCCATCTGTTCAAAACCTCCTGTGGTTCTTCTGCTAGAGTACCATCTGCTCTTTCTATTTCCATGTTATTCCTCTTTCTTTTACGTCCAAAAACTGTCTCACTAGCCAGTCTATACTTCATTTCATACTTTCCCTCTCTCTCCATTTTCTCTATTTCGTCGCATTTCTGTTTCGTCCATTTTTCTCTTGCTTCTTCAGTTTCTCTTCTTATTTCATTATTCAGTTTCCTGTACCTCTTTTTGCCTTCTTCAGGTTCTACACTTTTCCACTTTCTGCGCTCTTCCATCTTATTCAACATTTTTTCTGTTATCCATTCTTTCCTGGTGCTTTGGGATACTCTAATTCCTAGTACTTCTTTGGCAGAGTCCACAAGTCCTTCCCTCATTTTTATCCATTTGTCATTAACACTTTCATCAACACTACCTCTTTGCCATTTTTCCATAAATCTGTTCTCCAAATCTGATGCCTTTCCTACCTCTTTGAGTCTTTCTGTGTTTAGTATTTCCTTTGCTTTACCTGTCCAGACTTTTTTCAACTTCACTTGTATTTCTCCCATCACTAGGTTGTGGTCTGAATTTATATCCGCTCCTGGATAAGCTTTAGCATTCTTCAAACAGTTCCTAAACCTTTTTTGTATCAGGATGTAGTCCAGCTGATATCCCTATTCAAATTTGATATCCATGTGTACATCTCCTTTTGTGGTGTTCAAATAATGTGTTACCCACTGCTAATGAATTTTCTTTACAGAAACTAATTGGTCGTTCACCTCTCTCATTTCTTGTTCCTAATCCAAATATTCCTACTGTATCTTCATCTCTTCCTTCACCCACCACTGCATTCCAGTCCCCCATGATGATAACGCAGTCATTTCTATTTTCCTTCTCAATGAGTTGTTGTATTTTCTCATAATATTCTTCCACTTCCTCATCTCTGTGCTGGCTGGTTGGCATATATACCTGCATTAATACCAAATCTTTTGAACTACCCTTCAGTCGTATCATCATCAGTCTTCCATCAATATATTGTACCTTCATTACCTTATTTTTCAACTTTTGCCCTATCAATATTCCTACTCCGTTTTCACCACTCTTGATTTCCCCTGAGTAAAAGAGTTTATAATCTCAACTTTCTATCACCCCATTCTCTCCCCATCTCATTTCACACAAACCGAAGGCATCTAATCTGCATTGCATTCTCTAGCTTTCCTGCTTGCAGAAGTGTCCTTACACTCCATGTTCCAATCCGTATCTTTCCTTCCTTCACTGTCCCTTTCTTCCCTTCAAATATGTCTACTCTCAATGTGTTCTCCTCCCAGCAGTGAAGGTGGAGAAGATGGGCTCCGGTACGGCGGAGCTGGCGGAAGAGGCACCTTTTCTCTTTGGTAGTACAAGCACCGACTGAACCCCAGAGGGGCGGCTGCAGACAGCGTCTGACTCATGGTGAGCGGCTGACTTTAGGCTGGGCATCCTACTGCCTATGTGGAAAGTAACGGGAAACTACCACATTACGTTCCCAAGCAGTACATGGTATGTCTCTCCATGTGAAAGATTCCGGAGTTAAAACTTCCCCCTAAAGAATACCTTTTATATTATTGTTCTTGTAGTTAGTAATTATATTTTTATTTGATAATAGCTGATCAGTCAAGAACCTTGTTGCAGTGATAACACCGGCTCCCGTCAGATAACCAAAGTTAAGTGCTGTCGGACTTGGATAGCACTTGGATGGGTCACTGTCCGCATCTGCCATTTGCTGTTGGCATGCAGGGTGCACTCAACCGTTTTGAGGAAAGCTACTTGACTGAGAAGTAGCGACACCGGTCAATGGCCAGGAGAGTAGTGTGCTGTAGTAGGGCAAGGGGGCTATCGCCCCAAATCCAAGATGGCGGCCAGGACGCAAGTACGTAACGTCAGCTAATGATACAAGTACCATTATCCAAGACAGCGGCTGTCATGTCAGCTGATGATGCGATTGAAGTCAACTGATGATGCGAGTACCATTATACATAAATGGCGGGAAGGTAGGTCAATTGGGGTGCCTCCACTAACCTAAAGTACTCCATCCTATGAACTCGCGAGAAGTTTGAATTTTGGTGGGAAGATAGGTCAATTGAGTTACCTATATTAACCTAAGAAAAGGGTGGGAAAGAAAGGGCAGTTGAACTACTTCCACTAACCTAAGTCACATCGTCCTAGGAACCAAGAAAATGGCGGCAAAGAAATGGTACTCAGGCTGCCTCCACAAACCTAAGTCACCTCTTCCTAGCAACCGGACATGAGTCTTTATTTAAACAATTACAAGAAGTACCACCATCAATTTTGCTAGCCATCCTCTTGGAAAATTTTGTTGAGCGGAGTTGGTATGGTGTCACCCCCACTACAGACTGCTCATTTAATTCGAATATAATTTCTATAAATTTGTTTAAATTTCCTTAAACGTGTATAAATTTGATTAAATTTATTTATTTATTAAAAATTTATTATATACCTACAGCATTAGCGTTGTGTTAGCACCACAAGAGGTTGAGATATCGATGGCCGTATTACATGCGCTGCACTTAAGTCTTTATTTAAGCAATTACAAACAGTAATGCCATCAATTGTGTTCACCATCCGCCACGAATTTCGAATGTTTTGCTCTAATAGCTTACATTCAGTTCGAATATAATTTTATATATTTCTTTAAATTTGTTTAAATTTCTTTAAATGTCTGTAAATTTGTTTAAATTAATTATCTACTTACAGCATTAATTTCGTATTACCACCACAAGATGCTGATACATCGATAGTTGTATTCATACACTCATTCAGCTCTGGACACAAGTCGCTATTTAAACAATTAGAGCCACTACCACCATCAAGTGTGACCGTTGTCCAAAACTGCGGCTTTTGGCAGGAAGATAGGTCAATTGGGCTACCTCTACTTTACCTAAGAAAATCTCCGGAAATAAAGGACACTTGAGCTACCTCCACTGACCTAAGTAGTGGTGGTGGTGGTGGTGATTAGTGTTTAACGTCCCGTCGACAACGAGGTCATTAGAGACGGAGCGCAAGCTCGGGTTAGGGAAGGATTGGGAAGGAAATCGGCCGTGCCCTTTCAAAGGAACCATCCCGGCATTTGCCTGAAACGATTTAGGGAAAACACGGAAAACCTAAATCAGGATGGCCGGAGACGGGATTGAACCGTCATCCTCCCGAATGCGAGTCCAGTGTGCTAACCACTGCGCCACCTCGCTCGGTACTGACCTAAGTCAGCTCTTCCTAGGAACTGGACATTTTATTTAAACCATCAAATGCAGTACTACCATCAAGTGTATTCGCCATCCTCTTGGAATTTCGAATTTTGCTCTAAGAGCTTACATTTAATTCCAATATAATTTATATATATACATACATATATATATATATATATATATATATATATATATATATATATATATATATATATATATATATATAAATTTTTTGTTACTGCCACAAGAGGCTGAGATATCGATAGCGGTATTACATGCACTGGACGTAAGTCTTTATTTAAACGATTATATGCAGTACCATCATCACGTGTGCTCGTCATCATCTTAGAAATTGTTCACCAATTTTACTCTAAGAGCTTACATTTAATTCGAATGTAATTTATTATCTACATAATTAGTTTCATGTTACCGCCACGAGAGGCTGCGCTTCCCGATATGTCACGTTGTCGTCAGGCTGTATGTGTGTGTCGCGCGCTAATAATACGATCCGCAGCCGACTGGGGTACTTTCACAAGTGCTGACGTCAGCCGAACAGAAACATTTCTGTCGGTAGTTTCGAGTAGTATAATTTTTTTTCCCAAGCAGGATAACACGAGTTGTCAGTTATTGCATAGTATTGCGGTTCTTGTGTAGTGCTATGCATATAATTGTGTAATTAGAGCATGATAAGGTGAGTTATATAGTTAGTTTTTGCGATTTTAAGACGTCCTTATGCAGCCCTATGCATATAATTCCCCCCCATGAACCATGGACCTTGCCGTTGGTGGGGAGGCTTGCGTGCCTCAGCGATACAGATGGCCGTACCGTAGGTGCAACCACAACGGAGGGGTATCTGTTGAGAGGCCAGACAAACATGTGGTTCCTGAAGAGGGGCAGCAGCCTTTTCAGTAGTTGCAAGGGCAACAGTCTGGATGATTCACTGATCTGGCCTTGTAACATTAACCAAAACGGCCTTGCTGTGCTGGTACTGCAAACGGCTGAAAGCAAGGGGAAACTACAGCCGTAATTTTTCCCAAGGACATCTAGCTTCACTGTATGATTAAATGATGATGGCGTCCACTTGCGTAAAATACTACGGAGGTAAAATAGTCTCCCATTCGGATCTCCGGGCGGAGACTACTCAAGAGGACGTCGTTATCAGGAGAAAGAAAACTGGCGTTCTACGGATCGGAGCGTGGAATGTCAGATCCCTTAATCAGGCAGGTAGGTTAGAAAATTTAAAAAGGGAAATGGATAGGTTAAAGTTAGATATAGTGGGAATTAGTGAAGTTCGGTGGCAGGAGGAACAAGACTTTTCGTCAGGTGATTACAGGGTTATAAATACAAAATCAAATAGGGGTAATGAAGGAGTAGGTTTAATAATGAATAAAAAAATAGGAGTGCGGGTTAGCTACTACAAACAGCATAGTGAACGCATTATTGTGGCCAAGATAGACACAAAGCCCATGCCTTCTACAGTAGTATAAGTTTATATGCCAACTAGCTCTGCAGATGATGAAGAAATAGATGAAATGTATGACGAGATAAAAGAAATTATTCAGTTAGTGAAGGGAGACGAAAATTTAATAGTCATGGGTGACTGGAATTCGTCAGTAGGAAAAGGGAGAGAAGGAAACATAGTAGGTGAATATGGATTGGGGGGAAGGAATGAGAGAGGAAGCCGCCTTGTAGAATTTTGCACAGAGCATAACTTAATCATAGCTAACACTTGGTTCAAGAACCATAAAAGAAGGTTGTATACATGGAAGAACCTGTAGATTAAAACTGAAGAAACTGCAAAAAGGTGGGAATTTAAGGAGATGGGACCTGGATAAACTGAAAGAACCAGAGGTTGTACAGAGTTTCAGGGAGATCGTAAGAGAACAATTGACAGGAATGGGGGAAAGAAATACAGTAGAAGAAGAATGGGTAGCTCTGTGGGATGAAGTAGTGAAGGCAGCAGACGATAGTGAAGGCAGCAGACGATCAAGTAGGTAAAAAGACGAGGGCTAATAGAAATCCTTGGGTAACAGAAGAAATATTGAATTTAATTGATGAAAGGAGAAAATATAAAAATGCAGTAAATGAAGCAGATAAAAAGGAATACAAACGTCTCAAAAATGAGATCGACAGGAAGTGCAAAATGGCTAAGCAGGGATGGCTAGAGGACAAATGTAAGGATGTAGAGGCTTGCCTCACTAGGGGTAAGATAGATACTGCCTACAGGAAAATTAGAGAGACCTTTGGAGAGAAGAGAACCACTTGTATGAATATCAAGAGCTCAGATGGCAACCCAGTTCTAAGCAAAGAAGGGAAGGCAGAAAGGTGGAAGGAGTATATAGAGGGTTTATACAAGGGCGATGTACTTGAGGACAATATTATGGAAATGGAAGAGGATGTAGATGAAGACGAAATCGGAGATAAGATACTGCGTGAAGAGTTTGACAGAGCACTGTAAGACCTGAGTCGAAACAAGGCCCCGGGAGTAGACAACATTCCATTAGAACTACTGATGGCCTTGGGAGAGCCAGTCATGACAAAACTCTACCATCTGGTGAGCAAGATGTATGAGACAGGCGAAATACTCTCAGACTTCAAGAAGAATATAATAATTCGAATCCCAAAGAAAGCAGGTGTTGACAGATGTGAAAATTACCGAACTATCAGTTTAATAAGTCACAGCTGCAAAATACTAACGCGAATTCTTTACAGACGAATGGAAAAACTGATAGAGGCCGACCTCGGGGAAGATCAGTTTGGATTCCGTAGAAATGTTGGAAGACGTGAGGCAATACTGACCTTACGACTTATCTTAGAAGAAAGATTAAGAAAAGGCAAACCTACGTTTCTAGCATTTGTAGACTTAGAGAAAGCTTTTGACAATGTTAACTGGAATAGTCTCTTTCAAATTCTGAAGGTGGGAGGGGTAAAATACAGGGAGCGAAAGGCTATTTACAATTTGTACAGAAAGCAGATGGCAGTTACAAGAGTCGAGGGGCATGAAAGGGAAGCAGTGGTTGGGAAAGGAGTGAGACAGGGTTGTAGCCTCTCCCCGATGTTATTCAATCTGTATATTGAGCAAGCAGTAAAGGAAACAAAAGAAAAATTCGGAGTAGGTATTAAAATTCATGGAGAAGAAATAAAAACTTTGCGGTTCGCCGATGACATTGTAATTCTGTCAGAGACAGCAAAGGACTTGGAAGAGCAGTTGAACGGAATGGACAGTGTCTTGAAAGGAGGATATAAGATGAACATCAACAAAAGCAAAACGAGGATAATGGAATGTAGTCGAATTAAGTCGGGTGATGCTGAGGGAATCAGATTAGGAAATGAGACACTTAAAGTAGTAAAGGAGTTTTGCTATTTAGGGAGTAAAATAGCCGATGATGGTCGAAGTAGAGAGGATATAAAATGTAGACTGGCAATGGCAAGGAAATCGTTTCTGAAGAAGAGAAATTTGTTAACATCGAGTATAGATTTAAGTGTCAGGAAGTCGTTTCTGAAAGTATTTGTATGGAGTGTAGCCATGTATGGAAGTGAAACATGGACGATAGCTAGTTTGGACAAGAAGAGAATAGAAGCTTTCGAAATGTGGTGCTACATAAGAATGCTGAAGATAAGGTGGGTAGATCACGTAACTAATGAGGAGGTATGGAATAGGATTGGGGAGAAGAGAAGTTTGTGGCACAACTTGACTAGAAGAAGGGATCGGTTGGTAGGACATGTTTTGAGGCATCGAGGGATCACAAATTTAGCATTGGAGGGCAGTGTGGAGGGTAAAAATCGTAGAGGGAGACCAAGAGATGAATACACTAAGCAGATTCAGAAGGATGTAAGTTGCAGTAGGTACTGGGAGATGAAGACCACAACAACAACAACATGCATATAATTGTGTAATTAGGGCCGATGTTTGTGATTAATTATGTAATTAGGATGGATATTTGGGTCAGTTCCCCGAGAAAAATAAATAAAGTACGATGTACATTCAAGTTCTAAGGCCTACGATTTTTTTTCTAATCGATGAAACTGACATTACTTCTCGACGTAATCGCCCTGCAGACGTACACATTTTTCACAACTCTGACGCCATGATTCCATGGCAGCGGCGAAGGCTTCTTTAGGAGTCTGTTTTGACCACTGGAAAATCGCTGAGGCAATAGCAGCACGGCTGGTGAATTTGCGGCCACGGAGAGTGTCTTTCATTGTTGGAAAAAGCCAAAAGTCACTAGGAGCCAGGTCAGGTGAGTAGGGAGCATGAGGAATCATTTCAAAGTTGTTATCACGAAGAAACTGTTGCGTAACGTTAGCTCGATGTGCGGGTGCGTTGTCTTCGTGAAACAGCACATGCGCAGCCCTTCCCGGACGTTTTTGTTGCAGTGCAGGAAGGAATTTGTTCTTCAAAACATTTTCGTAGGATGCAACTGTTACCGTAGTGTCCTTTGGAACGCAATGGGTAAGGATTACGCCTTCGCTGTCCCAGAACATGGACACCATCATTTTTTCAGCACTGGCGGTTACCCGAAATTTTTTTGGTGGCGGTGAATCTGTGTGCTTCCATTGAGCTGACTGGCTTCCATTGAGCTGGATTGAAAAATGGCATCCACGTCTCTTCCATTGTCACAACCGACGAAAAGAAAGTCCCATTCATGCTGTCGTTGCGCGTCAACATTGCTTGGCAACATGCCACACGGGCAGCCATGTGTTCGTCTGTCAGCATTCGTGGCACCCACCTGGATGACACTTTTCGCATTTTCAGGTCGTCATGCAGGATTGTGTGCACAGAACCCACAGAAATTCCAACTCTGGAGGCGATCTGTTCAACAGTCATTCGGCGATCCCCCAAAACAATTCTCTCCACTTTCTCGATCATGTCGTCAGACCGGCTTGTGCGAGCCCGAGGTTGTTTTGGTTTGTTGTCACACGATGTTCTGACTTCATTAAACTGTCGCACCCACAAACGCACTTTGGACACATCCATAACTCCATCACCACATGTCTCCTTCAACTGTCGATGAATTTCAATTGGTTCACACCAGGCAAATTCAGAAAACGAATGATTGCACGCTGTTCACGTAAGGAAAACGTCGTCATTTTAAGTATTTAAAACAGTTCTCATTCTCGCCGCTGGCGGTAAAATTCCATCTGGCGTACGGTGCTTCCATCTCTGGGACGTATTAACAATGAACGGGGCCTCATTTTAAAACAATGCGCATGTTTCTATCTCTTTCCAGTCCAGAGAAAAGAAATCGGAGGCCTTAGAACTTGAATGCACCTCGTAGACTAACCTAGCATTCCTCTACTGGGGGGGGGAGGGTGCACTTAGGCTTTCTATCCAGTAGAATCAGGGTTCGAGTGGTTAATAAGTTGGGCTTTTTACTTGCAGTGAGTGTTTGAGCACTGAATTAATTTCGGGTGATTAAGCATTGCGAGCGTGTTTGCGTGCATTATTTCGGTGATCTACTAGTACTTCGCACGTCTGCATGGTATGTACTGGTTTATTTTGGTAATTTAGGAGCTGCGTTGTTCGAGGGAGGAGACCGGACAGCGAGGTCAACAGTCTTATCGGTTTAGGTGAGGACGGGGCAGGAAGTCGGCCATGCCCTTTCAAAGGAACCATACCGGCATTTGCCTGGAGGGATTCAGGGAAATCACGGAAGACGCAAATCTGGTTAGGGCTAAACGCGGGACTGAACCGTCGTCCTCCCGTATGCGAGTCCAGTGTGCTAGCCGCTGCGCGACTTCGTAATTTTCGAGTTGTTTGCGTCTCAGCACCACAGTGTAATGTATTACTATTTAGAAGTAGTTTCGGGGTCTCTAAACTGTATATAGTGATTCTAAGCACGTTAGGGTGAGTGTTCTGCATCAGCGTTATAAATAAATTAGTGAAATGCATACCTAAATAAATTGCTCAAGAAAATAAATTAAGTACAATCCCTCCTCTCTCTGCAGCCCAGAACAGGCTATTTCCTTTTTTCATACCCAAGTTTCTCCTCTCCATATCGCTGGCTTGGCGAGTGTTTTATATCAGCGTAATAAACTAGGTGAGATCTGTAATTCTGTGTATGTAGAAAATGTGGCTGGATGACCTTGAAAAGTAGTTGAAACTAGATATTTGGAAGTGCAGCGAACACCTTTTCTTGCCTATATGAATGAGCAGCGTCTAGTGGGGGCAACACCATACTATCGTCCTTTAGCAAAATTCATGCACATTTTCCGAGAGGATGGCAAGTTCATTTGATGGCGGTAGTGGGTGTAATTGTTTAAATAAAGACTTACGTCCATAGCTGAATGAGTGCATGTAATACAGCTATTAAAACACTGAGAAACGGATATCAAAGCCTCTTGTGGCGGTAACACAACACTAATGCTGCAGGTAGATAATAAATTTGAACAAATTTAAAGAAATTTATACAAATTTAAAGAAATTTATACAAATTATATTTGAGTTGAATGGAAACAGGACAATAACTTACATCAGCTGTTAGAGCGAATTTCGTGAACAGAGTTCGTGGTTGTAGTGGCTCTAATTGTTTAAATAAGGACTTACGTCCAGTGCATGTAATACAGCTATCAGTATCTCAGTCCATTGTGGAGGTCACAAGGAAATTAATGCTGTAGGTTTATAATAATAATAATAATAAAAATAATAATAATAATAATAAATAATAAATAAATTTAAACAAATTTATAGAAATTTAAAGAAATTTATACCAATTTAAACAAATTTATAGAAATTATATTCGAATTAAATGAGCAGCCTTTAGTAGGTGCGACACCATACCAACTCCACTCAGCAAAATTTTTCAAGAGGATTCATAACACAGTTGATGGTGGTACTGCTTGTAATTGCTTAAATAAAGACTTACGTCTAGTTGCTAAGAAGAGGTGACTTAGGTTAGTGGAAGTAGCCTGAGTACCGTTTCTTTGCCGCCATTTTCTTAGCTTAGTAGAGGTAGCCCAACTAACCTATCTCCCCACCAAAATTCAAACTTCTTGCCAGTTCCAAGACGATGTGACTTAGGTTAGTGGAGGTAGTGCAACTACCCTATCTTCACGCTATCTTGAATGACGTCAATCGTGTCATCAGCTGACATCACGAGACGTCACGTACTTTCGTCACGGTCTCCATCTTGGATAACGGTATTTTGGGGTTAGGGCGGCCCTTGGGGTGACCTGCTTTGGGGTGACGCTCTCCTTGTCCCACTACTAGCGTACATCAGGTTTAGTGTTTGCCTTCATATCATATTGTGGATATCTGTGTGATGCAAAATTATCCGAAAGAGACGAGCTTTGTTACGTATCGATAGATCGCTATGTGAAGCAGTAAAAGTATAGTCTCGTTGCTGTAAGTGAACTGGGCATGATGCATGACAGATAAAAGCGTAAGAGCATATACATTTATTTATTTGCGGCGTACAGAATGAGAAGTGGACAATTAGGTGTCTAGGCATTCATAGTTGTAAGCAAATCTTTCCTGAATCATTACTTCAACTACACTGGCCTGCTAGATTGAAGCAACAAAAGGAAATTTTGCAAGGTTGCATTTATTTTGCTACGCAACTGTCCTGTCAGGTGGTAATAAAGTAGAAACAATGTACAAAAATAATAATTCAGACAACTGCAACATGCATAGCGGTAGATAAAAATGTTCCCCTTTTTTTTCGGTTCCAGGCTGTAGCGCCTAGAACCGATAGGCCACCCCGGCCGGCCAATGGGGCGTGCTGCGAAGGATTTCTTCAGCCTCATGTTGAGGCAATAACGCCCACTCTTCCCACAGAGCTGCTCGCAGCCTTGGAGAGTGGTTGGTGGATGCTGACGTGATGCAAGCCGTCTCCTTAGTGCATCCCAGACGTGCTCTACGGGATTCAAATGGGGGGAGCGAGTTGGCCACGCCATGCACGCAGTTTCTTCCGTTTGTAGAAAACATCAACCACTCATGCTCTATGAGGTCTAGGCCTTCAGAACAACCGCAAATGAGGTCCCAAGATTTCGCCACGATGCGTGACAGCAGTTAAACCTTGCCGACTCACAATTTCAAGGAGAGGGGTTCGAGTCGTAAACATAATCCCTGTCCACACCATTAGGGATCCTCCTCGATCTCATCTCTTTCCACAATATTTCTGCGCCGAAATCGTGTTCCACGTTCCCTCCAGATGCGAAACCATCGACAATCACTCTCTGCACTAAATCGGAACTCATCTGTGAAAACAACATTGTCCGCTTTTCTACCGCCCAGCTGGCATGTTGATGACTCCACTCCTCCCTTCTGTGAAAATGCGTCAGAGACGCATACAGCAAGTCTCTGACAGTAAAGGCCATTCTGATGAAGCCCCCTGCACGCCGTTTGCCTCGATACAACATCTAAAGTGGATGCTGTGAGCTCACACGTCAGTTGCTGCGCAGTACTAAGGCGGTAATGTCGTGCCCTTACAGCCAAATAACGGTCCTCTCTTCAGAAGTCACACGTGAATGGCCCTGCTCTCGTCTTGGGGAACCTTGAAATATTTTCGATATCATTATCCGTTAACGAGATCAGGGGCTCAAAGATACCGCGCTTATGCATGTAAAATATGCAAGTAATATCCGGTCTGAGGCACAAATGTTGTCTTAAATGATGTAGTCAACACGTAACAGGTTTTCTAATGTGCTGTGTATACTGTAAGACCTTCAGTTCACACACCATCAGATTATTTGACTTGTCGCTCTAACGAAGTAGACGAGTGCCAGCAATATGTCTCGTGGTCTTATCTTGGCGTGTTTATCTTCTGCCATTAGGTCAGACAATAGAAACGCCACTTGCATGCTTAGAGTAGCAGATTGACAGTGACCAACTGTAAACAGAACTTGATTAATTTTCACACACATTTATTAAAATAATAACAAGCTTAAAAATTACTTAACTTGGTTCTGGATGCTATTTACATTTGACAATCTGAAGTTCCTTTGGTATTGGTACGTTAATCTTGTTCTCACATATATCTCTGATACTTGACAAAAGTGTCTATACATTTATCTCATGGCTATGCACAGGAATATAGTAATCTTATAAGGCGCAGACTGAAACTTGATTATAGACTGGTACAGACAAATGTAGAACTTGTACCAACTGTAACAGACTATTGCAGACTGGTACAGACTGGTGCCGACAAATGCAGACTGACTGATCGGAGGTCTGTACACCCATTATAATACCTCGCACGTTCATGTATCACTGCGCGAGTGTGATCCATGAGGAGAAAAGGTTCTACGTTTGCAGCAATCTCACTGGCTGCGTTACATATTAATACGCGGATCGGCGGAAGCAGAATTTGGTCCATCTCTATGGCAGCGCCATCTCGTAGTGCGGAAACGGACGAGTGCTGCGCCTGCGCTGTTGTGCTTAGCGGGGCGCGCTCTAGTGGGAAAGTTGTGTACTCGCTGACTACGCGGAACTATGTACACAACATCTAAGATCTTCGCAACGGTTCTGAGGTCACCAAACTAAGTTTTTAGTTGGCATTTTCTTTACCAATAAAACTTTTTGGCACTCTGCATAACAGGAACTTCACGCCTATACAAGTGTGGTCAAATCTGTACTGCAGTGACGAGAAATGCTCTAAAAGCGGTCACTTTTGTGTCACTGTCTCTTAAAGAGCAACTTATCCGCCATTTTTGGACTCCGACAGGAGCATGTTTCCGCTGGTTTTTACGTTTAAAAGACGAAAATAGAACCTTAAAAAAACAATAACGATACATTTAGAATGCGATGTCAAAAGCATTGCTCTTAGAGATGAAGCATTGTACTGTCATTAAAAGTTGAAGGACTTGCCGAGGTAGGAACGATGTTTTGTTGGGCGGGAAAATGTTAAGTGCTTAGTTTCGCGTGTGTGTATAGGCATGGAGGACGGGTGAGTAGTACCGATGGAGGCGGAGTGGTTGTTGGGTAGACAAGAGGGGAGCAGTAGTTGCGGGTGTCAGAAAGGCCCGAATGTGGAGGGGGAGAAGAGGTACGATAGGATAGGATGGAATGAGGAAAAAGGGTGGGGAATGTTGGGGAAAGAAATGAAAAGGGAGGCCTGATGATGTTTCATGTATGAGTTGGAATTATACTCGGTAAGATGGATAAATGTTGGGACGAATTTCATTGCATGGGAGAAGGTTGAAATTGTGTTGAAACTATGTAAAGAGTGCATACGTGTAGGAATGGTAGAATATGTCGCTATAGACGCGGCCTACTACACTACTGGCCATTAAAATTGTTACACCACGAAGATGACGTGCTACATACGCGAAATTGAACCGACAGGAAGAAGATGCTGCGATATGCAAATGATTAGCTTTTCACAGCATTCACACAAGGTTGCCGTCGGTGGCGACACCTACAACGTGCTGACATGAGGAAAGTTTCCAACCGATTTCTCATACACAAACAGCAGTTGACCGGCGTTGCCTGGTCAAACGTTGTTGTGATGCCTCGTGTAAGGAGGAGAAATGCGTACCATCACGTTTCTGACTTTGATAAAGGTTGGATTGTAGCCTATCGCGATTGCTGTCTGTCGTATCGCGACATTGCTGCTCGCGTTGGTCGAGATCCAATGACTGTTAGCAGAATATGGAATCGGTAGGTTCAGGAGGATAATACGGAACGCCTTGCTGGATCCCAATGACCTATCACTAGCAGTCGAGATGACAGGCATCTTATCCGCATTGCTGTAACGGATTGTGCAGCCACATCTCGATCCCTGAGTCAACAGATGGGGATGTTTGCAAGACAACAACCATCTGAACGAACAGTTCGACGGCGTTTGCAGCAGCATGGACTATCAGCTCGGAGACCATGGCTGTGGTTACCCTAGACGCTGCATCACAGACAGGAGTGCCTGCGATGGTGTACTCAACGACGAACCTGGGTGCACGAATGGCGAAACATCATTTTTTTCTGTTTACAGCATCATGATGGTCGCTTCCGTGTTTGGCGACATCGCGGTGAACGCACGTTGGAAGCGAGTATTCGTCATCGCCATACTGGCGTAATACCCGGCGTGATGATATGGGGTGCCATTGGTTAACGTCTCGGTCACCTCTTGTTCAAATTGACGGCACTTTGAACAGTGGACGTTACATTTCAGATGTGTTGCGACCCGTGGCTCTACTCTTCATTCGATCGCTGCAAAACCCTATTCAGCAGAATAATGCACGACCGCATGTTGCAGGTCCTGTACGGGCCTTTCTGGATACAGAAAATGTTCGACTGCTGCCCTGGCCAGCACATTCTCCAGATCTCTCACCAATTGAAAACGTCTGGTCAATTGTGGCCGAGCAACTGTCTCGTCACAATACGCCAGTCACTACTCTTGATGAACTGTGGTGTCGTGTCGAAGCTGCATGGGCAGCTGTACCTGTACAAGCCGTCCAAGCTCTGTTTGACTCAATGCCCAGGCGTATCAAGGCCGTTATTACGGCCAGAGGTAGTGTTTCTGGGTACTGATTTCTCAGGATCTATGCACCCAAACTGCGTGAAAATGTAATCACATATCAGCTCTAGTATAATATATTTGTCCAATGAATACCCGTTTATCATCTGCATTTCTTCTTGGTGTACCAATTTTAATGGCCGGTGGTGTATGAATGGAAATTAGAGGATTATCGAAATCGAGTTTGCGAATGGTGTGGGTTGGTCGAAGATGTCCAACGTGGGTGAGGAGAGACGGGAATTTGGTGAGATGGTAAAGGACCCTTGTGGCGGATGGGAAACGGATGTGTAAAGTGGGGCGGAGAGCTTAACGTTCAAGGATTAAGAGGACGTGACAGATCTGGAGAGGATGTCCGTGCAACATTTGCATAGGGGATAATTGGTAGATTTAAGCTTCTGCGGGTGTAGTGGTTTTATGTCGTACGAAGTTGCAGCTGTTGGAAGGAGGGCAGTTCTGAGAAAACCTGCTCAGCTGCGTAGTTTGTGGGCTGTGGAGGGCCCATTGCCACCTAAGCGACCCGTGACAGCGCCGGGCAAGGCAGGGATCAAACGTTAAGCGGGTCAGTGTGCTCAGCGCGGTCTGCTGGGCTCGGCTTAATGAAAGGCTCTTTACGACACCGCATTAGGGCCCTAATGGTCGCACCTGCCACGGGGCATGTTGGGAGCCACAGACAACTGGCGCTAAGCCGCAGGCTCCGGGCTGTACGCCACCGCTGTGGCTGCTGACCCGAAGCGCTTTTGCGTCCCTGCGCTCTGCCGGGAGAATGCGAGCATCGTCTCCAGGGAACCCTCTTCAGGTGCAAGGAGGCTACCGATGGAACGGAATCTGCATTTCACTATTGTGTGCAAGTGTACAGCACAAGGCAGGCAGGAAAAATATGGGGCGGTCGAAACGTTTCCATTCGAAGGCCGTACAGTCCAAAATCGGTATGCCAATCAGGCAAAATTGCTGTCATTGAGGCAATCATCCCACCAAAGCACAAGGCTGAAGATACTTGTTTGGTAACCTGCTCGGTCAAGATAACCTTAATTGCTTGTTGCACATCCTCGTGAGGCTGGCGTCTTGTGTCGAACTGCGACCAGTACAGAACTCGGCGCACAACGCTGGATTACGACAGACATGCTGCCCGATACACATTCTTGATCCTCCGGTGGATGTCCACCAGTGTTTGTACTTCGGCAACCAAGAGAAGAATAACGGTGCACCGAGCGAGGTGGCGCAGTGGTTAGCACACTGGACTCGCATTCGGGAGGACGACGGTTCAATCCCGTCTCCGGCCATCCTGATTTAGGTTTTCCGTGATTTCCCTAAATCGTTTCAGGCAAATGCCGGGATGGTTCCTTTGAAAGGGCACGGCCGATTTCCTTCCCAATCCTCCCCTAACCCGAGCTTGCGCTCCGTCTCTAATGACCTCGTTGTCGACGGGACGTTAAACACTAACCACCAACACCAATAACGGTGCATTGGTCGTCCTTGGACGCATTGGTAATTAAGTCGCCATAGTTCACGTTTGCGCATGTACTGCAACACGTCAGAAAGACACGAATGTGGACTAATTATCCGTGCTTTCAATTCGGTGCTTACAAAAGGTGTCTCTCCCGAGAGTCGTCGGACGCTTTTTCCCTGGTGTTTCGTCAGATATTTTTAATTTTGTTTTTCCTGCGTGTAGCTGGGGTCAGCTCAAAGAAACACTGCTCGTCACGTATTTCATGCGTTGCCCTTTGTCAATGGAAAGCGTCGGTATATTTCTCGTCACAAAGAAAATGATTTTTAAAGTGGTGTTTTATGTGCCCATTCGACAGAGCGGAGTCAAATTAGTCCAGTGCGATGTTCGTTTTACCTGTATGTATTCCACAGCTACTTCCTATACCATCTGCCTCATATAGCCCCAGGGGAAGAAATACAGACACGCGAGGTCAGATGACCTGGGTGGCCAGGCGACAGGGCCATCTCGGCCGACCCATTGATACCAGAAATTGGCTCTCAGATGTTTCCTCACAGCCGTGTTCAAGCGAGCTGTCGTCCCATGCTTTCTCTAAAATTCATAGGTACATCGCCCATCGTTCTGGCAACGTACATTGTACAAAGACGCAGTATCCCTTTCCGTTGAAGTGTAAGTAGGCTGTTTAGATTTTATGTTGGTAACGCCGCGTAGTGCTCTGTATTAAAATCGTTCACTGCGCTGTGTGCAGTCTGTGGCTGGTTGGTCTCATTGTAGGAATATTCGCTTGTGTAGTGTTGGGCAGTTGGATGTGAAGAGCGCGTAGCGTTGGGCAATTGGAGGTGAGCCACCAGCAGTGGTGGATGTGGGCAGAGAGATGCCAGAGTGCCAGAGTTTTGAGCGGACGATCTGGACGTGTATCCGTCAGAAAAAGGAAATATATACAGGGTGACTCACCTAACGTTACCGCTGGATATATTTCGTAAACCACATCAAATACTGACGAATCGATTCCACAGACCGAACGTGAGGAGAGGGGCTAGTGTAATTGGTTAATACAAACCTTAAAAAAATGCACGGTGTAAGGTGTCAGACAAATCCAACACCTTCCATGAAAACTCTGACAAGATAATCAAATCCAGTAGTATGTCACATAGCTCCGAATACATCGTGACATTAAATTAACCAAAGTAATACGAGTAACGAGTGAGCAAATGGAATACCACAGACTAACACAAGAATGCCTAAATGCATGTCATACCTTCCCACCGTGAGACATACGCAGTTCCGAGGGGAGAAACGAGAACAGAAGCCGAGAGCAGAACCGTGTTAAGCGAGAAGGCCCTACGATAAGGGACGGACACCCACGTCGCCAGATAACCGCTACGACCACACCACCCGCAAGTTTTTAGCGTGAGAGTTTTTCGCGTCTCTGTTACATTAGGACCACCCTCCAGCCCATGTTAAAAGCTAGAGCCCTCCAGAAGAACAGTATAGATCTTACGATAACACAAAAAAGGGCCACACCACCCGCAAGTTTTAGCGTGAGACTTTTTCGCGTCTCTGTTAGTTTGCAAACTTTAAAAACCTTGCCCCACCACGAAAAGTATAACGTTTCTCATTGGACAGACAGAATTTTTGTAGGCGGCGCTTAAGGTTAACATCGAGACCCTGATTGGTCAGATGAAAAAACAGCCAGATAGTTTTTTTTTAAACCAACTTCGGTAAATTGTAGTAAGGAGAAGTTAGGACGAGAGTTGCTTCGGAGACGGCGAGGTGAGCGGAGCTGTGCTGTCCGCCGCCCCCTGACGAATACCGACAAGGTAATGAACGCACGCGATGCCGCATTTTTGAGAGCATACGGCTTCACTCAGAACTGCAGAAGTCTCATCTGTTACACCCCCTTTACGTAATACTAGTGTCGATCGTCAATTAAAGCTCATGGTGTTCACATTTGCCACTTGAAGTAAAAATCTGAAACACGATGATTTCTCTGTTATATACTTATTGAGAAGCCACATCAGCCACTGTAATTTACGACAAGTTAGATAAGTAATTAAAGATAATTGAGGGTCACTGTAGACCATTTTGATAATTTGCTTTTTGTGAAACTTAATTTAAACCTAGATTATAGATGTGATATGGCATAGGTCATCCTTCGATCCATTGTAGAACTTGGAAACCCGTTCAGGGGATATTCGCTCACATTTTTGTTGAACGCAGTTGGTTTTTACCATCCTGTATTAAAATATTTCCTTTTATCAATAGTGCAATTTATAAACGATGTTTTGTGAGTAGAATAAAATTTCCAATGGTAAACTTAACTGCTTTTTCGACGTTATTTTACCAGCTAACTAAAAATAGGAAAGCCTTGAACCCCTTCCACTAAATTTAGTTAGTATTAAGATTCTTTTACAAGGAGTGCAGTGGAGCTGACGCTGAAATCATTAAGTATTTGGTTATATCATCGCTAGTCTCACTGAACTCTTCTGAATTCTACATGTCATGTGTGGTCTGGCGTCTCTTTACCAGCAACAGGTCCCAGGTTCAAACTAGTCAATTCCCTAAAAAACACGCTCAGAGCGTCGTTGCGCGAAAGTGCTAGGGAGACACGATATAGAACAGACACCACGCAGCATGTTTAGAATGGAAGTATGTTTTTGAACACAAACCTACGTTTTTTAAATGGAATCCCGTTAGTTTTGTTAGCACATCTGAACATATAAACAAATACGTAATCAGTGCCGTTTGTTGCATTGTAAAATGTTAATTACATCCGGAGATATTGTAATCTAAAGTTGACGCTTGAGTACCACTCCTCCGCTGTTCGATCGTGTGTATCGGAGAGCACCGAATTACGTAGGGATCCAAAGGGACCGGTGATGGACCTTAGGTACAGAAGAGACTGGAACACATGCTAACACCTTTTTATTGGTCTTTTTCACTGACGCACATGTACATTACCATGAGGGGTGAGGTACACGTGCACACGTGGTTTCCGTTTTCAATTACGGAGTGGAATAGAGTGTGTCCCAACATGTCAGGCCAATAGATGTTCAATGTGGTGGCCATCATTAGCTGAACACAATTGCAATCTCTGCCGTAATGAATGTCGTACACGCCGCAGTACATCTGGTGTAATGTCGCCGCAGGCTGCCAAAATACGTTGTTTCATATCCTCTGGGGTTGTAGGCACATCACGGTACACATTCTCCTTTAACGTACCCCACAGAAAGAAGTCCAGAGGTGTAAGATCAGGAGAACGGGCTGGCCAATTTATGCGTCCTCCACGTCCTATGTAACGCCCGTCGAACGGATATACACTCCTGGAAATTGAAATAAGAACACCGTGAATTCATTGTCCCAGGAAGGGGAAACTTTATTGACACATTCCTGGGGTCAGATACATCACATGATCACACTGACAGAACCACAGGCACATAGACACAGGCAACAGAGCATGCACAATGTCGGCACTAGTACAGTGTATATCCACCTTTCGCAGCAATGCAGGCTGCTATTCTCCCATGGAGACGATCGTAGAGATGCTGGATGTAGTCCTGTGGAACGGCTTGCCATTCCATTTCCACCTGGCGCCTCAGTTGGACCAGCGTTCGTGCTGGACGTGCAGACCGCGTGAGACGACGCTTCATCCAGTCCCAAACATGCTCAATGGGGGACAGATCCGGAGATCTTGCTGGCCAGGGTAGTTGACTTACACCTTCTAGAGCACGTTGGGTGGCACGGGATACATGCGGACGTGCATTGTCCTGTTGGAACAGCACGTTCCCTTGCCGGTCTAGGAATGGTAGAACGATGGGTTCGATGACGGTTTGGATGTACCGTGCACTATTCAGTGTCCCCTCGACGATCACCAGTGGTGTACGGCCAGTGTAGGAGATCGCTCCCCACACCATGATGCCGGGTGTTGGCCCTGTGTGCCTCGGTCGTATGCAGTCCTGATTGTGGCGCTCACCTGCACGGCACCAAACACGCATATGACCATCATTGGCACCAAGGCTGAAGCGACTCTCATCGCTGAAGACGACACGTCTCCATTCGTCCCTCCATTCACGCCTGTCGCGACACCACTGGAGGCGGGCTGCATGATGTTGGGGCGTGAGCGGAAGACGGCCTAACGGTGTGCGGGACCATAGCCCAGCTTCATGGAGGCGGTTGCGAATGGTCCTCGCCGATACCCCAGGAGCAACAGTGTCCCTAATTTGCTGGGAAGTGGCGGTGCGGTCCCCTACGACACTGCGTAGGATCCTACGGTCTTGGCGTGCATCCGTGCGTCGCTGCGGTCCGGTCCCAGGTCGACGGGCACGTGCACCTTCCGCCGACCACTGGCGACAACATCGATGTACTGTGGAGACCTCACGCCCCACGTGTTGAGCAATTCGGCGGTACGTCCACCCGGCCTTCCGCATGCCCACTATACGCCCTCGCTCAAAGTCCGTCAACTGCACATACGGTTCATGTCCACGCTGTCGCGGCATGCTACCAGTGTTAAAGACTGCGATGGAGCTCCGTATGCCACGGCAAACTGGCTGATACTGACGGCGGCGGTGCACAAATGCTGCGCAGCTAGCGCCATTCGACGGCCAACACCGCGGTTCCTGGTGTGTCCGCTGTGCCGTGCGTGTGATCATTGCTTGTACAGCCCTCTCGCAGTGTCCGGAGCAAGTATGGTGGGTCTGACACACCGGTGTCAATGTGTTCTTTTTTCCATTTCCAGGAGTGTATATATATAGGGTGAAATCTATAATGACTTTTGAACGCTGTTAAGGTAAATGCATTGTTTGTTCTCTATCAAAATCTTATATTTGCTAAGTATACCTACCAGTAGTTAGCGCCTTTAGAAGTTTATTTAGCTGGCAGTATTGGCGTTTGCTGTATTGCAGTAGTTCGAGTAACGAAGATTTTTGTGAGGTAAGTGATTCATGAAAGGTATAGGTTATTGTTAATCAGGGCCATTCTTTTGTAGGGATTATTGAAAGTCAGATTGCGTTGCGCTAAAAATATTGTGTGTCAGTTTAGTGCTGATCAGAATAAGTAAAGAGAGAAATATCTGTGTACGTTCAGTTTTGCTGAGCTGTTTGAAAATCAAATAACTTAAGAGTTTTCCCAGCACTGCCACTCCTAATTTTTCAAAGGGGACGTTTCAGAAGCAGAATGGAAGAATGTATGTATGTATGTATGTATGTATGACGTAGCAATGGAGTGGTGGGGCTGGTGTTTACCGGCATACGTAATGACATTCCAATAAACAAAGTACCATGCTTTTATTATACATAAATATTCACACAGAAAACTCACGAGATGAACCACAGGTAGCCTCACAATAGACCCTTCAAAACAATTTTATCATACAATGTTTCTTTTAATACCACCTTTAAGATCAATGAACAGGGAAAATTTGAATTCAAACTTTCATTCAGCTTTTACCTTCGAAAACGTTGAAAAACAACTTATATGAGCACAGCAACTAATAAACTAGCATGACACACACGTACTTGGAATCAACGAAAACAAATTGCACTTCCCTGCATTTAGAACAAAAAATTTTAAAAGGCCCTACAGATAACCTTTACATGAAAAACAAATCCAGTCAAGTAACGTGGCAGACAGAAATCGCACAGATCTCACTAGCAATTAAGAAGAAAGATTTAAATATACGCACTGAGTTCAAAATGGTTCAAATGGCTCTGAGCACAATGGGACTTAACTTCTAAGGTCATCAGTCCCCTAGAACTTAGAACTACTTAAACCTAACTAACCTAAGGACATCACACATATCCATGCCCGAGGCAGGATTCGAACCTGCGATCGTAGCGTTCGCGCGGTTCCAGACTGTAGCACCTAGTACTGCTCGGCCACCACGGCCGGCCACTGCGTTCACCGCCCTGCACTTCAGAATAAATATTATTAAAATAACCACAGGTATTCCTTACACAAGAGATAAGGGCCTCTGGCACATTCAGTCTTGATCCAACTCCGTTGTTGCTGTTTCGAAATCATAGTGACCCCGTTACGTTAGACCGCTCGCTCGCGTGTGAATGCTTTTCCTTCGATTGTGCGCACGCCAGTGACGTGGGACGGGTGAGTCCATTTGCTCGGAAGTAAGACGCCAACAACGTGTGCTACCAGCGACAATAGTAGGTACCATTGCATAGTGTCTCCACAGCAGTGTTGCCACTACTTAAGTTCCAACCTACGTATGCTTCTTGTCAAGACAAGCACGGCATCCAAAAGGATAATCACGATCCTCACTAATAATACGCTGCACTACTAGCACGTGAGTCATTCAATCATCTGTGCAGTAAATGAGCCTTTACGGCCTGTAACGGCCAGGCCACGCCAATCCACATACGCTAACAGCTGCAAACGGCCGTCTCGACCAACATCACCTTTCTTTTATGTGGCTGTTTAAGGTCGCTCAGAGTCCACAATCCGGCGAATGGCGATATGCAGCAGTTCCAGCGAGCCCGTTTATAAAACTCTTCATTCCCACTCGATCATGGCCGGCCAGTGTGGCCGAGCGGTTCTAGGCTCTTCAGTCTGGAAAGGCACGACCGCTACGGTCGCAGGTTCGAATCCTATCCCGGGCATGGATGTGTGTGATGACCTTGGGTTTGTTAGGTTTAAGTAGTTCGGAGTTCTATTGGACTGATGACCTCAGATGTTTAGTCCCATAGTGCTCAGAGCCATTTGAACCATTTGATTCACATGCGTCCATAGATGCGAATTGTAGATATGTGAATGTTAGTACTAATTCCCAGCCAGCGACAATGAAACAACAGCTTACGCCAGCACCACTAACAAATACTCCCTAACTTTACAAATTGACTTCAGAGAAACTATGTTCCGCATGTAAATACACGCATCAATAAAAGTTTTGCATCACCTCAGTTCCGAGAGTTCCGGAACCTGTACAGAAAACTGGAATAGAGATCAACATAAGTATCTTTTCCGCCCTTTCTATTGCAAGTGAAAAACACACATTGCTTGTTGTACCACCACATAGCGAGACCCTTAGAGGTGGTGATCCAGATTGCTGTACACACAGGTACCTCTAATACCCAGTAGCACGTTCTCTTGCATTGATGGATGCCTGTGTTCGTCGTGGCATACTACCAAGTTCATCAATGCACTGTTGGTCCAGATTGTCCCACTCACCAATGGCGAAAAAAATGGTTCAAATGGGTCTGAGCACTATGGGACTTAACTTCCGAGGTCATCAGTCCCCTAGAACTTAGTACTACTTAAACCTATCTAACCCAAGGACAGAACACACATCCATGCCCGAGGCAGGATTCGAACCTGCGACCGTAGCAGTCACGCAGTTCCAGACTGAAGCGCCTAGAACCGCTCGGCCACCCCGGCCGGCTTTGCTGCACTCGCTGGATAGTGTCTCTAAGGCGTTCAGCCTGATCGGACTGCCTCCAAACACGACTCCGACGATTGTCTAGTTGAAGGCATATTCTACACTCATCGGTGAAGAGAACGTGATGTTAATCATGAGCGGTCCATTCGGTATGTTGTTCGGCGTATCTGTACCGCGCTGCACGGTGTCGTGGTTGCAAAGATGGACCCTGCCATGGACCTCGGGAGTGAAGTAGCGCATCATGCAGCCTATTGCGCATAGAGTCGTAACACGACGTCCTGTGGCTGCACGAAAAGCATTATTCAACGCGGTGGTGTTGCTGTCAGGGTTCGTGGAAGCCATAATACGTAGGTAGCGGTCATCCACTGTAGTAGTAGCCCTTGGGCGTCCTCAGCGAGGCATGTCATCGACAGTTCCTGTCTCTCTGTATCTCTGTATCTCCTCCAAGTCCGAACAACATCGCTTTGGTTCACTCCGAGACGGCCGGACACTTTGAAAGGTTCCTCCTGTTTAGTTATGCATCGTTATCTTTTTTGTATCTCTCCCTCTGTTTCCTTCTATTAATGGTAGAGCGTGCCGGACGTGTGTGTGGCCAAGTCGCCTCATTGTCACGTGCTTGCCCGCTTGATACATTGCTCGGGAGGATTGAATTTAAGTGGCCGGCCCGACGTTTAGTTAAATGATCTGATGATTATTATGTTAATATTACGCAACGGATAACGCGGGGGAGGGCTCAAACAATCAAGTGGGCAAGTCAGTAAAGGCCACGCACTATCATGATCTATAAGGACACCACTTTGTTGGTAACATTGCTCTCTACACAGGACTGGGGTTTGTAATGACCACTAAATCCATGAGATCCAGTTTATAGGTCATTTATTGTCTAGATCCCAGAAATTTTACAAACTTAATATGACATTTATTATCTATATTCCCCAAAACTTTACGAATTTAATAATTTCAGGAAACAAAGTCAAGTCAAATATCTTCTAGTTTTGTCTCACACTGAAGGTGCTTAAACTAACAGGCATCTCGTTTCTACTTAAGCACTGGGAAAGAGAATGGGACTACGTTGCTGCCTTGTGGCCCGTCTGCTGGGACAGTGATCGAAATTCGCACCCAAGATTACTACTAAGACAGAATAACAAATTCTCGTTGGCGGAAAAACGGGGGAACAAAGACAACAAACATCTCCCATATTCACATTTGAAAGCAAATTCTAAAAGAATAAAACGTCATGTGAGATACGGCACACGCAAATAATCAATTAGCAGCACACGTAAGCACCCTCACCTGAACTATTTTCCAAGAACGAACTGGTAGCTCGCTGGTAGTGCAATTCGGCACCACTTGGGTGACCGATACCAACAGCTAATTTCTTTGTACTCACCCGTCTGTTCGTTCTTGCTTTCCATACTATACAATCATTCACACGCTCAACCTATTCTTTATCTTAGTAGTTAGGACGTGCTGCTTGCAAATGGGGGTTAAAAACGAACCGTGAACAAAATTTAGGAGATGTCCTCGAAAAATTTTACGTTGCACGCTTAGAGACTTAAGTATGTCACACACGCATCTCCTACCAGGTTTCACACGGAACCTTCATCCAAATTACTCATCAGCCGTTACGACAACGTGTTAACTAGGCGGGGTGGGGCCCCAGGTTACTTTAACATTGCAAAAAACTGCTGCTTCTAAAAGTGAAACTATACAATTTTTTTAGAGCTATTGCTGCCCTCGTGTGCTGAAGGCACCAAGTGATTGCAGCACTATAAAGGGACAAAGCGAGCCCCCATGCTCGCCTCTGAAAAAGAAACCCTAAGTGAAAAGGCAAAATTTCTAAAAAAAATGAATGAATGGCGGTAACGACACGCTATTTCAATCCTGAAAAAGAGCGGATTAGTAACAGTGCAAAATATAATACGCTGAAATTGGAGGCAAAGACTGAGATCGCCCTCGATTCCGTCCGCTCAGTTCAGCCGCTACCCCAAGAGTGACTATCATGGCGGCTCTCAACGGCCGTTACCTTGTATGGAGGGGAGGGGGACCTGTCACCGACCCCGGACTACCCCCTGACAAACAGGTGCATCATCTCTGTCTTTACTCCAGGCTTAGGTTGGCACTAACCGACCTACAGGGTGACCACATCTCTACCTTGGCATTACCAGCAAACGAACTCTTAATACAAACCCCAAACTTAATCAACTCAAGGCAACGCAGTGGGATTAGGGAAAGGAAGTGCATTTATGTAATTATGAATTGAATTAAATAAACAGGTAGTCCAGTTCTTCACTCGACATATCACACTATTTAAACTAAAAAAATGTTGGAACTGTATTCAGTATAATGCAACACAAACTAATTGTAATGAGATGGAACGAACTGTTCCCTCTCAACTTCCCTTGTTGTGAACACTTCCTGGGCCAAAGTAACAATGCGGAGGCGATCGAACCGCGGTAATGACCGTCTAGGGATGGTTAACTACAGACAGCACGAGCCGTGTACCTCCTTCCTGGTGTTATGATCGGAACTGATCGGCTGTCGGATCCCCTTTCCGTCTAATAGGCGCTGCTCATGCATGGTTGTTTACATCTGTGGGCGGGTTTAGCGACATCTCCGAGCAGTCAAATGGACTGTGACTGTGATACAACATCCACAGTCAACCTCTATCTTCAGGAGTTCTGGGAACCGGGGTGTCGTGATGACTGGGTGTTGTGTGATGTCCTTAGGTATGTTAGGTTTAAGTAGTTCTAAGTTCTAGGGGACTGATCACCATAGATGTTAAGTCCCATAGTGCTCAGAGCCATTTGAACCATTTTTTTGAACCGGGGTGATGCAGGACTTTTCTAGCTTCTTTATTAATTTGAATGTATATTATCGGAACACCCTTTATTACAGGGTTATCGTAAGTACCAATGGGATCTCAGATAACTTCTTCGGCCGGCCTGGGTGGTCGAGCGGTTCTAGGCGCTACAGTCCGGTACTGCGTGACTGCTACGGTCGCAGGTTCGAATCTTGCCTCAGGCATGGATGTGTGTGATGTCCTTGGGTTAGTTAGGTTTAATTAGTTGTAAGTTCTAGGGGACTGATGACCTTAGAAGTTAAGTACCATAGTGCTCAGAGCCATTTAAACCATTTGACTTCTTCGGCTAATCTACCAGACGCGCAGAAAACAGACACACAGCTATGAATAGAGCATCTCCTGACTTGCCTCACATTACAGTTGCTCGATATGGTCGTTCGCTGAGGCAGTCAAACTCCTTCCATACATGTTCCAATATGTCATATTCGACATTAGCGATCGCATCTCTACATTAATAAACGATCTGACGCACTGAGTGAGCAGCGGTCTGAGACGCCCTGCTAAACCTGCAGGACAGGGCAAACATTACAAGAGAAAAAAAAAAATTCTTAAAAAAAATCACAGCTTTAGTTTTGGAACTTAATTAGCGGCTGAATGCGCCGTACAATCTCATGTCTTAAGGGAAAGACCACTTTAATTTAAAAACGGCTGAAAGCCAAAAACTTAAAGCTCAACCAAAATCAGAAATTTAAAAAGCAGAGCCTTACCTTAAAACAGTTCCTTAATTAGGCTGAAGGCCCAAAGCATCTGACACTTTAACAGTAAACAACTTAAATTCAAAATCAGCTGAAGGCCCAAAACTTAAGACTCAATAACATTAATTCTAAAAATGTCAGAGGCTTCACATAAAACAATTCTTAAATTAGCTGAAGGCCCAAACCATATGACGCTTTAAGGGCAAAACAATCTTAATCTAAAAATCGGCTAGAAGCCATACAAGTGCAAACAACAAGAACAAACAAGAGAAGGCAGTACACCCAAGGGCGCTCAGAAGTTCCGAGGTTCGGTGTGGAATTCAAACACTAACGCTCGCTTAGGTGAGACAGGCAGTCGGGCCGACCATTGTCGATCCGACGACAACCCAACCAACAGACAGTCAATGGACCCACCGACAAGATAACCTCAGCTTCATCCAACCAGCACACAACAGGAAGTTCAATGGAACAGCGTAGAAGGTATCGGCGTCCACAACCAATTATGAATTGAGCTGTCAAATTACGCACCATACTGTACAGCGACAACACTACGAGGAAAATACACTGCCTGAATTTACGTCAACGGTCAGGGCAGGTAAATGGAACGTTAACGGCCACAAGGCAGAAGATTCCGCTGGTGCACCTCAATTCAAATAACCAAGTACAGTTAGACTCCACCGGAGGGTGGTTAAAATTTGCCAACTTGAAAACACACGTTGTTGCTCACGAGAATGGCCCAACAACCGACAACGAAATCCAAACGACACAATGTGAACAGTCGTGACTTGCGGGTAGATTAAGTCAAAACTCAACATTCATGTCCAGGATCGGTGAGCCACGCAACTCGTAGCAATGGGAACAGCACCACACACTCCGACACCGCATAGAGGCCACCAGCAGGCCTGGCCAAACTTCGCGCCGCCGAGATTTCCTCGCTGCTCCATGCCAACTGACCAACAGGCCCAGAAACGGTGAAAGTACCAAATATACGTCGGCCGATGAGACGACCAATTGAACGACCCACCAACAGTCGTCCCGCTCCAATCTCCCTCCGTCGGACAGTTCATATGTGTCGCCAGCGGTCGGCGAGCACTGGCTGTCGGCGCCTCACCGGCGCTCCGTCCCCGACTTCACTGCTGCTGCGTCCCGACTGCACTGCCGGTCCGAACTGACTGCCAGATACACGACGACCCAGAAATACCATCGGTCGCTCCAGAGATGGTACGACAGTGCACTTATCGATACACGCCTCTGCTGGTGCTCGCGGGCAAGTAAGGTAGCAAGTTAGTGACGCCAGTAAATGGAATAAGAAAACGGGGCCGCAGTACCGTAATAGAAGATGACAAACAATAAATGGGATAATGGCGAGCCGTGCGCCGCTCACGGTCTGCTGCTGTTTGCTGATGATGCCATGATGTGCGGGAAGGTGTCGTAGTTGAATTACTGTACGAGTATACAAGACGTCTTTGACCAAATTTATAATTGGTGCGTTGAATGGCAGCTAGTTCTAAATGCAGAAAATTTTAATTTTATGTATATGAGTAGAAGAAACAACTATCTAATGTTCGAATACAGCACTGGAAGCGCGCTGTTTGACACAGACACGTCGATTAAGTATCTAGCCGTAATGTTGTAAAGCGATTCGAAGTGGAATGAACGTGTTAAGGAAGGCAGTAGGGAAGGCGAATGGTAGGTTCACTGAGAATTTTTTTAAGAAATTGCGGTTCATCTGCAAAGGAGTCCTCCTATGAAACATTGGTGTGAAATTTTCTTGAATACTGCTTTAGTCTCTGGGATAGTGCTTGGGATCCCACCAGGTTGGATTAAAGAGAGATATCGGGGCAATTTAAAGGCGGGTAGCTAGTTTTGTTGTCGGTAGGTTCAATCATGGAATGGGTATTACGGAGATGCTTCGTGAAATTGGTTGGGAATCCTTGGGGGGGATTACGACGTTCTTTTCACGGAATGCTAGTGAGAAAATTTAAAGAAGCGGCATTTGAATCTGACTGCAGAACGATTCTTCTGCCGCCAACGTACGATGAGAGAAATTAGGGCTCGTACGGAGATACACAGACCGTCGTTTTCCCCTAACTCTGTTTGTGAGTGAAAAAGGATTAAGGCCCAAGGTAGCCTCCACCATGCACAATACGGTACCTTGCTGAGTACGTATGTAGATGTAGATGCAGATACTTCATTGCAACTGCTCCAGATTAAGTGATAGTTGAGGTAGAAACACACGATCTTTGATGTAACCCCATGAAATCACGTGAGGTGAAGTCAGGTGAGCACGTGGGCCAGTGAAGAAGATCTGAATCATGACGGGAAGCACGTCCAATGCAGCGCAGCACCGTCTTGTTACGAGATGAAGGTAATTGAGGTGTTAGACGTTGCTCCAGCACTTCCAGGTACATGAAATAGTCACAGCTCTCTTTACAAATAAAAACAGACTAATAAACTTTTGAAAGGACACTCTAGGTGAATCACAAATGTTCTCAATTACATCATGTGGATGTTCTGTGCCATAAATACTCACGTTATGACGACTCGCCTATCGACACACATGAAACTTGACTGACATCACAGACAGCTAACTTGTGCGAAAACCATTTTCCTCCAGAAACTGCCATATGCCATAGGGCCCCAGGGCGATGAATTGACAATACAGAAAAAAAATTCCCATATTAGTTCCCCGTTCACTAAGCAGGTGAACGCCAGATGACCTCAGATGGAAGTGTATCTCCATCTTCTCCAGGAGGTCCATGACTGCCTATCTGAGCTTTTTGCAACAACTTGACACCCGACCTCCAAGAGGGGAGGATGTGTCCACTCTCCACCACGTGGACAGCGAAGTTGAATCTCTCAACTGTATCATGCCTATGCAAAGCTACATGCTCACCATACCTGATCTCAAGTCTTCCACCTCGCTGTCCCATATAACAGGCGTTACAGTCTGGGCATTCCATTCTGTACGCACCAGATTCGTGGACTATATTTCTTTTATCAACCCCGTCAGCCAAAATAGACCCAAGGATTTTTGTAGTTGAGAAGGAGACCTATGCTATTTTTGTGCTAAAGGTGCCATAGTATGACAAGAAAATGTATTTGTTATTTGTATCTTCCATTTTGTTGTTACCTACAATTCCTCTTAGAATTCGGATTTTTTTACATTATTTTTGTAAATTTTATGAAGATAATGAGGGGGATAGTAGTGAGCTCTGGCAGTGTGTTGAATCGTGCCTAATTCTTTTTTCTTGTTAGTTGGAGATGGCGGGACTTTAAGAATAGACAGTTCATAGAAAAAAATAAAAGAAGGAATTGTAATGCTGATTTTAGTGATTTGAATGAAAGTCAGCAATAATAGCAGAATAAGTATTTTTTTCTGAAAGTCCCGAATCCGTGTTTCCCCTTGACATTCCTGATATTTACAGTCTACGGTCGCTGTGCGTAACAGTTCCTTATGGAATCAAATTTGGCTAACAAAGTCTCCATTCTTGCATTGACTAGAGCCACTCCAGCTAGTTGTCGGGTCGTTCTATTGTTGGTGTCGTCCAGGAGGGACATGCCGAAAGATCTCAGTATCTTCATTTCGATGACATGCAGTGTTTGCTCTGTACTTCTAGATGTGGACCAAAGCATGGAACCGTATAATGCAACTGGCCTCGTCATTGTGCGGTACATCTTTCATTGTAGGTTTATAGGCTACTCCTTATTAGAAAGAATACCTGTGACGTCTACGAATCACATACAGGTCGCTTTGATTCTTGCTCGTACATACTCACTCGTAGACGTTGCTCTGTAGTCGAGAACCTAGATATCAGAATTTGTCCACTTTGGTAAGAGAAACTGCAGTAATTTATATAGTTCCAGGAGGTGGAATCCTTTCGAGGTACTCAGGCTTGAGGGTGTCTAAAGGAATGTCAAATGTTTATAGAGGATAATACCACGTTTGGATTTGAGTTTCATGATTCTCCCTGGTATCCGTCGCAAGCATCACATCATCAGCGCACAGTGCTGTTCATGGTACACACTTCCGTAAGCCGCACGTTACGGTACCATTACTGCAACAAAAAGCAGCTGCCACAAGGAGGCTATCAGTCAGTACTGCAGAGCAACACAGTTGGCTGCCGATGTTTTTGTATAGCATTTCTACCCTGTTGACGTAGGTTTCAGGAACTTGACGATCGCGAAGAGCAAACCAAATCATCTGCAGTACTCGATCAAATGCCTTCTTGATATCAATAAAGGAAAGATTTGGTGATTTCCTTTCCTCGCGAAATTTCTCCAACATCAGCAGTGCAGCAAAATTTGCGTCTATCGTTCCACATCCCTTCACAAAACCTCTTCCATGTATTGAGAACTGAGTTACGTTCCGCAGCCTGTCATCAAGGATACGATGGAATATCTTCATTATATGGTGGAGGAGCCGGATTGGGCGGTAGTTGGTACATTCAACAGGGTCACCCTTCCCTTTAAAACAGTTACTGACATCCTAAATGACCAACTGGTGGGTAAATGGCTGAAATGAATGACGGAGTTGAAAATTCTGCCAGCCTATTGGTCGCTTTATCGTCAAGTCACTCAGTTTTCCATATGTCTGCAGGGAGGCCACCTGGTCCTGGAGTCTTTCCATTTTTCGTGTTACGAATGGAAAGTCTGACCTCACATGTTGTAATGCGTGGACCTGGTCCAGTCGTGACATTGTCTTTTGACAGTGGGAGGTGAGGGAGTTCAATATTGAATCTTCTTCTTCCTTTGCTTGTGCTTTTTTTCCCGCAATGACGCAGGGTCGGCATGATTAATCGGATTTGGCAAGGTTAATTGAAGGGGTGGCCGGATGCCCTTCCTGCCGCCACCCCGTACCCCCCAGGACAGAATCAGTGTACCCCAAGTGTCTGAGTCTAGTGTAATCCATGGAATAGTGCGAATGTGTTCAGATGTCTGCGAGTCGTGTAAGTGAGGCGGGACGTGGGGACCAGGCCGGTATTCACCTGGTGGGATGTGGAAAACCGCCTAAAAACCAAATCCAGGCTGGCTGGCACACCGGCCTCCGTCGTTAAGCCGCCGGGCGGATTCGATCCAGGGCCTGCGCGCTTACCCAAGTCCAGGAAGCAGCGCATTAGCGCCCTCGGCTAACCATCTTGCTGTCGTCGAGCTACCAAACATTCTTATCTTTTACACACATGTAGAGTTCTACATCCTGACGTGCCTGCATCAAGCTCGGGCCAATCGGTAGACGATTTTGTCCTCTTCTTTAGTTATTAGGTCGTTACATAAATGTTGGTGGTGATTTGCTTTAGCCTCTGCGAATGCTCGTCTCGCCTCCTTCTTGGTGGTTTTGCAATTCTGAAGGTTCTTCTCAGTCTGGTAAACTTGTAATGTGGTATCGTCCAGAGATCGCGGTGCCGCACTCAAGTCGGCAACGCACGTCGATACCATAGATATCAGGGATGTCTCGTTGCCATCTGCAACGACGAATGAGAGACCCTGAAGAAGACAAACCCTCCCTCTTAGCACAGAGGTCAACACAGAGCCGAGCATGGATGCGCTCTGCCCCAGTTGTCATCTCGGATGAATTAGTGAACATCATCGACTAGGACTAGAGAGTTATTAATGTCTGAGATGAAAATGTTCTTTTGTAAATGTTGAACATTATACTTCAAGAGAAGAGTTTGTAATTGCATGGATTAAGTGATGCTTTAGTAGTTAATGACAGCTGTAAACTGTCTAGCACTCCAGTGGCAAAGAATTGTAAAAAGTTAAGTAATTCATTTCATCATTCCTGTAATAAAGTGAACTAATATTTCATCTGCTATAATTCCAGTGAGCCATCTCCCCGAACCATCAATGAACCCACTATTGGCCAGACGAATGTAGTTTCGTCTGGTCATTAGATGCATCTGTTTGAAAGCTCCATTTTTGCGTGCATTTTTTCTTTCACTTTGGCTGTCCGCAACTATGTCTGTTTATAAATTCTGCGTGTACCTGAATGTGTTACACCAAGCTCAGCTTCTGCTATACTAGTTGCAAAGTTGCTGTACGCTGACCTTGTTTGATCAGTATGTACAGAATCAACGGGAAGCAACAATATCTTCTCACATCGTCGGTTTACGCTGTTGCAGCTTCTACTACATGGTTTTGGCTTAACCTTTCTCACAGGACGTTTTTATATAATCCTTCATTCAGATGTCGATAACCAGCAGGTTATACTGAGGGGGTAGGCATTCAGATAATGTGCCACTTTTGATGACACTTCTGCAGAGTTATAGGTTGTCAATCTCAGTTGTGTCCACTGGAATTGTAGGCGAACAGGTGCGTTTCTTACAGAATGTAATCATGATATCTAGGCCAATTACTTCAGCGAATTCTAGAATTCTGTACCCATCTTCATTTCTGATGCCATAGCCGGAGTTTCCATGGCACCCATACTCCTAACTGGTACCGCCAACATGCCCGTTAAGACCTCCAAAGAGTATAGAAAGATTTTCTTCATTGCATGTTATAACACCACCTTGAAGCTCATTCCAGAATATGTCTTCAGTTTGTGTCATAGCAGCCTGTTTTTGGGGAATAAGTGGGAAACTTTTGAACTGTAGTGTCGATGGCTACTGACATACGAGGATCGGAGTATCGATATAGAGCTGATACCTATCAGTGGAGTTTTTGACTCATTGTCACAGTGACTCCTTGATCTTAGTTGTTCCACGATAGATCAATTTGTTGTGGTCTTCAGTCCAGAGACTGGTTTGATACAGCTCTCCATGCTACTCTATCGTGAGCAAGCTTCATCTCCCAGTACTGCAACCTACTTCCTTCTGAATCTGTTTAGTGTATTCATCTGCCGGCCGATGTGGCCGTGCGTTTCTAGGCGCTTCAGTCTGAAGCAGCGTGACCGCTACGGTCTCAGGTTCGAATCCTGCCTCGGGCATGGATGTGTGTGATGTCCTTAGGTTAGTTAGGTTTAAGTAGTTCTAAGTTCTAGGGGACTGATGACCACAGATGTTAAGTCCCATAGTGCTCAGAGCCATTTGAACCATTTTTTTATTCATCTCTTGGTCTCCCTCTGCGATTTTTACCCTCCACGCTGCCCTCCAATACTAAATTGGTGATCCCTTGATGCCTCAGAATATGCCCTACCAACCGATCCCTTCTTCTAGTCAAGTTGTGTCACAAATTTCTCTTCCCTCCAGTTCTATTCAATACCTCCTCATTAGTTATGTGATCTACCCATCTAATCTTCAGCATTCTTCTGTAGCACCACATTTCGAAATCTTCTATTTTCTTCCTGTCCAAACTATTTATCGTCCATGTTTCACTTCCATACGTGGCTACACTACATACAAATACTTTCGGAAACGACTTCCTGACACTTAAATCTATTCTCGATGTTAACAAATTTCTCTTCTTCAGAAATTCTTTCCTTGCCATTGCCCGTCTACATTTTATATCCTCTCTACTTCGACCATCATCAGTTATTTTGCTCCCGAAATAGCAATTCTCATTTACTACTTTAAGCGTCTCATATCCTAATCTAATTCCCGCAGCATCACCCAATTTAATTCGACTACATTCCATTATTTTCGTTTTGCTTTTGTTGATGTTCATCTTATATCCTCCTTTCAAGACCATGTCCATTCCGTTCAGCTGCTCTTCCAGGTCCTTTGCTGTATCTGACAGAATTACAATGTCATCGACGAACCTCAAAGTTTTTATTTCTTCTCCGTGGATTTTAACTCCTACTCTAAATTTTTCTTTTGTTTCCTTTACTGCTTGCTCAATATACAGATTGAATAACATCGGGGAGAGGCTCAATATACCATTCTTCAATGTGTTTTGATTTCTGTCCTTCCATCGTGTGTCTTGTAGGCAGGCAAAGTCGACATGATGAAGTTTTAGGATTCCTGCCATTTCGCGAGTACGGTGTCCCAGTGTTCCAAGAAGCAATATGTAATGATTAATTGGGACGTACTTCTTTAACCAACGTCGTCTTTGCTCTCTTCTCAAGTTAGGCGGCCGAGACCATCGCCCGCTATTTGAACTATGAGTTGCGACAGGGGTTGACCGACCGACTTGTCGCAATGGCCTATCGTCGAGTATTTCATACCTTCTGAAGGTTTAAATTACGCCACCCCTAACATCGTATCTGACGCCTGTTGCAGCCGCTCCGCTGGAATACAAATGCTACAGGTTTGCCTCTTCTGCACCAACACCTTGTTAAGGTCTACATCCTCCGCCTCCGCCACATATGTTGCTAACATCTCCACTATAACCATGGCGAGGAGCCGTATGACAGGGTGTTACCATCCAGATCCAGATGGGACATAGTATTTTAGCGATTTTTATACTCCTCTTTTCTCAGCACTTGCGAGATGAGGCCATGTGCTTGCGACCGGTGTAGCAGAATTATTGAAAAAGGTCTATGTTGGAATTTACAACGAAGGACCAAAAAGGGCAGGAAGCATCAGATCAGTTATTGACGTTAAAGATATACAGGAGTGAAGAACCACTACGAAATAACAATGGGCTGGCCATGTCACCAGAAGAAATGTTGACTGATGGACAAATGCGGTGTTTGAGTGGAGTCCAAGAGATAGAGACCTTGAGGGGAGAGCAGACCGCCAGATCGATGGAACAAAGACCTGTGCAAGATCGATATATAATGTCTACCATTAAACGTTGTGGCCTCCAGAAGTACTGAGATCAGGTATGCCTGCAACTTCTTCTTCTGTAAGGAAGGGTCTTGGGCGACGTTAAGCCAGATAATACCATCGATCTTCCGTAGGGGTCTGCTGGTCTGATTTCCATCATGGTCTCTCTCTCCTGGACTCGACACCAGCATCGCATTTGTCCATCGGTCACTATTTATTCTGGCAACAGGACCGGTGCATTGTTTAATAATTCTGACTACAAAATAATAACAACACCAAGAAGGAGTTGTATAACATAAATGAAAGTTGGTAGGCGTGTTTCCACGTCTGAAATATTATGTCTATTCAAGTTTCACGATAGTCGCACTAGAGTGGCGCTAGTAATGGGACTATGACAGGGCTTAACAACTGGCCGGTTTTGAGCGCGAGTACTCGTGTCTGCTCAGGCACGTGCTCACGAGCAGGTGCAAGGTCGCGGAGTAGGGAGGGAGGGGAGGGAGGGGAAATGCGCGCGCACGTTTGAATGTGATCTCGCGTTCGTAGCAGATTTACCTAGCCATCTGAATGCTTTGAACATTTTACTACAAGGTAAAGATCTGCTAATTACTCATTTCATAGATCGAATACGAGGTTTTAAAATGAAATTGACACTTTGGGTGAGTCAGCTGGAAGCAGGAAACCTAGCTCATTTTCCTAAATTATCATCCATGCAAGATGTCACAAAGACTGTGAACGTTATTCACATAGTTTAGTTGATCAGCGCTTTCAAGATCCGACAGCACTAGACAGTGATTTTGATCTGTTCTCTCCATATTCAGCGAATATTTAAGAGATTCGTCCTGAGCTGCAGCAAGAAATTATTGACCTGCAGTGTGACAGAGAATACAGAGACAACTTTCAGAACAATAAAAATAATTTTGGAATTCTACAGACACTTCCCTCAGGATAGATTTCCTCGTTTGCACAAACTGGCGGCGACAATAATATCAATGTTCGGTTCCACGTATGTTTGTGAACAACTGTTTTCTGCAATGAAATGTAACAAGACGCGCCTGAGAAACGCATTGTCTGATCGAAATTTAAACTGCACGCTGCGCCTAAAATGCACAAGAACAATTACTCAAAACATAGACGCAATTGTAAAGGGCAAAAAGTACAAGATAACCGAGAATCACACACTTCAGTGACACCTTTTATTGTGTAACAGTTCACAAATTAATGCGAAGCTAATAAAATTATGTGGCATGTGTACATTCACCTTTATTTGTTTCATTTGTCGCAGTAATAATTCGTGAGTGATATCCCTGCAGGTGGCCGCGGATTTACATTGACTGGCGGCAGCTGTTGTGTGCCCCACGTGACTTTCCCCACTCTCCGCTCTGGTCCGGTAGTGGGGGTAGCGTGCTCGCGCTGCTCCGTGCTCGCGCCTTGCTGCTCACAGCTTGCTCCGCGACCACGTATGTTGTGAAGCCCTGCACTATGAGGTTGCAAATTAGGTTTGCTCGAAGTAGCTGCTGTAACAGTCATGAGCGTTAGTTACCTTTGAGATTGAACATGGTCAGTTGATGCTAGTCACGAATGCATCTAAGGCATCTCAACACCTCACAGAGTCTGAAAAAGGTCGTGTAATAGGGCTACAAGAAACTGGATGCGCCTACTGCGATACTGGAGAAAGACGTTGCAGAAATTTAGACACTGTACATGACTGCTGGCAGCAATGGTCACGAGAATGTACGATCGCAAGAAGACCGGGCTTCAGGCGGCCATGTGTCACTACCGAGAGGGAAGACCATCGTGTTCGGCGTACGGCTCTGGTGCATCGTACTGCATCTGCAGCACCATTTTGAGCGGCCGTTGTCACCATAGTTACAGAACGAACTGTTAGACATTGGTTAACTCAAGGACTGCTTCGAGCCAGACGTCCTGTAGCGTGCATTCCACTGACCCCAAATTACCACCATTTTCGATTTGAGTGGTGTCAAGCGAGAACTCATTGTAGGGCAGGGTGGACGGACGTTGTGTTTTCTGATGAAGCTGGTTTTGCCTCAGAGCCAGCGAGGCCATGTGTTGGTTAGATGGAGGCCAGTAGCCGGTCTGCAACCAATCTGTCGGCGTGCTAAACACACTAGACATGCACCTGGAGTTATGGTCTGGAGTGCGATTTCGTATGACAGCAGGAGCACTCTCGTGGTTGTCCCACGCACGCTGACTGCAAATTTGTACGTCAACTTGGCGACTGGACCTGTTGTTCTGCCATTCATAGAAGCACTTCTAGGGTTGTTTCCCGACAGTATCCCGCCCGTCCACATGCCGCTGTTGTAAAACAATATGCTCTACAGAGTGTCGACAAGTTGCCTTATCCAGTTCGATCACCAAATCTGTTTCCAATCGATCACATATAGGACATCATCGGAAGACAACTACAGCCTCATCCATAAACAGCATTAACCGTCTCTGTAATGACCGACCAAGCGCTAGAGGCAGGGAGCTCAATCCCACATACTGACATGTCGCACCTGTACAAGACAACGCATGGGCGTTTGGGTTTTCATGCTTCCATTCAACATTCTGGCGGTTACACCGGTTATTAATGTAATATCACATTTGCAGTACCTTATCTCGCGCTTACATTAACTTGTGATGTTAAAATGTAAATCATTAAATACGTTCGCAGACAAATGTATTCCCGAAATTTGATTACTCTGTATTAATTATTTTATGGTATTGTGAATTTTTTCAGTCAGTATATATGAAGTGTCGGCAGAAGTGCCAACACCGTGTTGTTTGAGGAAACCGAAATGCACGCTATAAGCTCACGCAGGATGGCGTGAGGTCTGAAACAGGATACTTAATGAATGCTATAAAGAAAAGTACGTAGCTGCTGGAATACTTAACTTTAATCCTCAATTGGTGAACATTGATCTTGTTACTGTACATGCTTCATTAGATACATAGCAAAGGATAAATGGCGCCTTGCTAGGTCGTAGCAATTGACTTAGCTGAAGGCTATGCTAACTATCGTCTCGGCTAATGAGAGCGTAATTCTCAGTGAACCTTTCCTAGGAACGTCGGCTGTACAACTCGGGCGAGTGCTAGTCAGTCTCTCGAGACCTGCCGTGTGGTGGCGCTCGGTCTGCGATCACTGACAGTGGCGACACGCGGGTCCGACGTGTACTAATGGACCGCGGCCGATTTAAAGCTACCACCTAGCAAGTGTGGTGTCTGGCGGTGACACCACAATATATATACAAGGTGGTCCATTGATCGTGACGGGGCCAAATATCTCACGAAATAAGCATCAAGCGAAAAACCTACAAAGAACGAAACTTGTCTAGCTTGAAGGGGAAATCAGATGGTGCTATGGTCGGACCGCTAGATGGCGCTGCCATAGGTCAAACGGATATCAACTGCGTTTTTTTTAATAGGAACCCCCATTTTTATTACATTTTCGTGTAGTACGTAAAGGAATATGAATGTTTTAGTTAGACATTTCGCTTTGTGATAGACGGCGCTGTAATAGCCATAAACATATGGCTCACAATTTTAGATGAACAGTTGGTAACAGGTAGGTTTTTTAAAATAAAATACAGAATGTAGCTACGTTTTAACATTTCATTTCGGGTGTTCCAATGTGATACATCTACTTTTGTGAACTTGTCATTTCTGAGAACGCATGCTATTACAGCGTGATTACCTGTAAATACCACATTAATGCAATAAATGCTCAACATGATGTCCGTCAACCTCAATGCATTTGGCAATATGTGTAACGACATTCCTCTCAACAGCGAGTAGGTCGCCTTTCGTAATGTTCGCACATGCATTGACAATGCGCTCATGCATGTTGTCAGGCGTTGTCGGTTAATCACGATAGCAAATATAATTCAACTTTCTCCACACAAAGAAATACGGGGACGTCAGATCCGGTGAACGTGCGGGCCACGGTATGGTGCTTCGCCGACCAGTCCACCTGTCATGAAATACGCTATTCAATACCGCTTTAACCGCACACGAGCTATATGCCGGACATCCATCATGTTGGAAGTACATCGCCATTCTGTCATGCAGTGAAACATCTTGTAGTAAAATCGGTTGAACATTACGTAGGAAATCAGCATACATTGCACCATTGAGATTGCTATCGATAAAGTCGGGGCCAATTATCCTTCTTCCCATAATGCCGCACCATACATTAACCCGCCAAGATTGCTGATGTTCCACTTGTCGCAGCCATCGTGGATTTTCCGTTACCCAGTAGTGCATATTATGCCGGTTTACTTTACCGCTGTCGGTGAATGACGCTTCGTCGCTAAATAGAACGCGTGCAAAAAATCTGTCATCGTCCCGTAATTTCTCTTGTGCCCAGTAGCAAAACTGTACACAACGTTCCAAGTCGTCGCCAAGCAATTCCTGGAGCATAGAAACATGGTACGGGTGTAGTCGATGTTGATGTAGCATTCTCAAAGATTCACGATTCTCGCGCAGTTTGTCTGCTACTGATGTGCGGATTAGCCGCAACAGCAGCTAAAACACCTACTTGGGCATAATCATTTATTGAAGGTCGTGGGTGACGTTTCACATGTGGCTGAACACTTCCTTTTTCCCTAAATAACGTAACTATCCGGCGAACGGTGCGGACACTTGGATGATGTCGTCCAGGATACCGAACAGCATACATAGCACACGCCCGTTGGGCATTTAGATCACAATAGCCATACATCAACACGATATCGACATTTACCGCAATTGTTAAACGGTCCATTTTAACACGGGTATTGTATCACGAAGCAAATACTGTCCGCACTGGCGGAAGGTTACATGATACCACGTACTTATTCGTTTGTGACTATTACAGCGTCATCTATCACAAAGCGAAAAAAGTTGTCCACCTAGAACATTCATATTTCTATATTACTACACGAATATGTAATAAAATGGGGGTTCCTATTAAAAAAAAAAGAAGTTGATATCCGTTTGACCTATGGCAGCGCCATCTAGCGGGCCGAGCATAGCGGCATCTGGTTTCCCCCTTCAAGCTAGACGAGTCTCATTGTTTGTATTTTTTTCGTTTGATGCATATTTCGTGAGATATTTGGCCCGTTCACTATCAATGGACCGCCGTATATATATATATATATATATATATATATATATATATATATATATATATATATATATATATATATGTGTGTGTGTGTGTGTGTGTATACGAGGGTTGGAACCGCGATGTAGCTTAAAATCACTGCTACGGAAACGAAAAATTGTGATAGACCTACCAAGCAAGCTACGATAATACGTGGGTTGCAACTTAAATTGTGGCAACTATTTACTCACAACCGCTACAAAAGAGTTACATGTTTGCACTTGTTACTGTCCTTCAAAGTAGTCACCAGCGTTGTACAGTACCCGTTGCCAGCGACATGGAAGCCGTAGTATACCGTTAGCAGAGCCTGTTCTGTTGATGGTGGAATGGAGCGGTCTATTGCCTGTCGAATCTCTGGAACAGTTCTGAAGCGAATGCAACGAAGCCAAAACTGAAACGCCACGAAAGTCGAAAGTGAGTCAGAGACCCAGTATGGTGAAAGTTATGGTGATTCTCGTGTACGACTGTGATGGTGTTATCCTAACGCAGTACTTTCCTCCACGGCAGACCGTCAATGCGCAGTAATACTGTTTGTTTTTGGAGAATCACCTGCGACCAGCTTTGCTGCGCAACCCACCCATCATTTTGCACGACAATGCGCGGGCGCAAACAGCGCAAGCTGTGCCTCCTCTCTTCGGTCGATGGGACTGCGAGGTACTGTACCATCCACCATTCTCCCTTGTGACTTTGATTCCGAAGATGAACAACTTCTTGGGATTCGCTTGAGAACTGTTCCAGAGATCAGACAGGCAGTAGACCGCTCCAGTCGCACCGTCGATAGAACAGGCTCTGCTAACGGTATACTAAGCCTTCCACATCGCTGACAACGGGCTCTACACAACGCTGGTGACTACTTTGAAGGACAGTAACAGGTGCAAACATGTAACTCTTGTGTATCGGTTGTGAATAAATAGTTGCCACTATTTAAGTTCCAACCCTCGTATATACTCTCTCCTACCAACAGTCAGGCTTATTTTCTCTAGTGTTTCGGCAGATATTTGCAGTTTCGTTTTTGCAATGCGTAGCTAGAATCTGCCCTAAGAAATATAGCCCATCACGTTTTTCATGCGACGCCCAGCGTCGACGGGAAGCGTCGGTTTGTTCATCGTCCTAAGCAAAGCGGTTTTTAAAGCGGAGTCTCATTTGCCCATTCGATCCAGTGTGGTATTTATTTTATCGATACGTATTAACAATATGTGTTTCTGTGTCAACATAGCGCTGGCACTCGAGGATAAGGTTTAAATTTCAGTCAAATTACGTACTGATGTGACTTGGGTAATATACCTTTATTATCATTAGTGATGGTGTGGGAACGTGAATGGGGTGATGCAGAAACAATGAAAAACGGATCGTGTGTATATCTGTGTCCAATCAATAACTTTCGAGGTTTTTAGACTCACTGATGACAGTCTTGATGCCCTTACGAAGGTGGTGGAAATAAAATAGTGCGGAAAAAATCTTTATCGCAAAGACACCGCTCACTCGGACGACTTTCCTGTTTAATTTTCCGAGACTGCATTTTACAATGAGACACGATTCAAAAGTGATAGGTACAGCGTATTAAGTGCTGCAAGTCGATATGAGATAGCCGTGCTCCTACGATGAACTGAGTTTCCTAGCTCAAGAGCTGGTTCATCCAAGAATACTTATTCTTACATCCAAGGGGGAGGGGGACTAGAAATTGTATGTATTTTATGAAATTTTGTGTTAAATTACAATTCAATGAAATGGTAGAAAAATTTTCTTGTATTGTTTTCACACTACATTTATACTTTTAAAATATGTAACTAATATAAGTTTGTTTTGTAAACTGAGATAAATACCTAAGTGGGGCTAACTCAGACAGTCTAGTTATTATTATTATTATTATTATTGTTATTATCGTATGAATCAATACAGTAATACACATTTCGCAAAACAAAGAAATATAAAATGAACATGTGAAATTATATATAGTACACAAGTTTTAAAACGTCTCAGACTACACTCGGATGTTGATGATCCAGCGGAGTGCCTCGTGGGATGCTTGATGGAGCTTCTCAATGCCACCAGGGAAGCGTCTGATTGGACAGTCATTCACAATGGGCTCATTGTTTGGGTGTCACCACAGTCACACACACTGTCACTTGAAAAGCCCCAGTGGTGCATGTTGTATTTGCACCTACCCCCTTCGGTCCGATATCTCTTTAACTGCACCCACACCTCCCTTGGTTGGTGGAAGCCTGGAACTGGAACTGTTGGATTGTCTGCAAGTACGTGGTTTCGGGATCTTGTAGCTTGCCACTCACGTTTCCATTCTGCGTCCTGGTCGAATCCTGTGGATAGCATTTGGACTCTCATTTCATATGCTGGTCGTCTAGATTTGAGGCGTTTCCTGGGCAGTGATAGCAAATCGTCATGAAGAGGGAGCGAGTTGTTTTCAGAAACTTGCTGACTGACGTTGTAATGAGCAACTTTTCGACGGAGTTTTGGTGGACAGATGTTTGAAAGCACTGGTAGCCAGCAAGTAGGTGTAAACCGGACTGCCGGCCGCAGTGGCCGTGCGGTTCTGGCGCTGCAGTCCGGAACCGCGGGACTGCTACGGTCGCGGGTTCGAATCCTGCGTCGGGCATGGTTGTGTGTGATGTCCTTAGGTTAGTTAGGTTTAAGTAGTTCAAAGTTCTAGGGGACTTATGACCTAAGATGTTGAGTCCCATAGAGTGCTCAGAGCCATTTGAACCATTTTTTAAACCGGACTGTACCACTAATTACTCTCATAACTGATTTCAGTTGGACGTCTACTTTCACTACGTGGGTGCTTCGGAGCCATACTGGTGCACAGTAATCTGCTGCAGAAAATACCAGGGCAAGGGATGCTCCTCGTAGAACTAATGTGGTGGCCCCCCACGTACTGCTTGACAGCTTTCTCACGTGGTTCACTCGTGTTTGTATCTTCTTGGCCAAGCTGGAAAGGTGTTTTTTGTATGTTAAAGTTGTGTCCAGAGTGACTCCCAGGTATTTTGGGCTTTCGTTGTACCTGACTGTACCAAGAGGGCCGAACTGTGGACTGATATTTGCTGATGAAAGGCGATTAGAGAGGTGGAACAGACTTATCTCGGTTTTAGAAATATTTGGTTTCAGTCGCCATGTCTCAAAATACTCATAAAGTTTAGTAAGGCTGTTCGTTAGGTGTTCTTCACATTCAGAAAGGTCTTCACTCTGGTAGTAAATAATAAGTAAAGTATGGCACCGTAATTTTTAAATAATATTCTGCATTCGGGGTCGGTACGAGGAAGTGCAGAGGAGTTAGTCTTTCCAACTGCGCCAGACGCCTTTTCCTGTTTCCTTTCCTCTGGAATGTCGCAGAAGCGTCATCAGGGCCTCATCAAAAAATCTATTTCACATTTCGCAGTAATTAAAAGTGTCTCGATTCGCACATTCAGACACAAGGAACGGGAAAGCTGCGCAGGGGGAAAACAGCTGCGCTGCTGGCAGCACAGCATGTTTATGCGACGGCGCCTTACTGCCGTCTTGCTTCGGCGCTGTATCGCACCCCGCTTCTCCGCTCACTTGTTGTGCAACCGAAGCGGCTTATGAAGCTTTTTAACAGATGCATATTTCAGCACTCTGGCAGAGAGGTGCTCCCGTCCCATGCAAGAAAAGGGGGGGAGGGAGGGAGGAGGAGGAGGAGGAGGAGAGGAGAGAGAGCGAGCGGCGGAGAGGTAGGGGTGGGAGTCATGGTGGCGGGGTGAGGGGAGGGGGGTAAGAATGTACGAAGAGAGAGGTGCCGTGTGGTGGCGGAGCGCCGACGTGGTAGCGGCGAGACGACAGCGGCGCCAACTAAGAAATTAATCTTAATGAATGTGTCTCTGCTTCGCGCGCGGCTAAGACGGCAAATGCGGAGCAAAAATAAGGAACCTTCGGCAAGGGAAGCGTACGACAGAGAGAGAGAGAGAGAGGGGGGGGGGGGGGATGGACGGAAAAAAATGGAGTGGGGCTTGTATAACGGGATGTATGTATTCAGGGGCACGCAGCGCCGCGCGTCGCCCTGCCACAGAGGGCGGTCGCTAACGAATACCCTAACAACCAGCCCGGCGGCTTTATAATAAAACACAAATATATTTGTGCAAGCCGAGCGGGGCGGCTAATGAATTCCGCGCCGGCTTCCGACCTCTCCAATTACGCAGCAAAATCACAAGGCGGCCGCCTGGGCGGATCCTGACGGCGTCGAGGGCGTCCTTTAAGGCGCTGCTGGAGGCGTGAGGCTCCAGGCGGCCGCTGGAGCCCTGGCCTGGAGCCGGCAGGCGCACACCTGCGGCCCACCGTTGCGGTTACTCCCTCCACCAGCAGAACTGAATGCTCCACAGCGTAGCGTGAGACAACGATCACACTCTCTCAGAGGATGTAGAAATCCTAAAGGCTGTCTACACAGGTTGAAATTTAGAAATTTTTAATTTTTGTTTTTTTCGTCGATCATAATCTACAAGATTTCCCCTTTCCAATGATATACACTCCTGGTAATGGAAAAAAGAACACATTGACACCGGTGTGTCAGACCCACCATACTTGCTCCGGACACTGCGAGAGGGCTGTACAAGCAATGATCACACGCACGGCACAGCGGACACACCAGGAACCGCGGTGTTGGCCGTCGAATGGCGCTAGCTGCGCAGCATTTGTGCACCGCCACCGTCAGTCTCAGCCAGTTTGCCGTGGCATACGGAGCTCCATCGCAGTCTTTAACACTGGTAGCATGCCGCGACAGCGTGGACGTGAACCGTATGTGCAGTTGACGGACTTTGAGCGAGGGCGTATAGTGGGCATGCGGGAGGCCGGGTGAACGTACCGCCGAATTGCTCAACACGTGGGGCGTGAGGTCTCCACAGTACATCGATGTTGTCGCCAGTGGTCGGCGGAAGGTGCACGTGCCCGTCGACCTGGGACCGGACCGCAGCGACGCACGGATGCACGCCAAGACCGTAGGATCCTACGCAGTGCCGTAGGGGACCGCACCGCCACTTCCCAGCAAATTAGGGACACTGTTGCTCCTGGGGTATCGGCGAGGACCATTCGCAACCGTCTCCATGAAGCTGGGCTACGGTCCCGCACACCGTTAGGCCGTCTTCCGCTCACGCCCCAACATCGTGCAGCCCGCCTCCAGTGGTGTCGCGACAGGCGTGAATGGAGGGACGAATGGAGACGTGTCGTCTTCAGCGATGAGAGTCGCTTCTGCCTTGGTGCCAATGATGGTCGTATGCGTGTTTGGCGCCGTGCAGGTGAGCGCCACAATCAGGACTGCATACGACCGAGGCACACAGGGCCAACACCCGGCATCATGGTGTGGGGAGCGATCTCCTACACTGGCCGTACACCACTGGTGATCGTCGAGGGGACACTGAATAGTGCACGGTACATCCAAACCGTCATCGAACCCATCGTTCTACCATTCCTAGACCGGCAAGGGAACTTGCTGTTCCAACAGGACAATGCACGTCCGCATGTATCCCGTGCCACCCAACGTGCTCTAGAAGGTGTAAGTCAACTACCCTGGCCAGCAAGATCTCCGGATCTGTCCCCCATTGAGCATGTTTGGGACTGGATGAAGCGTCGTCTCACGCGGTCTGCACGTCCAGCACGAACGCTGGCCCAACTGAGGCGCCAGGTGGAAATGGCATGGCAAGCCGTTCCACAGGACTACATCCAGCATCTCTACGATCGTCTCCATGGGAGAATAGCAGCCTGCATTGCTGCGAAAGGTGGATATACACTGTACTAGTGCCGACATTGTGCATGCTCTGTTGCCTGTGTCTATGTGCCTGTGGTTCTGTCAGTGTGATCATGTGATGTATCTGACCCCAGGAATGTGTCAATAAAGTTTCCCCTTCCTGGGACAATGAATTCACGGTGTTCTTATTTCAATTTCCAGGAGTGTATAATACGCTACTGGCCATTAAAATTACTACACCAAGAAGAAATGCAGATGATAAACTGGTTTTCATAAGACAAATATATTATAATAGAACTGACATGTGATTACATTTTCACGAAATTTGGGTGCATAGATCTTGAGAAATCAGTACCCAGAACAACCACCTCTGGCCGTAATAACGGCCTTGATACGCCTGGGCATTGAGTCAGAAAGAGCTTGGATGGCGTGTACAGGTACAACTGCCCATGCAGCTTCAACGTGATACCACAGTTCATCAAGAGTAGTGACTGGCATATTGTGACGGGCCAGGTGCTCGGCCACCATTGACCAGACGTTTTCAGTTAGTGAGAGATCTGGAGAACGTGCTGGCCAGGGCAGCAGTCGAACATTTTCTGTATCCAGAAAGGCCCGTACGGGACCTGCAACATGCGGTCATGCATTATTCTGCTGAAATGTAGGGTTTCGCAGGGATCGAATAAAGCGTAGAGCCGCGGGTCGCAACACATCTGAAATGTAACGTCCACTGTTCAAAGTGCCGTCAATGCGAACAAGAGGTGACCGAGACGTGTAACCAATGGCACCCAATACCATCACGCCGGGTGATACACCAGTATGGCGATGACGAATACACGCTTCCGATGTGCGTTCACCCCGATGTCGCCAAACACGGATGCGACCATCATGATGCCGTAAACAGAACCTGGATTCATCCGAAAAATGACGTTTTGCCATTCGTGCACCCAGTTTCGTCGTTGAGTACACCATCGCAGGCGTTCCTGTCTGTGATGCAGCGTCAAGGGTAACCGCAGCCATGGTCTCCGAGCTGATAGTCCATGCTACTGCTGCATCTGTTCGTGCAGATGGTTGCTGTCTTGCAAACGTCCCTATCTGTTGACTCAGGGATCGAGACGTGGCTGCACGATCCGTTACAGCCATGCAGATAAGATGCCTGTCATCTCGACTGCTAGTGATACGACGCCGTTGGGATCCAGCACGGCGTTCCGTATTACCCCTGAACCCACCGATTCCATATTCTGCTAACAGTCATTGGATCTCGACCAATGCGAGCAGCAATGTCGCGATACGATGAACCGCAATCGTGACAGGCTACAATCCGACCTTTATCAAAGTCGGAAACGTGATGGTACGCATTTCTCCTCCTTGCTCGAGGCATCACAACAACGTTTCACCAGGCAACGACGGTCAACTGCTGTTTGTGTATGAGGAATCGGTTGGAAACTTTCCTCATGTCAGCACGTTGTAGGTGTCTCCACCGGCGCCAACCTTGTGTGAATGCTCTGAAAAGTTTAGCATTTGCATATCACAGCATCTTCTTCCTGTCGGTTAAATTTGGTGTCTGAAGCACGTCATCTTCGTGGTGTAGCAATTTTAATGGCCAGTAGTGTACTTATATACTATCACCACTATTATCTTGTTTTTGGCTTATTCATTCAATAAAACAAAACACTGTGCCGGCATAACAGTACATTTGACAGTTACCAGACTGAAATTTGAGTTCTGAAGGTTCCAGTCTTCGAGAGAAATTACTTAGGAGGTGAAGATTCGAAAGCTTTCAAAGCAATGAAGAGTAGAAACCACATGGAGAAGATATAACTATCACTAACCAGCAGTGCCTAGGTCGTGCACAAAAGCGGCTGTGATGACTGCAAACTGCATACCAGGGAAAGAAATTGGAAGATGTCAGAGGATTCGATGGTAAGAAAACTCACAAAGTCTGTCATAGAAAAAATTCAAAATTATATGCCATGGCCATCAGGCAAAATGTTAGTAGCATAGAAGATACGAGATAAGCTGTGTGGGCAGGTTTTTTTCACTTCTCTTCAACAGGCAATTAAATGCCCTATGCCCTCCAGAAAGTCATTCAAAGTGCAAATACATTAGATCATAGCAAAACGGAGAGGAATGTATTCACCAACAAGCTGTTTCTCTGACCATAGAGGAAATCTTGAAAGAAACTTTAAAGAATTTGTCATATGTTAGTCTATTGAAGAAATGTCTTTATTGCCCACCCAGAATCCTAATGACTGCATCAACAGCATAATCTGGGCCAGAACTCCCAAGCCAACGCTTGTGATGACTAGAACACTACATTGTAACGTTCTTTTAATAAATAAAGAGGAAACTTTACGATTACTTTAAATGAATGCATGAACCGTTGAATGGATACTGAACTCGAACTATCGTGTAGCGTGTTGTAACTAGCCTTTTTATCAAAACCGTTTACCTACATTCAACGATTACAAATTATCAGCCAACTCATCCATACTAACGTGCTCGCAAAAACAAAAATCATAATTATCGAACATCTTTACCTTGCTTGCATGAACACTGGTGTTTGCAAATTAATCAATATTGACATACCTACATTAATCTAACACTTGGTGGCTTCACACAGCACACCACAAAAACTGCCTACTCCGTCGTCTTTCTCTCACAGACAGCTACCTACAACTGTGCGCCCAGAGCTCTCTTACTCCAACACTACAATCTCAGACCAGAAACAGTATCTTTGGCTCTGCGGTCGTGCAGTCAGCGATCCGCATTATCGAGGCTATCAGAGACATAAATGGCTCAAATGGCTCTGAGCACTATGAGACTTAACGTCTGAGGTCACCGTTCTAGGGAGAACGTAGAATTACTTAAACCTAACTAACCTAAGAACATCACATACATAAGTGCCCGAGGCAGGATTTGAACCTGCGACCGTAGCAGTCGCGCGGTTCCGGTCTGAAGCGCCTAGGGTCACTCGATCACCGCGGCCGGCCTGTCAGAGACATACATCGTTCATAGTACACTATTTCCACTTTCATTTAGATTAATATTTTTATCATATTCTGGTGCCACACACAAGTGTGCCGCAGTGAACTCCTTTCAACATTTCGGTGTCTTTGACGCAACGACGAAGTCCAATGAAGCAAAAGTTAAAAGGTGTGAAGTCCTGAAAAGATGCTACAAACCGTTTGTCGTTTCACAGTGAAACACGACTTATGGCATCAGAGAGATCTGTTTGAGAACTTGAAACATGGCTAAGACAGCGCAGACAAGCAGGAAACAAGATATTGCAAGATGAGAGGGAAGAGGATGCAAACAATCCTTCATTTGAAGCTGGGATGCAATGGCAACTTTAATGGCTTTTTCCCGAAAGCTGTATTTTTTAAGAATAAAATATACTTTTTCTCGGTTTCTATTTGCCATAATTTGTTCAAAATTACAAGGTATACTCATCGTAGAATCGAGCATATTTTAACACAGGAATTTTCTTATCTTGTAAATTTCAAAGATGTTAGAGCCTTACATTCATAAAAAAGTGCAGAAAATTTTTAAATTTTAGGTCCACTTTCAACAAAAATAAGTATAATCTTAAAAATAGTAATTATTTTTAGGAGTACATCTGTTAAAGTGGTTATAACTATGTAACCGAAAAGTCACATTTTTAAAAAAAATTTACTACCAAAAGTTTTTGAGGAAAGGTACCTTTTATAGGAACAAATTTTACATTGCTTAAGACAGGAGTTTTCCAAGCGGTTCGAACCACCTTAAAGAGAGTAACATACGGGAGATGGAGAAAAATACGGTAATTCCAAAAACGCAAGACCTTACTGTGCCTAATGTGGAGCAGCAAAACCGCTGGCGTTCAGTACAGCTTCCAGTCGTATCGTAATGGATAAATAAAGGTCGTTTATGATATCAAGGGAATCTATACCAAATAGTGGCAACTATAGGAAACGAAGAAAGGGGTGGAAAGCGGTCACGTGCCCTTCTCTCGAAAGTAAACCGCAGATGGACGATCATGTCGACACCCAGTGACTGGCAGCCAGGGGAGATGGGATAATTCATCCTCGTGCTCACAAAAGTAGTCCTGGACAAAGCGAGCTCTGTGAACAGGGGCATGATAGTCTTCGAACATAACATCACTATTGGGGAACATTGTACCATAGTAGACACGTTCAGCCAAAATGGTCACATAATCCTTGGATGTAATGCAGCTTTGCAGAGAGACCATGGGGCGTATGGAATACGACAGTATGGATGCCCAAACGATCACCATACCCCCACTCTTGGGGCGTAAAAATCCGCCAGAATTTGAGAACAGTTGTGAAGCAAGACTCTCTTCGGTTGCTCCATAGCCCAGGTTTTACGGCTTCGACACCAAATTCTCCTGTCACAGCCATTTGCGTCACTGATGAGTGATTTTGGAATTCCAGCTAGTCCTGCAATTTCCTGCTTATGGAGCACCCTTCATGTTGTTTTGTTGCTGGCAGGAGTGCGACATTCAGTTCTGCACAAACTTTTGCGACTGTCGTCCTCTTATTTTTCGTCATAATCATGTTCAATGACCTCTTGTCACTATCACTCAACAAACAATTTGGTCTGCGTTGTGACTTAGCGGATAATGTTTGTCAGCTTTCCCTGTGTGTTGTATAAATCTTCGATATGGTAACTCCTGAAACACCGAACATATTGGCGACCTTGGTTACGATACTACTACTGTAAGACATCAACAATTTGCACATGTTCGAAATTACTTAACTCCAACACAGTGCACTCGCAACTACACAGTCCTGACCGCGACTGAGACTTGGAAAGTTTTGAGGACACTGCAGGGGTGCCAATCGTGATCAAATGCAAAAACGCAACCAGCAGGCTTGTCTGTCATTTGCATTGTAACCTCCCCGAAAAAATGAAAAATGTGAAATGGAAAATGGAGCCAAGCGTAACCTCCGCACAAAAATTAAGGAATGATAATTGACCATAAAGCACACAATAATATTAATTAAATAATGAACCATGAACCAAATGTAACCTCTCAACAGAAATAATAATATCTGGTAAATTTTATAAGGACAGCAGCATTGACCTTCGGCCCTGTATTCTGAATAAAAAAGCAAAAGGCAAAAATTCTTACCTCAATAAAACTACAATTATATCTGCTCTTAATTATACATTCTTCGACACAGCTTCGTGCAATGCTGGCGTATACTTTTTTTTTTTTTTTTTTTTGATTCTTGGAAGCAGTGATAATGCATTGGAGATTGAAATGAATGCTTTTCTTTTAAAGAGTTACTTTATGTTATAAAAATTATTATTGGGGTATTTTTTGTGAACAAATTAAATTACAATTAACGTACATTATTAATTATGTGCAAGGCTGCTTCTTTACCTGGTACAACAATACTCATCCTCCAGAGTCCTGACCAGAGTCGCGACCAGAGCACACAGCCGACGCATGCCGACTCCCGCAGACTACTACTGTCCACTCGCTACTAAAGCCGACCGACTACTACTGTATCCGACTGACTACTACTGTCGACTCGCGCAGACTAGCGCAGACTCGCGACAAGCAACAACTAACAATAAACTACTCTCTGGTCAGAGATTCTGTCATGCCTCGCCCATCGCCGGCGAAGCATACGCCTTACATAACCTTCCACTGGGGGGGGGGGGGGGGGGGGCAAAAATTTGGCAGCGATGGTGAGTCAATTGGACTTGCCATGAGCAACAAATTTTTCTTAATTAACTAAGTTTACAATCACAGAATATTTACAGATATATAAGTGCAGAACATGAAATAAAACATAGTGCACACGCACTGAGTACAGAACACATCAGCAAATCACAAAATGTATACGGAATGAGAAGAAATCACATTAACAAATGGCATAAAGTGCAAACGCACTGTAAAACTCTCTAATATTTTTACAACAAATAAACATAATGAGTACAAATCATATTGACAAATGACAAAAGTGCACACGCACTGAAGTTCAGAACATATCAAGTAAAGACAAAATGTATACACAATGAGTACAAAACATATTAACAAATGGCAAAAGTGCACACGCACTGTAGTTCAGAACATATCAGCAAATCACAAAATGTATAAGCAATGAATACAAATCATGTTAACAAAATGACGAAAGTGCACACGCACTGTAATACAGAACATATCTGGGAATCACAAAATGTATACGTAATGAGTACAAATCATATTAACAAATGGCATAGAGTGCACACGCACTGTAAAACTCTCTAGCGTTTTTTTACAACAAATAAACATATCAAGGAGTGAAATAAAGTGCACATGCACTATAGAAGTCTTTAGTATTTTTAGGACAACTGAACTTATTAACAAATGAAATGAAGTGCACACGCACTGTATATGTCTTTATCATTTGACAAGAATTAGGAAAGGAATGGGAAGGATTGCGTCATGGTTGCAGCACTTTAGTTTGCACGCAGCTGCACTGAAAGTCCATACCTTTCTACAGAAGCACAACACCAAGTGAGACAATCTGAAGTTCTTTTCCTTGAAGTATTAATCAGTGTAGCCAAGACACTGAAATGTCGTAATAATATTCCATGCTATCATTTTGGTAGTACACTAGGTACACCAAACAGTGGGACCGTAATAACATCTCCATCACTCAAGGTGGTTGACACCATGTCGTGTCAACACCATGTTCTTGTAAAGTAGACCAACGTAGAATTAGTGCACAAACCAAATATAGTGCTCCATGATCATGAGGATAGACAGGACAAATGGATATTGCAGTAATTTCTAGAAATTAGGTCAGAAGGTGAAGGACATTAAGTCACATAGTAGTCTTCATTGAGAATTACACTAGTCTAACAACTGATTTGAGTAATTGGTGGCACTCATCGCCCAGTTACTGAACATTTCTGTACCATGTATGTAGTATTACAGAATAATGTTCATAAATTATCTGAACATAGTAATTATTGGCACTCATTGCCCAGTTACAAACCATCAGAAGTCATCATTCAAAACAGAAGCTAATGAATGGCATAGTATTAACATAATTCACTTAATTATAGTAATCATTGGCATCATAGGTCATCTTATTACAGTAATCAGTGGCATTCATTGGCCAGCTTCAAAGCATTTTTTTTATGCATTATTCAGAAGTCATTATGCAAAATGAGTTACTTATTGGCATAGCATTTATATATAATTAATCTAATTATAGTAATCATTGGCATCATAGGTCATCTTATTACAGTAATCAGTTGCATTCATTGGCCAGTTACAAGGCATTTTTTTTGTATTATTCAGAAGTCATTATTCAAAATGAGTTAATTATTGACATAGCATTTATACATAATTAATCTAATTATAGTAATCATTGGCATCATAGGTCATCTTATTACAGGAAACAGTGGCATTCATTGGCCAGTTACAAAGAATTTTTTTTGTATGTATTATTCAGAAGTCATTATTGAAGTGACATACTATTCAGAGCTGATCAGTATTACTCAGAACTCTCTTAAACTAGTAGCATTATGTGGGACTGGTAATTCCTTTGTTTGTTTTTGAGTTATTGCTGCAAATGAAGATGTGTAACGTCATTCATCATGAGTCAGCTGTAGCAAAGTTATGAAACAAGTAGAGTATATGTGATCACATTCATAAACGACATAGGTTTAATAAACAACTGCTTATAGCACATTAATTTCATGAATAATTTCTCCTGCAAAATATACAAAATGGATTATGAAACTGAAAAAAACGCATATTATGCTGAAAAGTGAAACGTCCCCTTTGAACAATTTTACATGACTGTGCTTAAACTGACACACAATATTTTTAGCGCAACACAATCTGACTTTCAAAAAAATCCCTACAAACGAATGGCCCTGACTAACATTAAACTATACCTTTCACAAATCACTTACCTCACAAAAATCTTCGCTACTCAAGCTACTGCAATACAGCGAGCGCCACTACTGCCAGCTAAATAAAAGATTCAAAGTACTGAAGGCACTAACTACTGATAGGCATAGTTAGCAAATGAAAGATTTTGATAGAGAACAACCAATGTATTTACCTCAATAGTCATAATATATATAGCAGTTCATGACAAGTTACAAAACTCCGCCATCTCTCTCCCCACATCCACCACTGCTGGCGGCTCACCTCCAACTGCGCAACGCTACGCGCTGTTCACAGCCAGCTGCCTAACACTACAATGGTTGAGTATTACAACAATGCAAAGCAGCCACAGACTGCACACAGCACAGCCAGTGATTTTTTTATACAGAGGTGGCGTTACCAATAAAAAAACCTAAACAGCCTACTTACATAGCCCCCATGCTCCCCACAAAATATTTTACAAATTGTGTTGGACAGTGGCCAATACAGATTTGAAGAAATTTTTCATAATTACAATAACAAAGATATCAAATGCACACACTTATTGATACAATGTTGGTCAAAAGTTAAACTTTCTCACAGTCCATAAAGACAGTCCTAATCGTTCATCACAGTAAAATATCAGTGTTTTTCTCAAAGTCTGAGCAGTAAAAGAAAATGCACGCGGAAGTAGTGGATTTCCATGCAGTCTTGAAGAAGTAGTGTTGTCCTTGCAACGGAAAGACAGTGCTGACTCTTGACATGCTGACAGGTAATGGGCCACAACAGAGCAAACCCACAGCGGAGTCAGTCGAAGTTTTGAAGAGTATTGGTGGGTAGGTCATCACAGAGCAGACCCACTGTAGTCCTGGTAGAGATTACGGTATTGGTGGGCCACCAGAGGTGCAGACCCAGTGTATTCCTGGTAGAGATTGTGGTACTGGTGGGTCATCAAAGATGCAGACCCACTGTAGTCCTTGTAGAGATGGCCAGCAGCCATCTGTTGTGACTGTGCAGGTGCACAATCACCATCGAAGAGTCTTGCGGAGAATATAGCAAGTCCATAAACCACCACTTGTCCACTCACAAAAAACTTGTTTGAAATGTCCTTAGAACCAGCAATGCTGTTATCCAGTCCCTTGCTGAATTATTAACACACGCGCAAACACTAACAGTCCCTACTTCTCACATATTGTCCATATACTATGACCAACAGAAACGTGTGCAGTGAAATGTAACTTACAAGTTACTTAATTTGATGAACTGGTGTCAATTACAATTTTATAACATGCAAAGGTAGAAAGGTACAAAATACATCATTAAAGAACATAACAATACAGATAACATTTGTAGTTCAGGCTTTACAAAAGAATATAAATAGACATATACATCAGTGTTACAGGAATTATGACATAAGTAAATATATAAAATAATGAGAATAGTTTTCGAAACGTTAATTTCACACATGAGCATTAAAACAAAACAGAATAAATAATGTCTAAGCATATTTACAAGGAAAATAACATATTATCAGAAAAATTCTACAACATAACTCTTATTAGCTAAACATATTAATACAGGAAAAACATAAATACACAAGGGAACACAAACACATAGTGGGATAACACAAGGAAAGGACAGGGTTTCTTTTACTGCAGTATTTTGCAAACAAAACTTTCTTTACTTCTCGGAGATCTCCCTTTGTTCCTCACTATTTCCTTAAAGTCCTATCTGTACGTCTTTTCTGTATTCTAACCATATTTCTTTCAAAATAAATATGGCTCATTGTACAATACTCATTTAGGCCCAAATCGTTTTCATATAACTTTCAAAGCATTCTTTCCCTATTCTCCATAGTTAGGTTCTTATATAGTCTACCCCCTCTTAAGCTAACTTAAATCTACTGAGCTCAGATATTAAACTAAGGGACGAGGCAATGCAGCAGCACAAAACAATTAACACAAACAGCAATGACAAAGAAAATGGAAATTTGCTAAGCAAGCTACAGTAAATCTAAATTACCAAGCAATTCACATTACAACTAATATGAGGCAATGCGCAGCAAACAAGAAAAATAAATCCGGCTTAGCAGAGTAACACAAATTCAAATTCAGCAACACTATGCCTGGCAAACAGCAGCAGAAAATGAAATACCTAAACATGCCATAGCTCAAGCAAAAAAAAATAGTACACTAAAGATAACAATGCAGATAAGGGAAATGTATAATCACATCTTAATGTCTAAGTAATTAAAGTGGTGCACCACAAAAACTAATTCTACAAAAGATTACTAAGTACTAGAAAAGAAAATTATGTATGCAGTTCCTGTGAAGGTAAATGTCTTTTTGTGCTCCCTCATTTTTTTAAAAAAAATTATTATTTACTCGATCTGTAGACAGAAAATATTGACATTAATACATCTATAAAATTTTATTTTTACCAATGCTGCAGTGCAGCTAGAAACTAGATATTAAATGAAATAAACAATTACGCAAACCAAAGCATAAAAATATCATTCAATAGTCATGTGACATTTCATAAGTTAGAAGAAATTCTCTCAACTCTCGTAGAAAGACGCTTGTCATAATCAGGTGTGCAGATGTAAAAATATTTCTCGTCATTTCATTAGGCATTTCTGTAAATATCATAAATTAAGAGCTCCACAGTGTAAACATATGTTTTCAGGTTCGACCGTGTCGTTTTTGCGATGCTCTCTACAAAGGAACGTCAATAGCGAGGATAATGGCCTCCCTTTTTTTTTCTACCTGTGCCGCTGAAAAGGGCTCGCAATAATGGCTTTTTCTCCAGGCGTCTGACCCACCTGGCCGCTGAGCTGGGTGCCCACGACGCATTACGTGCAGGTGGTCACTGAACTTTCGTTCCGAAATATTTACGATACCAGTTTCCGCTACAGTGACAGTCTCATATAAATATATTTCACAGGTCAAGAATTTGGGTTACAAATCTGTAGAAACAAAATCCTATAAATATAACAGCGTCCAAAAAATTTTCGCCAGCATTGTGATACATTCACGCATATACACACATTTCATAACTCTTAAAGTACGATTCTAGGTTTCCAACAACCTTTTTCACAAACCATAGTCCCTAACTTCTATTCATTATTCATATACATATAAACACGTAATCATATTCCTTATATAGCATCAGCTTATTGATCATAAACATACCTCAACAGCATAATACACATCGTCGTCGTAAAAATAACATCATAACACCTCAGTCAAATCTCAAAAACGTCGTAGCTTTCTGCAATAATTTCAAACCCTAAAAAATATTCTCTGCTCATTTCAATAGTGTCATCTACCTCAAACGTACCTTAAAAATCATGATCTCATACCAAATATATCATTCAAAGCTCTCATAATATCACAATGGGTCCGAAAAAATATGAACAGTTCACTAAGTACAGACAAAATACAATTTCGTAAGTGTGAAGTAATCCAACTCTGTAATTGCGTAAACATGTGTCACTGACGTAATAAAAAAAATGTTTATCTCTCAGTTAAATGATCAGATAGCTGTGTATAATTTGTGTGTTAGAGGAATATGGTACTGATGTGTAAAGTTGTATAAGCTAATACCATATTAGCTAGGGCTCCTTGTGCTTGCCAAACACATGGTACACAAAGTAGGCGTGTACCCCCCTGAGGATAAATGAATAATACCCTCAGGTGTTACAGATTACAGCAATGGAATGAAATGTATCACGGAATACCTTTGTATCATTGTACTTCAAATATCTTTAAAAATAAATGTTTTAAGTACAAAATTAATCACTCAAATGCGTGTACTGTAGCGCTAAACTGTGCGTCTTGTTGTAAGATAATCTCTGTGGAAGTGTCGTAGTTATCGTCCTCCGAAAGCTAAGTTCTGCAGAAGTCAATGTACTTACCTCACGATAAACAAAAATGAAATGCTTTGCGAATAGATATCTTAGTTATTACGCTTATTGCCGTGATGAAGAAAGTACTGTGCTGTAACGTATTGTTGTGCTACGGAAAAGGCTGTCTCTTTGTAGCTATACCACAAAAGTTACTACTAAAACATGTTTTTCTTTCCAGAAGAATTCAGAAAACTGTGCAGATATAACACAGATACACCGCAAGAGCAACATTGTAAATTGTCACTCATTAGTAGCGTCGTGATAAAAATCGTGTAGTTGTCACATAAACTAACCTCTGTGTCATCTGGTATCTCTCAGAAAGCACTTTAAATTCAGAATGTATTTTCAAGTAAACCAAAATGTTGCATTAGCATCTCATTAGCAGTACCAGTATGTGTTCTAAGTATGTTACGTAATCGTGAAACTAACAAGCAAGAATGTACACACACAATAACACCGTGTCGTCTGTTCACTATAACAATGCACTTGAAATTACTGTTTAAATAAGTTCTCTTGGTTCTTGATTGCATATTTAACTTCAAACATTGTTGCATGGTAACAGTTTGTAAGTCTGACAAAGCTTACTAGTAACTTGAAGTGAAAAGTTTTATAGCAAAGTCAAAGTTAAAAAGCAGATTATCTTTAAATAAACGGTTTTACATGTGAAATGTAGTGTAAACCTTTACTCTTGATAGTACTCAGACTTTCAACTGATAAGCAATTGTCATGTTTTATACATCGGTAAAGAATGCTAAAAGTTTTCTCAAGGCTAGCGTCTTACGTTATTTTTCTCGGAGCCAGCGGGCGCACGCGGCTGCCTGCTGTGCGAGTCATTGTCTGTCTCTTTGTTGGCGCGCGCCGTTATTGGGATTTGGAGACCTATCTTCTACAAATTCACCGTGACGAGAGGGCCCTGCCCTGTTTAAATCCCGCCAGTTCTGATGCAATTCAGGTCTGTCGTTACGATCACATCGTCTGTCGTCATGTTGGTAGTTCCTGTAGTTTCTTTCTTGTCGGTTAAGTGGTGGAGAATTTCTCCCTGAATCGTAACTGCGCGCTGGACCGTTGCGTCTAAAGTTATTCTGTCTCCCGTAGTAATAATTATTTTGGTTCCCATATTGTCTGTTTCTCTGATTGTCTTTGTAATAGTCATTACCGCAGAGAGGTGATCTTTCCCTGTAATTATTACTACTCTGCCAACGGTTGTCATACGGGTGGTGTCTGTTTTGGTCACGATTTACGTTATAAGAATAGCCTTGTCGTGTATTATTTCTGTCATCGCGGAATTGTGACAGATATGACCTGTAATTGTTGTGTTCCTGTTTCTGCATTCCGCGACTGTCAGTGTCAATTTCTAATTCTTGTAAGAGTCCCTGAAAAGCTTCAATGTCGTCTTTGCAACGTCCTGCCAAAATAATATTTCGTAAATGTTTAGGTAATTTGATTAAGCAAATGCGGATGAGTTCTGAGGGGCTGTATGGGTTTGACAGGTACTGATTCTTGTGCAACATGTCTTCAAAATATTTCACAAGACTGGAGAATTCAGATTGTTCGAAATGTTTCATCATTATGATGCTATGTTTTACTCGGTCTTGTGTAGATTGAGACCAATACGCTGAGAGGAAGGCATGATAAAATTCTCCTTCACTGTGACAATCGTGAATGACCGATCGCATTCTTACAGCTGGTTCATTCTCCAAGTAGCCACACATAAATTCTAACCTGTGCTCCAATGACCAGTTGGGAGGAAAACAATGAGAGAATTGATGGAGCCACGCTTGTGGATGAATGTCGTTGGCAGAATTCTTAAACGTTTTGAATTTACGTGTAGTAATGAACAGCTTATAGTCAAAGTCATCATGTCGGCGAGTCGCATATCGGTCATTGTTACGTCGTTTCGGCGGTTCCATTTCAAAATTCGGTGCACCTTGCCAATTTCTTTCATAATTTCCGAAATGTCCTGTGTTATTATTTTGTGGCTGTTCCGTATTTCTACGTCCCTCTTCCCGTAATGGAGCGCCAGTGTCCTCTGAAATATGTAATTCTTGTATTACCTGCGTCAACTGATCTTGTACTTCCCGGATTTCTCTTTGGTGTTGCGTATTAATTTGATTCTGATTTTGTTTGAATTTCCTAATTTGTTCATACTCTTCTGTGTCAGTGAAGGCTACGGGTCTTGTGTCATTCAGATCATCATCTACCTTTGTAGATAAGTTAGTGACCTGATCCGAAAGTTCGGCTACTTTCTCCGATAGTGAACACATTTCCTCAGTGTGTGTTTCTGAACCAAGTTTCAGAGTATCTACTGTGTCCTTTAAGTTTTCCTGAGTTTTTGCAAGTTGCGTAACCGAATCGGTAGATGCAACTAAGTCAAATTTAGCTTGCAAGGTCTCATGATTTTCATGAACAATAGTTTGCAGTTCTTTTATGGCTGCTTCGTGATTCTGTAATGCATTTTCATGCCGCGAAAAAATAGGTTGAAAATGCTCACAAATTTGTGTTTGTACGTCATTACAGGCTTTTTGACATTTCGATTCAATGTTATGTAACTCAGTAGTTAAATCTTCACGTGTTTGTTCAAGAGTTTGTTCCAATGAGTCTAACTTTTGTAGCTGTTGCTGTGTTTGTCTCTGATTTTGTTCCACTGTGTCTAACTTTCGAAGATTTTGTTCCATTTGTTGCATTAATTGCAATAATAATGTATTAGTGTCTGGAATCTGTTTCTCTATGCTTTTTTGCAGTGCATTTTCACCGGCAACATTCACATTTTGACAAGCAGAAAATGTGTCTTGACTCATTTGAGAAAACGGTGAGGACCCAAAATCTGAGTTTGCAAAATTGTGTCCTGTCATTCCCGATTCCTGAGGCGAGCTGTTGCCGACCGATCGATCGATAACGCTTCCCTCTTCACTAATTGTTTCACTGTCCACGCCATTGTTTGCCACCCGCTCCATTTCCCTATGCACAGTTACCAAATTACTACTGTGAATTTCTGTTAATTTATTACACGGTGGCGCTAACACACTGCTTTCGTCTTCGCTGTCATTTCTCAATTTACTTTGGAGCCTAGTGTTACGTTTTTCACACGCCATTATTGTCACAATATTTCACACGACAACACAGAAAAACACAATTTGAAGAGCAAAAATAAGAGAACACATTAACATAGCACTGAAAATAATATCTAGTTAATTGCAAGCGCAGCTGCGAAATACTTGCTGCAAATCTACATGCATGCCACAACTGTTTTACTGTACAACAATGAAATACTACAACTACAAAGGAAATTCTCTCTATAATTACGCGCTAGCAATAAACAAAAGCTACACTAATTACACAATCTACAAGAAAAAAATCAGAAGATTCCAGTGAGGTATCCTCGGCTAAGGGTCGACATATGAAACGTCCCCTTTTGAACAATTTTACACGACTGTGCTTAAACTGACACACAATATTTTTAGCGCAACACAATCTGACTTTCAAAAAAATCCCTACAAAAGAATGGCCCTGACTAACATTAAACTATACCTTTCACAAATCACTTACCTCACAAAAATCTTCGCTACTCAAGCTACTGCAATACAGCGAGCGCCACTACTGCCAGCTAAATAAAAGATTCAAAGTACTGAAGGCACTAACTACTGATAGGCATAGTTAGCAAATGAAAGATTTTGATAGAGAACAACCAATGTATTTACCTCAATAGTCATAATATATATAGCAGTTCATGACAAGTTACAAAACTCCGCCATCTCTCTCCCCACATCCACCACTGCTGGCGGCTCACCTCCAACTGCGCAACGCTACGCGCTGTTCACAGCCAGCTGCCTAACACTACAATGGTTGAGTATTACAACAATGCAAAGCAGCCACAGACTGCACACAGCACAGCCAGTGATTTTTTTATACAGAGGTGGCGTTACCAATAAAAAAAACCTAAACAGCCTACTTACAAAAGTAGTGAACTTCGAATTAACAGGTAGTGAAATGTGTATAAAAATATATATGTTCTCTAGCTGTCCTTTCCAAAACCTTCAGTCATCATACCATGCGATATAAGACATACTGTCAAAACGAACTGCAACAAATACTTAAATAACTACATAACATCTCTTAACTAACAGCAAATATATAAACTTCATCATTATTTTCATCTGCAAAAAAAAAAAAAAAACTTCATTATCCATATCACCATAACTCCATTATTATCATCACCTGTAAAGAAAAACTTCATTATCCATAGTAGCACATTCTTCATCAGTATTCATTCATCACCATTCATTATCATCTGCAAAAAAGTCACTTCATTATTCATTATACAACTATTCCTTATTTCTAGCATATTTCATCACTAAAACTAAGATGTGTAGTTCTGTCTGACAGCCTGCATCAATCGCCTCGTATTCTGAAAGAAAAAAGTAGTTAAGACTGCTATTCTACGATGTGTATAGTATATTCTTGTTAATGCTTGTTAATTCTGATCCATTTACTCTTCATCACGAGGTATTGCATCATCTTTCGTTCATTCCGAAGGTGAAATTCCCATTCCTGTTTAATTTATTTCGTTTACACGTTATTTCTTCCTGAAAATGATGAACAAAGATTAATGTCTTGCATTTAATTCATATACCCATTAGATAAAAACTGGTTTATAGTAACATAATTGAGCATACAGCATAGCATGACAGAAAACGTAATATGTCAAGAACATCGACAGTGTTCAGAAGCAAAAATGTACACAGTGTATCACAATGTAGCAGCAAAAAAAAAAAAAAAAAATTAAATTGTCACGATGTTTAGCTATCATAAGGCAAAATGTTAAAGTCAACTGGTGTTTGTTATATCTTAAATATTTCATAGTACATACAAACAAAACAGGAAAAACAATCATACATACATAAAAATGGAAAATATGCACGGTCTGATGTGTAACGACAACAAAAGCGACCTGCTAACCTTACCTTGCCGGGCACTTGCCAAAAAAAAATACGACAATCATCAGTAAGTAGTCACATAAATACAGTTGCATAAGTGGTCATAAAATGTGTAAGTTCATTTGGAAAAATGTGCACGGTCTGATGTGTAACGTCAAGAAAAGCGACCTGCTAGCCTTACCTTGCCGGGCACTTGCAAAAAAAAAAAAAAAATTACGATAATCATCAGTAGGTGTTCATGTAAATATAATTGCATAAGTGGTCATAAAAAAATTAGGAAGTGGCATTACAGTGTGATAAATCATAAAGTATCTTCATTCAATATAAGGTTTGACGTTCGACACGTGGTGGTTCCCTTTGGTTTTTCTGGTTGTCAAAGTTTCGACGTGTACTACATTGGGGTGAGGAATGCTGCGAATCCGATATGGCCCTGCGTATAGAAGTTCAAATTTACTGCACCTACCTTTTCCTCTATTGGATAAATAGTGTGTACGTACTAATATCGTCTGTCCAATGTGAAAGTCACGGCGTGTACAAACCTGTTTTTGCTGTCTTCTCCGGTGCTCTGCGGCACGTTTGATGTTGTTCAGCGCAATGTCAATTATTTCATGGTGTCGTAGTCGACGAGATGTAGGAAATGTTACTAATTCTTTAATTTTGTTAGGTGGTTCAACATTTTTAAGTGTAACAGACGGAGATAGCATAGTAGATTCTTTCGGTATGGAATTAATTACATCTTGGAATGAGAGTATGTGTGTGTCCCAATCAATATGTTTTTTATGGCAGTAAATTCTACACAGTTTACCAATTTCTTTCATTAATCGTTCACAAGGGTTCGAAGAAGCATGGTACCTGGATATATAGACCGGAGAAATGTTTCCAGCTCGTAACATACGTGTCCATATAGCAGATCGAAACTGTGGTCCATTGTCGGAAATTACTTTCAACACATGACCTATATGAAATAGAAAATGTTTTACAAATGCTTTCGAAACAGTTTTAGCAGTAGCTTTGCGTAACGGAGTGCAGGTAACAAATTTTGAAGTGAGTTCAACAGCGACAAAGATGTAGCAAAAACCTCTATTAGTTCTGGGAATCGGACCAAAAATGTCCACAACGGCCATGTGTCTTAATTTAACAGGTACAATGGGATGTAATGGAGGAATATGTGAAGTCGTATCTGATTTAGCTTTCTGGCAGATTTTACATGACGCTAAAACTCGTCGAATACGTTTCTCCATGTTGGTAAAATAACAGTTCTGTCTCAATATAAGAAAACATTTACTAGCTCCGTAATGTGCGTAACTTAAATGAGTATACCAGATTAATTTGTTAACAAGTTCGTCAGGAATGCATAATAACCAATTGTTGCTGTCAGGATGAGAGCGGCGAAACAGAATGTCATTGCGTACAGTGTAATGGTTTCTAATGGTAACATTATTCCTATCTTGCCAAAGGTGTTTGATTTCTTTCCATACGTTGTCTTTACTCTGCTCTTGTGCTATGTCTTGTAATGACGACGAAAAGAAATTTTCAAATGCAACTTGTTGAATGTACATTACGCTGAAATTTGCTTTGCAGAAGTTGGTTGCGATGTCTTTCTGATTGTTGCTGAGAGAACGGGATAGTGCGTCTGCTACAATATTTTGTGTGCCGGGAATGTGAACAATTGTAAAATTAAATTCCTGCAAATTAAGTTTCCATCTACTTAATCTGTCGTGTGTAAATTTAGCGGAAAGTTAAAACTGTATCGCTCTATGGTGTGTATAAACGGAAGTGTGTCTTCCATAAAGAAAATGCCTAAATCTGGTAAAAGCCCATACAACACATAATGTTTCGAGTTCTGTAACAGAATAATTTCGTTCAGCACGTGACAGAATGCGACTTGCAGAAGCGATGTTTTTAATTACTGTACAACCATCTTCTTCAATTTCCTGAAAAATAAGTACGCCTAAAGCGGTGTTAGAACTGTCGGTGGCAATGGAAAAATTTCTGGTAAGATCTGGGTGCGATAAAAGTGGTGCATTCAACAAAGCATGTTTCAAATAACATTCTCGTGAACAAGATTCTGCGAATCAAAAGTATTGCTTGCGTTACTGGAATATGCAACCTGTACTGTATCTAGTCAAATTCCATCTGACGTGTTATTATTTTCGGAAGGATGCTGTGGCATTTCCACTATTTGTACTGTTCTGGTATTTCTTCCTGACGTCTTACGTTCTGGATGATACCTACTGTCTGGTTCATTCATGATAATATGTTGTCGCTGATGTTCTTGCTGCTGATAAGATCGACTGTTAATAAATGTACGCTGAAAATTGTGCTCATTACTTTTACTTCTGTCATGATAGTCATTGCTATACGGTGCATTGCGATAGGAATTGAAATAGTGTGTTTTCTGTACATACTGATTCCCTTGTTGCTGTGCGTTACTATTTGTTGGAGCTGATGCTATACGTGTACGCGGCGAAACATTAAAGCGTAGTTCACCTTGTAGACTGCATTGTTGGTTAGGTATGCTAACCGGCTGGTTTTGTTGCTATTGCGGTGAAAAACTTGTATTGCTACCAAAATGCATTCGCTGTTGCTGATAATTTTGACGATTGCTGAAAATGCTGTACATAATGATGATTACAATTTTTATCTGTTATTAAAATTGCGGCGGCAGTTGTCAATTCGGGAGTGTCTAAAGAGAACTGTCACTTTCGGTAAACCTTGTCTTATCAGGTTTCTTCACTCTTTCTTAATCCTAGATAGAGCAATAGTTGAAGAGCTGTTTTGATAGATATAAAGGATAGTAGAAGAGAAGGCAGCAGTGCAGAAAACTAAAGATGAAACAGCACTACTACGGCTCGGGGCCCTGTGCACGCTATGGCACATACTCATTAAAGCGTAATGAATCCCCTGAGGTCAATTACGCGCTGGAAATAAAGTTTAGCTTCTGCGTTACAGGCAATGGCGGTGAAAATTCAAAAACAAATTGCTGTATCCATGCTAATTCTAATTTCTGCATTACAGGCAATGCTGGTAAAAATTCAAGAGCAAATTGCCGTATCCAGTTCAATGCGTGTACCTGTGCTCTGTCATTTTCAAATACCTTAGATTTTTTTACGGATAAAAATTGCTCGTAATCAACGTTATCGTCTCCGACTTTGTGAACAGGTTCAGCACTGCATGAGAATCTATTTGTCTGTGTCTTTTCGGATTTCAAGTCACGTAGTTTCTGTAAATTACTCAAGTTACACTGGCTGTACGCATGTGAGAAACGATTGGAATGTGCCGTACGCTGTGACGTGCTAGTGACTGAAACATTTTGCTTGTTCTGTTGTTCACATTTCTTACCGACTTCCGTATCCAGAGTGTGTGAAAGTTCTGGTGACTAAATTAAACTCGTCGCGTATCTGTGTTGCGTTTTCTGAACATTGTTCAGTGACTGCATTAATTTCATCTCTAATTGATTCTGTTGTGGTTACATGATTATTATTTGATTCTTGTGCAACTGATCTAGTTTCTTCATTACTGTTCCTAGCATGAGCCTTACTTTCTCCACATGATTGTTCTTTCGTGTCGTGACGTTGCACGGTAACAGCTGTAATCTGTTCACTAACTTGTTTGTTCTGTTCGTCAAGGTTGTCGTGTTTTTCGGTCGACAGTTTGAAAGTTTCATTAATTATTTCAATCGACCTGTCATATTTTGCATTGAGTTGTTTGCACGATTCAATAAGTTTGTCTTGTTTTTCACTGAATTGTTTGAAATTTTCATTAAATTCTTGTCTGAGATTCTCGTTAAGTTGTATCATTAATGCTATGACTCGATCCATGTCAAAATTAGCTACTGTATTCTTTGTGCTATTTAATGGCGTACCTGCAATTGTCACGTTTTGTGTATCCATTTGGATATTCTGTGATTCTTGAAAAGGTTTGCCAATCGAATGTGCACTGCTGGTCACAAAATCGGAATCAAATAAATCTGTCGTACTTTGAGTACATTGTTCATTTTCGTTAGAAATAATTGTCTGTTCGTTATGTAAATCTTGTGTCAAGCTGGGCAGCGTTCATTGTAACAGAACGTCCCGCGTCATCAATTGTCGTCAAATTAACAGAGGACACAATTGAATTTATTTGTTCATCATTATGATCAAAATCATTACTAGTGGTCAGTACGCACTGATTGTCTGTAAATGGAGGATTGTCATCATTACACTGAGTGTCGCAAGTACTATCGGTCAAATTATTTGAGTCGGCTATTTCACTCATTACACATCGCGATGTACTGTTAACATTTTTCGCGGCATTTTCACTAATCAAAATTATTCAAAAATGAAACAAAGACAATGCAAAATGCAACAAACACTATTACAACAAAGAGCAACAAATTGCCGATGATCTGTGGAAGAAAGAGTGACAAATTAGTAAATGCGTTGCGCCAGATGCAAACTACGTTTAAGTAAATAAGAGCAGATATATGACTACTTATCAGAAGATTCCCAAAGAAATACGATCTTGGCCGGATGTCGCCAAGTGTAACCTCCCCACAAAAATGAAAAATGTGAAATGGAAAATGGAGCCAAGCGTAACCTCCCCAAAAAATTAAGGAATGATAATTGACCATAAAGCACACAATAATATTAATTAAATAATGAACCATGAACCAAATGTAACCTCTCAACAAAAATAATAATATCTGGTAAATTTTATAAGGACAGCAGCGCTGACCTTCGGCCCTGTATTCTGAATAAAAAAGCAAAAGGCAAAAATTCTTACCTCAATAAAACTGCAGTTATATCTGCTCTTAATTATACATTCTTCGACACAGCATTGTGCAATGCTGGCGTATATATATTTTTTTTTATTATTCTTGGAAGCAATGATAATGCATTGGAGATTGGAGATTGAAATGAATTCTTTTCTTTTAAAGAGTTACTTTATGTTATAAAAATTATTATTGGGCCATTTTTTGTGAACAAATTAAATTACAATTAACGTACATTATTAATTATGCGCAAGGCTGCTTCTTTACCTTCTACAACAATATTCATCCTCCAGAGTCCTGACCAGAGTCGCGACCAGTGCACACAGCCGACGCATGCCAACTCCCGCAGACTACTACTGTCCACTCGCTACTAAAACCGACCGACTACTACTGTATCCGACTGACTACTACTGTCGACTCGCGCAGACTAGCGCAGACTCGCGACAAGCAACAACTAACAATAAACTACTCTCTGGTCAGAGATTCTGTCATGCCTCGCCCATCGACGGCGAAGCATACGCGTTACAGCATTTATGTTCAAGCATGTATTTCTCGTAGTGTTTCCATATTTTTATTTAAGACTCGCCAGGTTAGGCGAGAGCGCTTATGCGCTGCTTCCTGGACTCGGGCAGGCGCGCCAGCCCCGGATCGCATCCGCCCGGCGAATTAACGTCGAGGGCCAGCCTGGATGTGGTTTTTAGGTGGTTTTCCACATCCCACTGTGTGAATACCGAGCTGGTCCCCACGTCAGTTACATGACTCGCAGACATTTGTAAACGTTCGCACTATTTCATGGTTTACACTAGACAAAGACAGCTGGGGTACACTACTTCCATCCCAGGGGGTACGGGGTGGAGACAGGAAGGGCATCCAGCCACCCTCTGACACTAACATCGCCAAATCCATAGTAACAAGGCTGACCCCACGTTGACGCGGGACAAAGCCCCGAAGAAAATGATGATGTTTCCAAATTTTTATCCAGCCTCTCTACCTCCAACAATTACCCGCTTCACACAACCTCGTGGGTTCTCAGCTGTCTGAAATGGACTCTCTGCCAATTTGTAGTGATTTATATTACCAGAGCAGTACAGGGTCTTTAGGTATACACTTACATCAGACTAACGTTTTACACATAAAAAAGTTTCGTATTTCATTTAGACTAGAAGCTAATAATTTTGGTTTTTTTTAATGGTTTTTCGGTCTGAAGACTGGGATCTTGCAGCAAGTTTATCCTGTGCAAGTGCTTCTGTCTTTGAATAACTTATGAAAGCTACATCTACTTGAAGTTGCTTACTGTGTCTAAACCTTCGCCTGCCTTAACAGTTTTTACTCCCACACATGCCCCTCAATTACCAAAATAATTAGTATTTCAAGTCTTAGGACAGGTCCTATCTAGAAATTAGTCAGTGGTTTTAAAAAGCTTCAATAGTATGGTTTGAAACAAAAAAATTGTTTTAAAAGTTACAATTGGATGGACTAGAGACAGTATAGTATCACAAGAAAAAAATTGCTTCTAGAGTTTATGTTGCGATTTTCAGGCTGAGAATCTACAGTTGCTAAATAAACATTTTAAATCCAAAAGAGTTTATTCCTGGCAGCACTGTTAGGCTCGAACTAGAAGAGGTATCTGCAGCAAACAGTAGATAATACAGCTTCCTCGGAGCTTGAACAGAGATCACTAGAAATGTAAAAAAATCACACAATTATTGCCTCAGTTTGCAGTACATAGACGGCCATACCACTCAGCACTCATCCGTTGGAAGCAAAGTACATTATGGATAATCTCGTGTATCTTCTCGATTAGAAATGTATCTGATGTTCCATTGCACCGTCTGTGTTAGAGTCAACCGGTTTCCGACTTCTGTGGGAATCCAACAATGAATCGACAATTTCCGTTCTTTCGCCCTGATGTTGGTCATACCTCTTTCTTAGTCAGGAAGACCAGATCGACAAATGTTTCATCAGAGAAAATCATTTTGCTGCGTAGGATGCATTTTTAAAAAATATACACTGTATTTCACACTTAAGTTATTACCTAATTTCGCTCCCTTGAGCATTTTCAAGTTTCCTCTCTTATTTGTGTCATAGTGATAAACTGTGGTTACGTAATATCTTAATGGGTGGAGAAAGCTCCACGTAACGGTACCCTGGGAGGCGAAATTAGCTAATAGCAAAATCGTGAAATAGTGTTTATTTCAAAAATGAAACCAGAATACATAGAAAAATGACTTCCCTCAAGAATCTCGGAGCGGCCATGGAACCACGTACACAAAAGACTGTTGACACATAAAGACAGTTTACTGCGCCGGCCGGGGTGGGCGAGCGGTTCTAGGCGCTACAGTCTGGAACCGCGCGACCGCTACGTCGCAGGTTCGAATCCTGCCTCGGGCATGGATGTGTGTGAAGTTTCTAGGTTAGTTAGGTTTAAGTAGTTCTAGGTTCTACGGGACTGATGACCTCAGAAGTTAAGTCCCATAGTGCTCAGAGCCATTTGAACCATTTGAACAGTTTACTGCTCTGCTCAAATGGTTGAAATGGCTCTGAGCACTATGGGAGTTAACATCTGAGGTCATCAGTTGCCTAGTCTTAGAACTACTTAAACCTAACTAACCTAGGAACTTCACACACATCCATGTCCGAAGCAGGATTCGAACCTACGACCGTAGCAGCAGCCTAGAACCGCTCGGTCACAACAACTACTCTGCTCCAGACGTACATTCTCAGAAATTTCTTCCTCAAATTAACAGGTATGTTTGATATTAGCAGTCTTCTCTTGGTAAGGAACAGTCTCTTAGCCTGTATTAATCTGCTTCTTATGTGCTCCTTGCTCCAAACGCACATTCAGAAATTTCTTCCTCAGATTAATGACGATGTTTGAGACTAGCAAACTTCTCTTGCCCAGAAGCGCCTGCTTTTCATATCCTCCTTGACTCGTTTCTCATCGCTTATTTTGCTGCCAAAGTAACATAATTCATTAACTCCACAGTTTTATGTTAAGCTTATCGTTAATTTCCTTTCCACAGCTCATCATTAGTTTCATCTTTCGCCCATTAATCTCAATCCATTCTCTGTGTTCATAAGTTATTTCATTCCATTCAACACATTCTGTAATTATTCTTCACTGTCACGAGGACAGCAGAGCCATCGGAAAATCTTGCCACTGGTATCTTTCACCTTGCATTTTAATCCGATTCTTCAACCTATTTTTCATTTTGTTATTGCTTTTTGACGTATAGATTGAACAGTAGTGTCAAAGACTACAATCCTACATTACACCGTTTTTAATCCTTGGTCTTCTGTTCTTAATGCTCCCTGTCCCGTCTTTCCCCTCAACGTACTCCTCTCTTTTCCCAGCAAATTGAACGTCTTCTGCCATTCAGCATTATCGTGCATTTTTTCTATGTCGGCAAATCTTATGATCGTGTCCTGATTTTTCTTATATCTTTCCTTATAACTTTCTTATGCTTGTAATAACAAGTTCGACGTCAGAACTACCTCTCTGGCTCACTTACCTTATGGAAAGCCAAATTGTTAGCCACTTAACTTATCATTAATTTTGTTTTCTCTTCTTATTGCCAGCAACTTGAATGTATGAGCTGTTAAGCTGATTGTATGATAATTCTCACACTTGTCGGCCTATTTAATCTTCAGAGTTGTGTGGATGATGTTTTTCCGAAAGTTTGATGGTGCGTCGCAAGTCTCACCCATTCTACACGCCAAAGTGAGAACTCGTTTTGTTGCAGATTCCCCCAACGATTTTAGAAATTGTGATGGATTGTTATCCATCTTTTCCGCCTTATTTTATTTTAACTCTTCCCAAGCTCTTTTTTTTCCTTCTTTCAGTCTTGTTTCCATTATCAACCGCAACGTCAGAACTGCTGCTCTTGCGCCTTTACCTTCCTGAATCCAAACTGATCTTCATCGAACTGATCCCCAACTTACTTTCCCGTTCATCTAAGTATTGTTCAGTCAGCATCTTGGATGGATGATACGTTGGGCAGATTATACAGTGGTTCTCGCACTTACCTCCCGTTCTGTCTCTGAGTATGTGTGGATGATACTTTTCCGAAAGGCCGATGGTATCTCACCATACTGCTACATTATACACGCCACCTTGAATAGTCGCTTGGTTGTCACTGCTCCCATTCATTTTTCATATTCCGATGAAGTATTATCTATCCTTTCTGCCCCTGTTGCCTTCTGCCTTGATCGGAAGTCTTCCAAAGATCAGTTAAAGTCTGATTCAAGTAATGAAACCCTATATCTTCTCTATGGACTTCCATTTATTCTGACCCGTCGACATGTCAGTCCCTTTGTAGGTGTCTTTAAATGTACTCTTTCCATCTATCTGCTCTCTCCTCTGAGCTCAACAGTGGAAATACCATTGAAAGCCTTGCTTTTACTGTCACCGTCGGCTGTTTTGACTCTTTTATATCCTGAATCAGTCCTTCCCACACCATTTCTATTTCGATTTCTTCATATTTCTCTGTAGCCATTTCGCCTTTGCTTCCCTGCATTTCCCGTTTCCTTCATTGCAAACTGACTTATACTTCCGTATTCGTTAATATCATTGAACATTTATGTGCTTACTGCTTTCGTCGGTTGACTGAAGTACTACTTCTTCTGTGCCGGACGAAGTGGCCGAGCGGTTAAAGGCGCTGCAGTCAGGAACCACGCGACCGCTGCGGTCGCGGGTTCGAGTCCTGCCTCGGGCGTGGGGTTTGTGGTGTCCTTGGGTTGGTTATGTTTAGGTAGTTCTAAGTTCTAGGGGACTAATGACCTCAGCAGTTGAGTCCCATAGTGCTCAGAGCCATTTTGAACTTCTTCTGTTACCAAAGGTTTGATGACGGGTACGTTTCTTGTATCTATTTTCGTTTGTCCACCTTTTGTGATTGGCGCTTTTATAAATGTTAGTTTATCTTCAACGGAACCGCTTATTGTAGTGTTAATTAACAAGCTGTCAAAACATATTGATACAGCAGGAACCCATCGAGGTCGAGACGAAAGTTTGAGTTTGACAAAAAATGTGCTGTATTTCTCTTTTCTCTTCGCCTCCAATGTTGCATTGCTAACATGGCTGTAGTTGATAGCATTATTTATTTATTTATTGTGCGCTGAAGTAGCTCTAGGACCGTAGAGCCGTATTAATAGCAGATTGAAGATAGGCGTACCCAATTCCAATGTTAGAAGTATTGACGCTGGCTGTTGAGACACTTCTCCCACTGTGACACAAGGTGGCGAATGGCTGTCTCATAAAATTCCTGGTGCTGCGATGTTAACCAGTTCCGCACGTACAGCTGGAGCTCGTCGTCCGAGGTGAATCGTTTGTCCCTCAGAGCCTTTTTAAGGGGACCAAAACTGGAGTAATCACAAGGAGATCAGCGTATGCCCGTCGTTACTCGCAAACCTTGACCACTCTTCGCCAAGCGATCATATCAAAACGACCAGGCAATCTCACCCGCGGGGTCATTCTGCTCCACATGCAAAGCACCGTACTGACAACACAGTAGCGGCACTCTGCAGCAATTCAGATGGGAGGTTCTCGGCCACCCTCCATACAGTCTAGCTCTCTCTCCCTGTGATTACGCCATTTTTGGTCCCCTTAAAAAGGCTCTGAGGGGCAAACGACTCTCCTCGGTCGACGACATCCAGCTATACGTGTGGAACTGGTTCACATCGCAGCCCCGGGAATTTTATGAGACAGCCATTCACCGCCTTGTTTAACAATGGGACAAGTGTCTCAAGGTTAATACCTCTAACATACAGGTAATGGTTTCTGTAATTATGGCTCTGGCTCGTTTCCTTTTGAACGCCCGTTATATATTACAGTATATCACCTTGAAATACATTATCCTTGTCATTCATGGTATAATATTGTCTAGCGTTTAGTGATCCCGTATCATACTCACCCATCTCGGGTTGTGTACTCAAACCTCTAACTACATTGTATTTCTGGTGTTAGTTACTATGTACGAGGAATATCACCTGCTGCTAACAAGTCATTGTGAATGAATTTTCTATTGAAAATGGGTACTGTATATATTTACGACAACCAAGCAAGAAAAACTGCCTAAATTTATCGTATCTAATCCAGACAATATATATCTGTAAGGCCAAGGGGACAGATAAAAATTATAGCGAGGTTCCAAGGCATGAATCTTACAGTCAGGCTAGTCATATCCATGAGCCCCATGTGACATGAGCATGGTACCTACACAAAAACATCGCATTTATCGTTTCCTATCAAGCCTCACAGTTTGCTATAATGCAGAAGTGAGTATGGCTGTAACAAAATATACGTTTAACTTAGTGCTAGGCTATTCAAAAAAAAGTTGACATTTCTTGTAATGTAAAACTTATATTTCCTATATTACAAAAATGTTATCAATAAATGACAGTGGGTGCAGCAGCACCATAACAAACTAATAGGCAGTCATATGTGGCGCACATATATATGAGGGCGACACCTTCCAAGATGTCTTACTGACCTGCGAATATTATACCACCTTTATTGTGTCGGTCAGGTGAAACAGTGGACATACAGGCTGTCATATCAATGAGTGTATTTGTTGCTCACAATTTGACTTTCTTTTATGAAGCTTTCTCCACCACATTGTGTACCTAGTTCCGGTTAATAACATAGTATGTCTGCACTCACATAAGCACTAGTCATATGGACATACATACTGATGCAGATACTTTCCGTTCCGTATGTACTTTGTAATTTTAGGCGTGTGGTGGGTGGGTCAGCCAGAAATCGGTAACCACTGCAAAAATAAATTCTATATTCGCGCGACTGTGGCGGACAAAAATAAAATTTATCGTGTTTTCCTCAATTACGATCACGATGGGCCTATTTAGAGGGTGCAGCTTAAGTTCAACTCAACCGCTTACCATAATGAGATTCAATGGTTTAAGGTACAGGCTAGATCGGCTGATGTACGTCGGCGACACTGGTCGTTACCTAACGTAATACAAGCAACAGGAACGGTTCCTAAACATGTAAGCGTGGATAATAACGTGTCCTCTCGTATGGGTCTCTCACGCCCATGCAGTTAGAATCAATTTTTCAACAACCAGTTGTCTCCACAGGGTATGTTACGTCATTTGCCATTGTTGACCCACGCTGTTATTCTTCCAGTGTTCAACAGTACTCCTTGTGATAAGCACATGTTTATTTTGGTACATTATTTCGTAACAGTTGTCTGTTCTTCAAACTGAAAATGTGGTGTCACCGCCAGACACCACACTTGCTAGGTGGTAGCCTTTAAATCGGCCGCGGTCCATTAGTATACGTCGGACCCGCGTGTCGCCACTGTCAGTGATCGCAGACCGAGCGCCGCCACACGGCAGGTCTAGAGAGACGTCCAAGCACTCGGCCCAGTTGTACAGCCAACTTTGCTAGGAAAGGTTCAATTACAAATACGCTCTCATTTGCCGAGACATTAGTTAGCATAGCCTTCAGCTACGTCATTTGCTACGACCTAGCAAGGCGCCATTACTAGTTAACATTGAAATTATAAACCTGTACCGTCAGAGCGATGTACACCAATTATGGATTAAAGTTAAGTATTCCAAGAACTACGTTCTTTTCATGTTAGACTCAACTCCTTTAATTGTTCCAGACCTCACGCCAGTCTGCGTGAGCTTAAACGCGTGTATTTCGGCCTCCTCTAGCAACACGGTGTTGTCTCTTCTGCCATCACTACAGAAAAGGTTACAGAGAAGACGACTATATAAGAAGAGCAGGTAAGGGAATTGTTGGAGCAGTTTTCTGATTCTAAAAACCCACCTAGTCAATGTGGATCTTCCAGTGATGGTGATAATGAGATAGATGTCGCTGAAAACTTAGAACTAAACGAAGATGATGATCATGAAGAATCCCTTTATGAAGATGGAGAGGAACAATTTAGTGCAAATTCTGTTGAGTGTGATTTGTTGTTGTGTCGTAATGGGAGTGAAATATGGGCTACATCTCCTCAAGCTGGAACATGTGGTAGGCAAAGCAAAAATGATGTATTGAAAGAAGACCGGGGATCTACAAATTATTCGACTAGGAACTGCGATAACGAAGAATCTTTTTTTATGTTGTTCTTTCGTGTAGCCCTCATTGACGAAGTGTGTACTCGTATGCGGACCAACAAGGGGGGTCGAATCGTTCACGAGGACTGGGTGGATAAAAATATGAATGAAATGAAAAAGGTTCTTGGTGTTCTTATCCTGACTGGAATTTACAAGTAAAGAAATGAAGATATCGACCACCTTTGCAGTGCTGAGAATGGCCGACCACAGTTCAATAAAATTATGGCTCGCAATCGTTTCCATGCTATTTAGATAGTGTTGAGCATTGACAATGCAGCAGCCCGACGTGAACACAGGTCAGGTGCCAAATTGGAACCAATCAGAACGTTTCTGACATGTGGGAAGTTACCTTTCGGCGTGCCTACTTTCCAGGATACTGCAACACCGTGGATGAACAGTTGGTCAAATTAGAGGTCGCTGTCCATTTCTGCAATACATCCCATCAAAACCCGACAGATACAAAATAAAGTTCTGGGAAATTTGTGACAATACAACTAGCTAGTGCTGGAAGATGAAGTGTATTTGGGGAAGGAGGAAGAAACCAGAGCTGTGAGACTTGGAGACATTGTTGTGAAAATCCTGGTGATTGAACTTGAAAAGTCTGGACGGAATACATCTGTAATATTTTTTTTTTGAGCTGTCATTTAGCTCATTATTTCGTGTCAAAAGATCTGACACTAGTCGGTACTATCTAAAAAATAAAGGTAAACTGCCTGCCGATTTTATTACAAACAAAGGACATGAAGTGTACTCTACATTGTTTGGTTTTCAACCAGATGTGATGAAAGCCTCCTATGTTCCTAAGCGAAGTTGTTACCGTCCATAGTTCTCTTCATGACCAACCAAGAGTGACACCATCGAAAGTAAAGAAGCCTGAAGTTATAATAACAAAAAGTCAAATTACGTCTTATAGGTGCATCACACCTGTATGCTCGGAATATTCTGCTATTGTCTGTAGACCCTGCGCAAATTTGCAATAAGAATAAAACCCACCAGGAAAAGTATAAAATTGTGGTTTTTAAAACATTAACTTTGAATAAATAAAATCATTTTAAAAGAATTGACGCCTCAAAAGTCATTCACATCATAAGTAGTCAAAATAGTATCATTTTACGTCAATTTAAAAATCACCTGCCTGAGAGGCCCGACTGGTAGGCAATGCTATATATATATTCCGGACAGCAGAGGGTTAAATAGTGATCTGTTACACGATCAGCTCTATTTGCTATTCATCCATTCACAGCTTAACGCTGACTGCTGATACATCGTGAAAGAGTACGCTGCATAGCACAGTTTTCTATTAAGGATGTATTTTATGCTATTATCTGACAACAGTGACAAATTCATGCTTGTACTATGCCAACGATTTTTTTTTCGCCTAATATGCGTGGTATTACATGAGTAATGTTTTGAACATCGATTCACTCTTTGAGTAGAAGATTCATGCGTAATGTTTTGAAAATATCACGTATCGATTTCATTCCACAGGCGTCGCGAAGTTGGCAATGGAACCGCAAGTTTCCATCTGACGCCAATAGCGATCGCGCCGGATCTGGCGGAGCCAGTAATGCGCGCCCACTGAGCTACGCATCCAGCAGCTCTAGCTACGAGCGGCCTCTGCCCCCTCTATATACACTACTGGCCATTAAGTTGCTGCACCAAGAAGAAAAGAAGATGATAAACGGGTATTCACTGGACAAATATATTATACTAGAACTAACATGTGATTACATTTTCACTCAATTTGGGGGCATAGATCCTGAGAAATCAGTAGCCAGAACAACCACCTCTGGCCGTAATAATGGCCTTGATACGCCTGGGCATTGAGTCAAACAGAGCTTGGATGACATGTACAGGTACAGCTGCCCATGCTGCTTCAACACGATACCACAGTTCATCAAGAGTAGTGACTGGCGTATTGTGACGAGCCAGTTGCTCGGCCACCATTGACCAGACGTTTTAAGTTGGTGAGAAATCTGGAGAATGTGCTGGCCAGGGCAGCAGTCGAACATTTTCTGTATCCAGAAAGGCCCATACAGGACCTGCAACATGCTGTCGTGCATTATCCTGCTGAAATGTAGAGTTTCGCAGGGATCGAGTGAATGGTAGAGCCACGGGTCGTAACACATCTGAAATGTAACGTCCACTGTTCTAAGTGCCGTCAATGCGAACAAGAGGTGACCGAGACGTGTAACCAATGGTACCCCATACCATCACGCTGGTTGATACGCCAGGATGGCGATGACGAATACACGCTTACAATGTGCGTTGACCGCGATGTCGCCAAACACGGATGCGACCATCGTGATGCTGTAAACAGAACCTGGATTCATCCGAAAAAATGACGTTTTGAGATCGGTGCGCCCAGGTTCATCGTTGAGTACACCATCGCATGCGCTCCTGTCTGTGATGCAGCGTCAAGGGTGACCGGACCGCAGCCGTGGTCTCCGAGCTGATAGTCCATGCTGCTGCAAACGTCGTCGAACTGTTCGTGCAGATGGTTGTTGTCTTGCAAACGCCCCCATCTGTTGACTCAGGGATCGAGACGTGGCTGCACGACCCGTTACAGCCATGCGGATAAGATTCCTGTCGTCTCTACTGCTAGTGAGTGATACGAGGCCGTTAGGATCCAGCACGGCGTTCCGTATTACCCTCCTAAACCCTCCGATTCCATGTTCTGCTAACAGTCATTGAATCTCGACCAAGGTGAGCAGCAATGTCGCGATATGATAAACCGCAATCGCTATAGGCTATAATCCGAATTCTGCTAACAGTCATTGAATCTCGACCAAGGTGAGCAGCAATGTCGCGATATGATAAACCGCAATCGCTGTAGGCTACAATCCGACCTTTATCAAAGTCGGAAACGTGATGGTACGCATTTCTCCTCCTTACACTAGGCATCACAACAATGTTTCACCAGGCAACGCCAGTCAACTGCTGTTTGTGTATGAGAAAATCGGTTGGAAACTTTCTTCATGTCAGCACGTTGTAGGTGTCGCCACTGGCGATAACGTCTTGTGAATGCTCTGAAAAGCTAATCATTTGCATATCACAGCATCTTCTTCCTGTCGGTTAAATTTTGCGTCTGTAGCACGACATCTTCGTGGTGTAACAATTTTAATGACCAGTAGTGTAGGACGTTCAGCAGCAGGCAGTCAACGCATTTGCACTTGGAGCCTCTTTACTAAGACACTATCGTTTATGTTTGGTACAGGGAGCCTCATCGTTGTTGCTGTTGTAATAGCTGGACTTATTTCTTGCCGCATGCAGGTTATGTAATTCTCCTGTTTACTGTGTTTATTTGTTCGCTAAACATTTCTTCACCTGTTCAGCTTTCTTATTACGGCAGCTGCTGCATATCTCTGTATCACACCTCTTCTTACCTTTTTTTTGTGTACAACAATATCATGCTGCAAATTCTTTTAAAAGCATGATGATGGCCAGTCGATCGAAACCGGTTGTTCAAATAAAGATTTTATGAGCAGTTCAAGGCAGTAATCATGATATCTGTCAGAGAATACCTCATTATAGGTAACTGCATTATCTGCAAAATTGCTAAGATTGATCTTAACATTAGATGGCTGCCTAAGTTCGTAGCGTTTTTGGTTTGAATGTTGGTATTCCGGTGTCTGCGGGTTTATTTATCGATTATCAATTTTTATTTGTACTTCGCTGTTGCTATCTGAGTTTACATACTGTCATTCTGCCGTTTTGAATGGAGCTGCGGACACTATACAGTGAAGTGCTAAGCGGAGAAATCGTAACATTTACGACATGTACCTCTGTCTTAGTTCAATTGAGGGGTGACATCAGTGGAGGCAGCCGAGAACTTTTGCACTGTGTATTGGGATAATATCATTGGACATGGCACGGCAAGAAAATGATTTTCTCGTTTTGAGGAGGATCGATTTCACATTAGTGATTCTCCACGTTCAGGAAGACCTTCGACCTTTGGTGAAGATCGATTAAGCGCATTAATCCTAGGGTGACCAGACGTCCGGATTAATCCGGACATGTCCTGTTTTTAGCTCGTTGTCCGGGGTCCGGGCGGATTTTTACAGTGTCCGGCTTTTTCGCAAAGTTTAGCGTAATACAGTTATATTTACAATACGTTCCTTTCTACTGCTCTTTTCTTAAGTACTTTAACTATTGTCACAGCCTTCGTGATAAATACGCACGAAGGTGGTGTTAGTAAGTGGCACCAGGATCGTCGATGTTATCGTTGATCTACCTATAAGCGAATGCAAATATCGATTATTTAAAATTTTCGTTTCGTATCTTTGCTTTGTATTGGCTTGACTTCCTGCAGTGCACGTGTGATTTGTGAGTGTAATTTTTAACCGAGTGAGTTACGTAAAATATTTGGGAGTGCGTAACGAAAGTGTACATTTTCTGATGTCCTTTCCTTCAAATATCCGGCTTTAACAAAGGGAGAAATGAAGTTGAAGTGGAATGTAAGATATGTGGAGCTGGAACGTACGTCTCAGTGGCCAATAAAGGTAAGAAATAAATCGACAGATTAACTGTCATGATTTAATTTCATTGTTTCATAGTCACTCAATTTATTTGTATTCGAAAGGTTAAAGTGCAGTTTACATGTCGTCAGCTGCTGCTTGAATTGTAGATGGAGAATATATTATTGATGACTAAAGTTGCTGTTATTTGTATCTGTTGTGTTCGTTAAACTTATGGAAAACCTCTAGGAACTTATGCACCAAACCAATATTATCTGCCACGTCCTTAACGCATTAAGACCGTATGGCTACAAGTGTGTGCATTAATTTTTACTGTGTCTTAGCTGCAAAACAAGTATTTTTTCCCATTGTAAATCTGAGGTATGCGTTTTTGAATGTTCAACCGTATCACTATGCGCAAGTGCAACCAACTGTTGAGCATTACTATGAAAATATCAGAGTGTCAGTGTACCAGTGCGCAGCAGTTCGTGGCCGTCAGAATACACGGATGTGGTTGGTTGACTCTGTTCAACTGTAGAGCTAAATATTGTTATTGTTATTTTGTATGGTAATTATTGAATGACCATTTAACTAATTATTAAATTAGAGATTATACAGTAATTACTTATTTTAGTTCATGAAACGAAACCTAATGTACAAAGAATGTTTTGAGAACGGGTACACATTTTTACATAGATCTTGAGTGTAAAGTCATTAAAAAATCACGTAAGAGCATCGCTATATGGAGAAAAACTTTTCTTTCTCCAGAAAAGTTTCAGGTCTGAAAGAGTTAATCCTCAAACGCAGTTGTGGGGTCCTTTTTGATACCAGTCAAACTGTACACACCTGCCGTTTCCTCTGGTGGTCATTCTATTGTTGGTGGTTCTACATACCTTCTCGGCAGTTGATAGTGAACCTCCTGACGAACTAGCAGCATTGTCGAGTTGTTCTCTTTCTCAGCGCACAGCTGTAAAGTTTGGGTGGTGCCATTATTGACCCGATGACACCGTAAGTGTTTCTGTTTGCCCTACGTCAAAAGTTTACTTATCAACGAAATGTCATTTTATTTTTAGGCTTAGTGAGCGTTTTCATTTATTTTCATTGTTACTATGGCTTCGAGCTCTCATTCGCGTATGTCAGTGCTCGATCCAAGTTTTCCAGAGTTTGTGAGAAAAATTCTAGAAGAACTAGAAGAAGGAGAAGAGGGTATTGATGCAAATGATCTGGACGATGAAAATGACCCTTCTTACAACAGTGAACATGAAACTGCTTCAGAACAAAGTCGTGACTCGAGTGAATCAAATAAATTAGAGGGAAATAAACATAGAGGGGAATCATCTAGTTTCTATGGCAGAAATATGTATAAGTGGTCCACTCTAGAACCTCAAAGGAATGTGAGAACGTTAGCCCACAACTTGATAATAAAAGTTCCTACACTGAAAGGCCCTGCAAGCCGATTGGGAGACTCATGCAGTCCATTGGAAGCGTGGGAGTGTTTGTTTACCAGAGACATGTTAGAAGAAATTGTGAGTCATACCAATGTGAAAATTTCTTCATATCGATCAAAATTTTCTATCAGCAGCGCACAGAACTACAAGACATGAACGTCAATCAACTTAGGGCACTGTTTGGATTATTACACTTCAGTGCCATTTTCAAATCTAATCATGAAAATCTGGAGTCTATGTTTGCAACAGACGGCACTGGAAGAGATACTTTCCGCGCCACACTATCCATGAAGAGAGTGCTGCTATTGCTTTACTGCCTAAGATTTGATGACATAACTGGCAGAGATGAGAGGAAGAAAAACGACCCTGCAGCAGCGATTTCTTGGATTTTCGGTAGAATGGTTCACAATTCTCAGGCATCTTATAACATATGTTCACATGCATGCGTGGATGAAATGGTGGTTGGTTTTCGTGGGAGATGCGCATTTAGAGTTTATATGGCTAGTAAACCAGCGAAATATGGGCTGAAAATAATGATTTTAGCTGATGCTCAAACAAATTACCTTCTGAATGCCTATTTATACACTGGAAAAGACAGTGATGGCGTTGGCTTGACACCAGAAGAAAAGAAATTTCAGAAACCTACTCAATCTGTCCTGAGACTAGCGAAGCCCATTTATGGTACAAACCGTAACATTACAGCTGACAACTATTTTGGCTCTATTGAATTAGTTTCCGAGTTGAAAAAACGGAAGTTGACCTATGTTGGTACATTGAGGAAAAACAAAAAAGAAATCCCACCCGAATTCCAGCCATCTAAGAGGCGTGTGGAAGGTTCAACACTTTATGGCTTCACAAATGACAAACATTGATTTCTTATGTCCCTAAAACAGGAAAAGCTGTCATTTTGATTTCCAGTATGCATCATTCGAAATGTACAGATCCAAAAACAGGAAAACCAGAAATAATTTCCTTTTACAACAGCACAAAAGGTGGCGTAGACTCTTGACCAGAAGTGTGCTACCTACAGCACAGGCAGACGAACACGCAGATGGCCTCTCGCTGTATTTTATGCAGTTCTGAACACACTCGGAGTTAACTCGTATGTAAAACAAACGTACTGCAAGAAGAACATACCTATTTCCCGGTTTGAATTCATCAGGGCACTTTCCAGGCAGCTTACTGAACCCCATCTCAATGAGAGGCTGGTGAACGGCAGACTACCAAAAGAACTAAGAGTAACAATCTCAGGACTTTTGAAGAAACCTCTACCAAAATCACAAATATCCACTCTGAATTCAAACAGGAATTGATGTGCTCTTTGTCCACGTGCCAGTGAGAAAAAGACAAACCAGTATTGTACCTGCTGCAGTCGCCCAGTTTGCCAAACCTGTCGTTCGGTTGCCTGTAAAGAGTGTGGAGAGGAGAGTGCGGGTGATTATTGACGATTTGTAAAAAACTCTGTATCAATTCATATTTGATGTTCATTACATGCAGCTAATTTTTCAAACACTATATATTTATCTCACAGCAATCTATTACGGTTTCGTGTTATTTCTGATACAATAAACTAGTTTGAATTTTTGTATTGCATTTCATTTCAATGTTAAGTAGTGTTGCATAAACTTGTTTTCCTTTTGTGATTTTTATAGAGCTTTTTTTTTAGTTTAACTGAAGTTTTGTGTTGTAACATAGGCAATTAAGGAATTTAGAAATAAATATTTCTAATGAAAGTAAAGTAAATTAATTTTCATGGCTAAAATTGAGTGGTACCATTTTGGACCCCACAACACCATTTATGATACTAAGAAGTCAGCGCTCTGTTTGAGGGTTAATATAAGGGACCCAGTACACTTACCTAGGGCACACCAAAAGTTATGTCTACTTCTCTCTATCAACCATCGGCAAAATAGCACGCTACATTCTCTCTGCGAAGAAATCCTCAGTAAAGTTAAAGAATATGTTTGGTAACTAGTGTGATAGTATTGGTTGTTAATAAAATTTGGCATAATAGCGAGTGAAATGCTTTCCCGACGTAGAGAAATAATGCACCCACAAGACTACCTTGCTCCGTGGCTTTCAGGAAGTCATGTGTGAAAATCGCAAATTGGTTTCTTCTTCACTGGCGTTTATGGAATCCAGACTGGTTACTATCGAAGAGGTCATTGTATTCGTGATATGTACTTATTTTTCAGTTCAGAATATTTTCCAGGATTCTACAACAGACGGACGTGATTAAGAAAGAAAAAAGGTTGTTTTGTGGACCACTTCAGCTACAGTTCTTGTACACTGATGTGACCTTTGCTTTCTTCCAGTCAGATGGTTCAATTTTTTATTCAAGGAGTCTACGGCCTAGCAAATTCTTTGTAGGTTCTGTACATATTCTCGAAGGTGCTTCAACGTGCCTTGGAACAGAGTTTCATTCTAATTGTTCTCCACGTTGTTTCTCAACGTCACTGACACCCATATCTATATCACTCACTTTTGCAATGATTTGACCATTAAACTGGCCAGTATTTCTCTATCTTCCTTTATATCAGAATATTCGAAAACGAAGCGCTTCCTTCGTGCTTTTGCCTTCCTACCCTCAACTGTCACCAACGATTGTCCAGAAAACACGATTCGTTCAATTGTGAGCCTCCACAGGTTACCAGAATTACTTTACATTTTGCGAAAGAAGTTTCAAAAGAGTGATTGGCTTTATGTGATCCTCAGTTGACTGTCAAACACAGAGCGACGTGGTGCAGTGGGTAGCACGCTGGATTTCCACCTAAGAAAACGTCAGTTTAGATCCCCGACCGCTCATCCAGATTTAGGTTTTCGGTATTTTCCCTAAATCACTCCAGGCAAACGCTGGGAAAGTTCCTTTGAAAAGGGCACAGCCGATTTCCTTCCTCAGCATTTCGTAATCCGAGCTTGTGTTTCGTCTCTAATAACCTCGCTGTCGAGAGGGTGTTAAATTCTAATCGTCTTTTTTTCCTTCTTGACAAACGCGTTTCATTCAGTATCTACATGTAGCCATGTGCCTTATCTCACAGCTATTACGCAATTATGCAGCTGCAGTTTCTTCACAAGGACTACTCGTATATACCATGGAGGATCCCTCCTATCATACTATGTATCTATCCAGTGCTTGATCAACACTATCTTAATTTATCCAGAAAAGGATTAAACGTTTGGAGCTATTCTTTGAGATATGAAACGACTGTCTCTTTATCCAGTTTACACAGCATGTAAATCATACTACATGTTCGTTTGTAAGTTGGTAATCGTTATTGCTATAATTTCTTTGTTGCTGTTAGAAGTAATATATTTCTAATACATTTGATTGTAATAGTTTCCAGAGAATGCATTCAGAATTATTTCACGGTATGTCTTGTAACGGCACCGCTAACGAAACTGTAGGTATCTCAATCGACTATTGGATGATTAAAGTCTATTTTGGAAACATACGTAGTAGCGAATTGCCTTTTCTAACGTTTTCGTTTGCGTCAGGTGTTAGTATCTTGGTATGCGGAAAGACACAATTGGAAGTAAGTCTATGGTCAGATTTTACAGTGAGTTTCACTTTCTGCCTCGGTGGATCTGAGTGTCTTGTCTACTCCAACAAATCACGTTTTCCAGTTAACCTACCATTTCCATATACACTTAGATTAAGCCCAAAAATGCCATTGCTGTCAATTTCGATTTTAATCAGATTTCTGTATCTAGCATTACATAAGATCCGCTGCTTTCTAGTATTGTTTCAGATTATGGAAGAATGTTGCGAGTGCTTCGGACGTTGATCACCAGGATTTTAATAGTTTCATTTATGGGAGGTGCTTCTTTGGGTCTCACACAAATACTTCGGGATTGGATGATGCACCAACCATAGAAGCAACTATATTGAACTAATAACATACAGTTGTTTGAAAAGATTTTTCTACCAAAGATTGCAAAATCTACAACTGTAGCTCACAATTTACTACAAAATGCTTCACTCATATCGCTTGTTAGCGTCGGAAATTCAGAAAGACGTAGCTTTTACCACGTAACAAAGAATTAAATTTTGGGAAACTACTAAACGAGGACATTAATATCAATATTTCTAACAAACATAAGTTTACTGTAGTTTACAACTGAAAATATACTAGGAATTTTGCGCAACACTCACAAACATTCGCAAACACTCAATATATCTCAATAGTTGCAAGCCTTGACGAAATCAATCGGAGATTACGAGAAAATGACAATACAATTAGACATTAGTACCTCGAATTCCAGGAAGCACCTACGTAACACTCGCAGCGACACACGAAGGAAGAAACTGGAGCCGGCTTATATTTGTAAATAAACGTCTGAAACAGGAATTTTTTACTTACACGGCTTTGTGACACCTTCGGCTCTATTTAATGTCCCCACACTCTCACGGTTCATCTACTTGACAATGTCATCACGTACCTATGGATTTCAGTTCCAAATACTGCTGAATCCAAGTGGGGAAACATATACAATTCAATGCCGAAAAGGTAATGACAACTCATTCACCTACAATATCTTCAAATGAAGTTTGACACTTCATGCGACAAACCATTGACAAATGTTCTCGGTCGGTGATCGCTTACCGTAGACGTTGCAAAAGACAGGAACACATGAATCGTCCACTAAATAACTTTTGTACGGAGGTATGATAAGCGTCAGCGAAGTTCCGTGTGATTACACCTGGAACTTCTTTGATGACCTCCAAAATGGATTCTTATCATGTAATTCAGGCTTTCACTACTAGAATTTGGTGCTAGAAACGTCATCTGAGGCCATTTAAAATTTCAAACAAGTTGAGCAAACCCAACTGCTGATCCGTATATGGGCAACGGTCAGTTCGTGTCGTCCTTAAACCACTGCTTGTTGTCAGATTGTACTGCTTCCTGAGTTATTATAGCCTGTGATTACGTCTCCAGTACTGGAAGGCGAACAGGGTAGTACGCCTTGTTGGACCATGCCCTAATGCCCATAACACATACATCACCGAAAATATATTGGTTCTGTTAAAGCGTACAGAGTACGTGGTTTTCTTTGATCCACTAAGTGTAGCGCTACTAGTTGTCTCAGCATTGTGACGGTAACCGGCATTGAAGCATGGATTAATCGACTTTTATCTATGTGGAAACGAGTTATGATTCAACCGTGGAGTTTCCCGACTGTTATTATTCGCTTGGTCCTACATGAAAAAACATTTGTCTGTTCTTGCTCATAGTAAACACAACAATTATCGAATAACTCATTTCTATTACACACATGAAACGTTCAGGTAAGACTAGTCTCCATGTCACAAAAACGTTAAATGTGAACGTTAATAAATAAATAAACGTTAAATAAAACATGAGCGCAGAGCAGAGAAGTAGTCGTCAAGAACAGAATAAGTGAATCAGTAGACTGACGTCCATCAATTTTTGTAACTATTATCTGTTGTTGTGGTCTTCAGTCCTGAGACTGGTTTGATGCACCTCTCCATGCTACTCTATCCTGTGCAAGCTTCTTCATCTCCCAGTAACTACTGGAACCTATATCCTTCTGAATCTGCTTAGTTTATTCATCTCTTGGTCTACCTCTACGATTTTTACCCTCCACGCTGCCCTCCAATACTAAATTGGTGATCCCTTGATGCCTCAGAACATGTCCTACTAACCGATCCCTTCTAGTCAAGTTGTGCCACAAACTTCTCTTCTCCCCAATCCTATTCAATACCTCCTCATTAGTCATGTGATCTACCCATCTAATCTTCAGCATTCTTCTGTAGCACCACATTTCAATAGCTTCTATTCTCTTCTTGTGCAAACTATTTATCGTCCATGTTTCACTTCCATACATGGCTACACTCCATACAAATACTTTCAGAAACGAATTCCTGACACTTAAATTTACACTCGATGTTAACAAATTTCTCTTATTCAGAAACGCTTTCTTTGCCATTGCCAGTCTACATTTTATATCCTCTCTACTTCGAGCATCATCAGTTATTTTGCTCCCCAAATAGCAAAACTCCTTTACTACTTTAAGTGTCTCATTTCCTAATCTACTTCCCTCAGCATCACCTGATTTAATTCGACTACATTCCATTATCCTCGTTTTGCTTTTGTTGATATTCATCTTATATCCTCCTTTCAAGACACTGTCCATTCCGTTAAACTGCTCTTCCAAGTCCTTTCCTGTCTCTGACAGAATTACAATGTCATCGGCGAACCTCAAAGTTTTTATTTCTTGTCCATGGATTTTAATACCTACTCCAAATTTTTTTTATTATCTAATATTATCTGATTATCTAATATTATCTAATAATCTATTATCTAATAATACTAATTGTAAGTACTTATTACTATAGTTTTTGGATTTTACTTTGAATGTATTGGATCGTAATTTTTCATCACACCTCGAAAGTTATGTCATTTTGAGACTATTTGTATCTGACACCTCATACTTGTTTCGGTGTCAATGATTATTTATGCCTGGCTATTATTGTTATTGTCTGTCTAAATTACCCGAATTATTACTCCAAAGTTTTATTATTTTCATTTTTTTAATTTTCTATACTTAACTAATACTATTAGTGGATGAATAAAACATTCTTTATGGAATCCTTCCTTTCTTATTTCCTAACCTTTTGGTGATTTTGTTAGATACATACCAATTTTAATCACATGTGAGTATAATTTTAGTTCAAGAAAATAAAAAAGTATCATAAATGATCATATTATTATTATTATTATTGAACATGATGCTCGTAGTATAATCTAGACATTATGTGTACCCTTTAGATATCATAGTGATATACCGACAAAATACTATGTGCATAATTCTCAATCATTGGGAATAAAATAAATATTTCATAGGTTGTCTATCAAGGGCGTGAAACTTCTACATGTCCATCAGCTCGGTTTTATCGAGAAACCTGTATCTTATTCCATCCCCCTCAATTAATTTTTGTTGATACCCATGTCTACGTTCAGATTATGCTACCATTACCTTGAAGACAAGAGGGGATGGGGCCATTTTAATATGTTACACAGGAAATATGATGTCAGGTGATTTGCGTACGTTGCATTGCATTACTTTGATCATATGACGTATCACGGTGCTATTAAAGGTGACTCGGTGTGCCTAATTACTTTAAATAAGGCAGAAGTAAGATGCTAGGTTTTAACTAGTTATGCATGCTTAATATAGCTACATGCATTCAAATATGGCAAGCGAATGGTGTGCATCCACAAGCATTTGGAGAAAATAGTTTTTATTTTTAAATGACCTCTCTGTCGCCTTCATACTAGCTCAGTTAAATGAATATATAGTCATTGCATATAAAAACAAGTGGGCAGTGTGTGAGGGAGGCTATTTAAATGTGTAGTTCACTTTCAAATGTCTGAATCTGATCATCAGACTAGAAAATTAGTTGAACTATCTTTTGAGAAATTTTATCACACTGTTGTTGCCCTTTTAAAGAGTCCGCCTGCGAGAAGCAAATAGTGAGTTACGCAACGTGTCATAAGTGTTGGTTCAGTTATAAGATGCCTTCAAGAAGAAACTATTTGGAGGCTGTAAAATAAAAGCCACTGAAATGATCACAATGCCATTTCCCTACAGTAGCGCTGGGGCTCCAAATTAGCCGCTGGAGCGATGTGGTCGTACACCCACGTGACGACAGAGTGAGTATATACACTCGTCGCCGGCCACTGCAGTCAGTAGTGCTGAAAACAAAAAAATAGAGGCTTCAACAGAGGAGAAAAAGGGTGTGGTGTGTCTTCTGACAGCGGAAGGAATACGGGAACGAAAAATCATCAAAGAATGGCACAAGCATAGAAAGAGCTCCACATGTAGGTTGCATGGGTCAAAGCGTGGTACAAGCGATTCAAGGAAGGATGGATGTCGTTGGCCGTTGAATCACGATCTGGAACACCAAACAGCATAGTGTTGTGTACAACTTCGTACAGAAGGGTAAGGAGAGGTGGCCTACAGAACGATGCGGCAACTGTCGTCTTAGGTAAGCTGGACGGGAGCAGAAATGATTAGTGACCAAGTTAACACAACAAACAGAAGATTTGTCTGACTTGTGTTTCTCCATGTGCAAGAAATCTCGTCACAAATAATACAGCAGGAGTCAAGAGTCTAGCTCGCCCAATAGCAACTAGGATGAGACTCGCTCTATAGGTATGAATGATGCTGTGGCAGAAATGAGGCTGCAAGTGAAAATGGGCTGAGTGACTGCCGCAGACCGTCCTATATTGTGGCGACAGAGTGCGCTCATAGCATGGAGGTGCTGGAGCCGTGGCTCAGTACGCGCTCACCATTGGGTCCGCCAGATTCTGCATAGCCGCTGTCGGCGTCTGACGGAAACTTGCAGTTTCGTTGCTGTGACGCCAGTTGGGTGGTATCGACACGTGATACCACAGACACCCTTGGCCCAGAAGTCGGACTGAGCGTAGGAATTTGCAACGGACGTGTAGTGTTCTTCGTGCACTTGTGTCACTCTTCAGTGAATTTCCAGTCCCCTCTCTCCTTCCGCTGTAGGGAAACATACTACACCCCTTTGCTCCTCTTTTGTGACCCCGGTCTCTCTGTTTTTATCGCTACTGAGTGCAACAGACGTCGGTTCTGCACATGCTGGCTCTGTCGTCATGTGGGTGCGCACCCACGTCCCTCCAGTGGCGTGCCTGGGGCATCAGTGCTCTTTGGGGACCACGTCTTCTTCCGTAGGCTGTGGCGTTACGATCCCTTCAGCGGTTTTCACTTTACAGCTTCTGGCTCGTTTCCTTTTGAATGCACGTTACAGAATCTGAGCAGCAATGACGTCGGTTTGTTAGTTTATCTATGCAACACATACCAACGCCAATTAATGAGTTGGTGCCTGCGAAACCAATCGTTTCCTAACAACAAACCTGTGGATCTGCGCCTACGGATTGTGTAAACGAGTACAAGGATAAGGTGACCCCGCTATATATGGAGGGTAAAAGAACGTACCCGCAAAATTACAGACCAATATCCTTAAATGGGTTTGCTGCAGGATTATTGAACATATTCTCGGTTCGAATAACATACATTTCCATGTGATCGAAAAACCTATGTCCAAGAATCAGCACTGTTTTAGAAATCATGATATACTGCAGACTACGGATGAAGGGTGACAGGCGGATTCCATATTTCTAGATTTCCTAAAAGCATTTGACACGGTGCCCCACTGGAGACTTATCGAAGCTACGAGCGTAAGGAATAGGTACTGACGTACGTGAGTGGCTGGAACATTTCTTAACTAATAGAACGCAATACGTTGACCTCAATGGCGAGTAATGGCTCTGAGCACTATGGGACTCAACATCTTAGGTCATAAGTCCCCTAGAACTTAGAACTACTTAAACCTAACTAACCTAAGGACTTCACACACACCCATGCCCGAAGCAGGATTCGAACCTGCGACCGTAGCAGTCCCGCGGATCCGGACTGCAGCGCCAGAACCGCTAGACCACCGCGGCCGGCTTTGGCGAGTACTCATCAGAGACAAGGGCATTGTCATGAGTGTCCCAGAGAATTGTGACAGGACCGCTTTTATTTTCTATATACATAAATGATATGACAGATGGCGTGGGTAACAATCTGCTGTTGTTTAATGATGATGCTGTGGTGTACGGTAAGGAGTCGAAGTTGAGTGGAAGTAGAAGAATTCAAGATGATTTGGACAAAATTTCTAGTACATGCGATGAATATCAGCTAGCTCTAAATGTAGAGAAATGTAGGTTAATGCGGACGAGTGGGTAAGACAAGTCCGTAATATTCGGATACAGTTTTAGTAGTGTCCTGTCTGACACAGTCACCTCGTTTAAATATCTGGGCGTAACGTTGCAAAGCAATATGAAATGGATTGAGCATTGGAGTGTTGTGAGAAGGAAGGCGAATAGTGGGAAAATTTTGTTACAGTGTGGTTCATGTGTAAGGTGTGACCTATTCTTGAAAACTGCTCGAGTGTTTGGGATCCGCTCTAGATCGGATTAAAGGAAGACATCGAAACAATTCAGAAGCAGACTGCTATATTTTCCACCGGTACGTTCCAACAATACACAGGTATTATGGGGAAGCTTCGGGAACTCAAATGGAAATCTCTGAAAGGAAGTAAATGTTCTTTTCGGGGAACAGCATTGAAAAAAATTATGGAACTGGCATTTGAAATTTACTTCAGAACGAATCTGCCACGATTACAGATTTCGCATAAGTACCACAAAGATAAGATATGACCAATTAGGGATCATACGGAGGAATAGAGACAGTCGTTTTCCCTGGCTCTACTTGTTCGTGGAAGAGGGAAGGAAATGCCTCGTAGTGGAGCAGGGTATCCTCCGCCAAGCACCGCACGATGGCTTCTTGAATATGTATGTAGATGTAGATAAGTGTTTACAGCTATTATGCAAGCGGAAATTCTTGCAGTTGTGTTGTTTTCCAGAGTACGCAGGCCAATGAAAGATCGTCGTAAACGCACGTGTACAATGATATCCGTATAAACAATAGTTGTTAACACTTACCTTCTTCTGCACTTGTTTATCCAGTTCAGAAGTGTAGACACATAGGTTTGTTATTCAAGATTGACGGTTTCGACAGCCGGCTATTCGTTCATTGCAGCAGTTACGAGGGCTATCCACAAAGTACATTACGTTTTGGAATTAAAAATAAATAAAGTATTGGAAATTTTTTTTTATTATATACAGATGAAAGCCACACTTAAATACTGCTTTTCTACATAGTTGCCATTTAACTTAAGGCACTTATCGTAGCGATGGACGAGCTTGGAAATTCCTTTGTCGTAAAATTCAGCCGCCTGCGCCTTCAACCACGTGGTTACCTCTTCCTGAAGCTGTGCGTCGTCATCAAAACGCTGCATAGCCAACCAGTTCTTCATTGCTGGGAATGAGTGGAAGTCGCTCGGTGCCAGGTCGGGACTGTACGGCAGATGCAGAAACAACTCCCACTTAAAAGATTCGAGAACTTCACGAGTGGCATTTGCCGTGTGGGCCCGGGCGTTGTGAATCAGCAAGAACTTTGAGCCCAACTTTCCCCTGCGCTTGTTTTGTATTGCTCTTCTGAGGTTGTGCAGAGTTTGGCAATACCTTTTCTGTCCCAAAAGACAGTCGCCATCACCTTCCTTGCCGACATTGTCTGCATGCATTTCTTGGGTTTTTGGGGGGAATTTGTGTGCCCCCACTGCATTGACTGCAATTTTGTCTCGCAGTTCACATGCTTAACCCATGTTTCGTCACCAGTAACGATGCGATCGAGTAATGAGTCGCCATCTTTCTCGTAAGCGTCCAAAAACGTTAACGCTGCAGCCATTCGCTGATTTTTGTGAATCTCTGTCAAGATTTTTGGTATCCATCTTGCACAAAACTTGTGGTAACCAAGCTTTTCGGTAATGATTTCGTGCAACAAACTTCGTGAAATTTGTGGAAAACTCATAGAGAGTTCCGTTATTGTGAAATTATGGTTTTCACGGACCACGGCATCGACTTTTTCGACAAGTTCGGCAGTCACTATGCTGGGTCTTCCACTTCGCTCTTCGTCGTGAACGTTAGTTCGGCCATTTTTAAATTTTATGACCCATTGACGCACTCCACCTTCCGTGATTATGTTGTCCCTATACACTTCACAAAGCTGCCGATAGATTTCTATCGGTGTACAGTTTTTTGCAGTCAGAAACCTTATTACAGCACGCACTTCACACTTCGCAGCATTTTCAGTTAACGCTGACATTTCAAACTGTCACAGTAACTCAACGGAGTACAGCACGAACCTCTCACTAGCACGGCAGGATGCCGACTGAGCGGCGGAATGCCATGAAACCAAGATGGCCGTGCTAGCACCACCCCTAACGGACACAAACGAAAACGTAATGTCCTTTGTGGATAGCCCTCGAATAAGAGTCGAAGGACAGAAAGGGAAAGAGAAAATTAAAAGAGTATTTGGCAGTTGTGTAGCTTCTCATCAGTGTTATTTGTAGATCGACCCATCAGTAAAGAAAATCAAGGAGTAATGTGAATAAAAAATTAAGTTTAAAGAGAATTGAATCATTAAGATCTTTGAAGGCTTTGTAATTCTGTCAAAGGTGAAGCGGATCTGAAGGATCAGTTGAAAGGAATCGATAATAGCCTCCAATAAAATTCGTGGCAGGTTTATTCAGCCGCAGATCCATGGTTTTACAGTTTAAGACCAACAGAAATAAAAACAAAAGAACATAATTGATATAGACTGACATATACATGGTTACAGGTGTAGTCTGACAAGGATGGAACAGGCCTTGTAGCCGGAACCATCCCGGCATTGACCTGAAGTAATTTAGGAAAGCCACGAAAAATCTATACGGGGACACACGGATGGAGATTGTAGCGTCTATATTCTCGAATACAAAACATCTTCTTGATACAGTGACACCTCATTCCGTTTTCCCGTATCGTACAATACTCTTCTGCAAACAAGTTATTTAATAATGTAAACTGTTTCTCACTGTTAATCACTGAACACAGTACGCAAAAAACACACACATTATTTCAAAATGTAACATTACGCACAATATTAGCTGACATCGGCACCGTAGCTACGAAGATTGATTTTCGATATGAGACGGGCATCAACAAAACTAAAACATGCATAGTGGCGTAAAATCGGATTAAATTGATTGATGCTGATGTGCTATGTACATTGCAAAATACATCAAAAAACAGTTTTGCATCACCCCGGTTCCCAGAACTCCTGAAGATAGACGTGGGCTGTCGATATTGTATCACAGACTATTCAGAGTTGTCACTAAACCCGCCCAGAGATGTAAACAAGCATGCCTGAGCAGCGGCCGGCCGGTGTGGCCGTGCGGTTCTAGGCGCTTCAGTCTGGAACCGCGTGACCGCTACGGTCGCAGGTTCGAATCCTGCCTCGGGCATGGATGTGTGTGATGTCCTTAGGTTAGTTAGGTTTAAGTAGTTATAAGTTATAGGGGACTGATGACCTCAGATGTTAAGCCTCATAGTCCTCAGAGCCATTTGAACCATTTGAGCCAACCTGAACAGCGCCTATTAGACGGAGAGTGGTCCGACAGCCGATCAGTTCGTCATTCCACCAGGAAGGAGGTACACGCTAGTGTTATCTGTAGTTCAACCATGCCTAGACGGTAATTGCCGCGTTTCCATCGCGTTCGCATTATTACTTTGTGGCAGAAAGTGCTCTCAACAAGGGAAGCGACCAGGAGTCTCGGAATGATCCAAAGCGACGTCGGACAGGGTGGAGATACAGAGAGACAGGAACCGTCGATGACATTCCTCGCTCAGGACGCCCAAGGGCTACTACTGCAATGGATGACCCCTACCGGCGGATTATGGCACGGAAGAACCCTGACAGCAAAGCCGCCATGTTGAATAATGCTTTTCGTGCAGTCGCAGAACGTCGTGTTACGACTCAAACTGTGCGCGACAGGCTGCATGATGCACAACTTCAACTTCACTCCCGACGTCCATGGCGAGGTCCATCTTTGCAACCACGACACCATGCAGCACGGTACGGATGGGCCCAACAACATGCCGAATGAACCGCTCAGGACTGGCATCACTTGCTCTTCACCGATGAATGTAGCATATGCCTTCAACCAGACAATTGTCGGAGACGTGTTTGGAGGCAACCCGGTCAATCTGAACTCCTTAGACACACTGTCCAGCGAGTGCATCAAGGTGGAGGTTCCCTGCTGTTTTTGGGTGGCATTATGTGGGGCCGACGTACGCGGCGCCGTAACGGCTGTACGATACCTGAATGCCATCCTCCGACCGATAGTACAACCATATCGACAGGATACTGGCGAGGCGCTCCTCTTCATGGACGATAATTCGCGCCCCCATCGTGCACATCCTGTGAATGACTTCCTTCAGGATAACGACATCGCTCGACTAGACTGGCCATCATGTTCCCCAGACATGAACCCTATCGAACATGCGTGGGATAAATTGAAAAGGGCTGTTTATGAACGACGTGACCCACTAACCAGTCTGAGGGATCTACGCAGAATCGCCGTTGAGGAGGGGACAATCTGGACCAACAGTGCCTTGATGAACCTGTGGATACTATGGACGATGAATACAGGCTTGCATCAATGCAAGAGGACGTGCTACTGGGTATTAGAGGTACCGATGTGTGATCTCTATTCCAGTTTTCTGTTCATCCTCCGGAACTATAGGAACCGAAGTGATGCAAAACTTTTTTTGATGTGTGTACTAAAAGTGTTATCATGTGGCACTATTGGCCGGGAGGCCCCATCCGGGGAAGTTGGGCCGCCGAGTGTAGGTCTTATTTCAGTCGACGCCACATTGGACGACTTGCGTGCCGATGATGAGGATGAAATGATGGATAATAACGATAGCACAACATCCAGTCCACGACCCGAGAAAATCTCCAACCCGGCCGGGAATGGAACCCGGGCCCGTTTCATAGGAGGAAAGCACGTTATTACTTAGCTAAGCAGGCTGACGTAGATCAAGAGATACGGCGTCATAAAGAATGAGATGTACGAAAAACTGCCGCATCATGTATGACGTTTAAATGTATTTCATCTGTGCTACTAACTCTGTTCGCAATAAATTTCGCAAACAGTATGCAAATATGCATCTAAGTTCGCCTAAAATATTATATCATGGTACCACACATAGTTCAGCAGATGTGACGTCATAAACACTGAGATGCAAGAGAAATTGGGGCATTGTGGGTGACGCTTAAATTTATTACTTATTTGTTACCAACTCTATTCGCAACACATTTTGCAGACAGTATCCACATATGCCGCCGAATGTCCCTACACAAATGTATTATCGTACGATAAATAGTTCGAGAGATATAAATTCACAAATTCTGAGATGGGTGAAAAAATTCAGCATCATGCATGGAGATTCAATACATTTATTATTTACTTCTAAGATACTCCTACAGACGAGTCAACTTAAGGAAATTCCTGACGAGTGGAAGCGCTTTTGACAGCTTTCAACTGCGAAAGGCGAAAACACCATCTACCGAGTTACGAAAAGATTGTGCCATAAAAATGTTTACAAAATAACATTGCAGGCACGCGAAGCAGTTGCGCCCAGCGTACAGAAACTGTTCAGAATACTACACTACAATCACAGATCATTTTCTGCTCTCGTTTCTAATACAAAACTTTCAAAATTAATACCCGAGCACTGCCAGGTTTGTCAGCTACTAAGATATAAAATACAGACTGTCAATACGAAAAAAAACGTTTCCGAAAAAATCAATTTGTTGACATCGATTACAGATTTCAGTGTTAGCATATATTTTCTGAAGGTATTTGTTTGGAGCGCAGGCTCAAAGCGAAGTCAAACGTGGGCAACAAAAATTAATGACAGGGAGGGAGTAAAAGCTTTCGAAACTTTATGATATAGTTGAATGCTTAAGATTAAATGGTAGCTTGAGTAAAGTGGATAGAAGTAGTGCATCGAGTTGGAGACAAAAGATGTTTATGACGCAGTGCGACTATGACAAGAGCCATCAAACAGTAGTTAATACGATGATGAAGTGTGTAAGTTAAAAACTGTAGAGGGAGACTGAATCTTGACTACAGCTAGCAAATAGACCAAGACTTAGGCTGCAGCAATTATCTTCCGCGTGTGTAAAAGGCAATGTCCCGATTGACGGACTCACTAACTCTTCACCGCCCAGCCCAAATCACTAAGGATAGAAACTTGAAATTTGGCGAGGGTACTCACCTTATATTGTAGGGATCATTAAGGAAGAGATTTTTCGAAATTCCACCCTCAAGTTAGGTGAAACAGGGAACGGTATGTTTTTTGAAAATACGCAGCTATTATGGCAATTTTGAATCTAGAGGTACAGAAATTGATATTTGGTTTCTCGGTGACAAACAAAGAAACACTTTTTTCAACAATTTAGGAAATTTAACCCCTATGGGGTTTGGCTAGTGGTTCAATGTTTTTCTTGAAAATAAATCATTATTGAAGAACTACTAAAGTATTTTTAAAGCTATGAAAGCTAGTATTTGACTTCTGAGTTTTAATTAAAAAAAAAACAAGTGTTCCGTTGTTTTTGGAAATCCACTCACTAAATGGGTGAAATACGTGTCGAAATGTTTTATGAAATATTTCATTTTTAAAGCTAAATCTATGAACATTCGAATTAGGATTCTCGGTTACGAATGAAATAATAATATGTTTCATTGCTTTTCTAAGTTCAGCACCTATGGGGGTGAAATAAGGAATGAAAATTTTTATAGAAATATTTGATTATGCGAGCATTTTTAAAGCTAAGTATACGAATATATGTGTTTGGCTTCTCTGCTAGAAATAAAAAAGGGCATCTCACCGTTTTTGGAAATTCAACCCCCAAAGGGGGATGGAATAGGTGGTGAAAAGTTTTATGAAAGTATTTTATTGTGAAACGTTTTTCAAAGCTAAATCTTTGAAAATTGGAATCTGGATTCTCTACTGCAAATTAAAAAATATATGTTTCACTGTTTTTGGAAGTTCAACGCCTAAGGAGCTAAAATGAGGGATGAAAAATGTTAAGAAAATATTTATTTCTATTAAAAAATTTTTAAAGTTAAACCTATGAAAACTAGTATTTCACTTCTCGATTAGGAAGAAAGAAACATGTGTCATGGAATGAAAGTTTTCATAGAAATATCACCCTAAGAACGCAGAAGGCATTACTAACAAAATCCTTCGACTGCAGCTACCAGAAACGCTTTTTGGTCAGAGGTAGATTTTGAACAGACCATTCTTCTATGTCCTTAATTAACGTGAAAAGTTTAAATGGTGTTGCAGTTTATGAACAACATAAAACTTCGATTACAGGAAAACAGCAACAAAAAGTGTGCGGACCATCACTCTACGTGAGCTAAGCGGGCGCTAAGCCAGTCCAGAGATAAAAGCCTTGCACTGGATACATTAGGGGCGAGAGCTACACCAAAGCAGTCTTCGGACTGAGTACCATCACAACGTTAACACGTCGTTAAAAACATGTCGGAACTGAGCGATGCCGTCACGCGAACGAAACATTATAGGGAATTTGTAGTGGCATTTAGTACAGATATTCCGTGGCAGGATATCTCTTTACAGTCGCACATCATCTCTGAACAGGAAGTATGTCTGCACTGTATTTAGAACAAAATTCAGACGGAAGCAATTCGCGAGTCGCTTGTATTCATTACGTACCAAATCGCAGCAATACGACAGAATGAAGATGCTCCACAGCCGTATTATTATGGTCGCTTACGCGTTCCTGTCATTCCGATAGTCATCTGCCCTACTTCAAGATGCTATGGCGAGTCTCCGCGCAGGCCGTTTCCCTCGGGTCCGACCACATCGCCTCCGGCAGTGCAGGAGAGCGTAATTAAAGTCCATTATTTGTGGCGAGGGCAGGCCGGGAGAACTTCCGTTGTTTGTCCACGTTATGGATTCGCCGTCGCTCAGAGCTGCGGCCTCTCTTACCGCCCCCACTCTCCGCCCCCCTCCCCCCCCCCCCTCACTCTCTCTCTCTCTCTCGCGACAGATAAGCCGGCCGGCCTTATGACGCCCGCTGCACTTTATGACGCAAAAAGGAAAAGATAACAGGCCAGCGGCAGCAGTCTGGACGCGGACCGGAGGCAACTTTTCGGAAGGTAATAAAGTTGTGGTCAGTTTGTGCGCCGTGGGAGGTGAGGTACGCTGCTATGTTACCCCAGTAATTTCCACACCCCTTTCCACCTCCGTCCGTACTAATTTCAGTGCATTAACAGAACCACCAACTCGCAGTATGGCTTGCAGTTCGCTGGTACTCCTGTGACCATCCTAACCACCCAAAGTGCTACTCATTGTACGTCTTACGAAGGAAACATACTCCCAGCACGTCAGCAATTCTGCTCATCTTTCGCTCGATTACTTCGTAAGTACTGAGCAGGTCTACCTTTCCAAGTGAACCAAGAAGATAAATTGGGAGAAGAAGAGATCAAATCATCGTTAATCAATGTACACTACTACGGCAGGCAGAGGAGCTCCTGGCTACAACAGACCATTATGTGGGAATCTGAAAATTTTTGTTGCATAAATGAATTAATTTGTAACGGTATCAGCATACCCTGAGACGACAAAGTCATGGGATAGCATTATGCACATACGCTACTGGACGTTAAAATTGCTACACCAAGAAGAAATGCAGATCATAAACGAGAATCCATTGGACAAATATATTATACTAGAACTGACATGTGATTACATTTTCACGCAATTTGGGTGCATAGGTCCAGAGAAATCAGAAGCCAGAACAACCACCTCTGGCCGTAATAACGGCCTTCATATGCCTGGGCATTGAGTCAAAAAGAGGTTGGATAGCGAGTACAGGTACAGCTGCCCATGCAGCTTCAACACGATACCACAGTTCATCAAGACTAGTGACTGGAGTATTGTGACGAGCCAGTTGCTCGGCCACAATTGACCAGACGTTTTCAATTGGTGAGAGATCTGGAGAATGTGCTGGCCAGGGCAGCAGTCGAACATTTTCTGTATCCAGAAAGGCCCATACAGGACCTGCAACATGTGGTCGTGTATTATCCTGCTGAAATGTAGGGTTTCGCAGGGATCGAATGAAGGGTAGAAACACGGGTCGTAACACATCTGAAATGTAACGTCCACTGTTCAAAGTGCCGTCAATGCGATCAAGAGGTGACCGAGACGTGTAACCAATGGCACCCCATACCATCACGCCGAGTGATACGCCAGTATGGCGATGACGAATACACGCTTCCAACGGGCGTTCACCGCGGTGACGCCAAACACGGATGCGACCATCGTGATGCTGTAAATAGAACCTGGATTCATCCGAAACAATGACGTTTTGCCATTCGTGCACCCAGGTTCGTCGTTGAGTACACCATCGCAGGCGCTCCTGTCTGTGATGCAGTGTCAAGGGTAACCGCAGCCATGGTCTCCGAGATGACAGTCCATGCTGCTGCAAACGTCGCCGAACTGTTCGTGCAAATGGTTGTTGTTTTGGCAAACGTCTCCATCTGTTGACTCAGGGATCGAGATGTGGCTGCACGATCCGTTACAACCATGCGGAGAAGATGCCTGTCATCTCGACTGCTAGTGATACGAGGTCGTAAATAGAACCTGGATTCATCCGAAACAATGACGTTTTGCCATTCGTGCACCCAGGTTCGTCGTTGAGTACACCATCGCAGGCGCTCCTGTCTGTGATGCAGCGTCAAGGGTAACCGCAGCCATGGTCTCCGAGATGACAGTCCATGCTGTTGCAAACGTCGCCGAACTGTTCGTGCAAATGGTTGTTGTCTTGGCAAACGTCTCCATCTGTTGACTCAGGGATCGAGATGTGGCTGCACGATCCGTTACAGCCATGCGGAGAAGATGCCTGTCATCTCGACTGCTAGTGATACGAGGTCGTTGGGATCCAGCACGGCGTTCCGTATTACCCTCCTGAGCCCACCGATTCCATATTCTGCTAACAGTCATTGGATCTCGAGCAACGCGAACAGTAATGTCGCGATACGATAACCCGCAGTCGCGATAGGCTACAATCCGACTTCAATCAACGTCGGAAACGTGATGGTACGCATTTCTCTTCCTTACACGGGGCATGACAACAACGTTTCACCAGGCAACGCCGGTCATCTGCTGTTGGTGTATGAGAAATCGGTTGGAAACTTTCCTCATGTCAGTACTTTGAAGGTGTCGCCACCGGTGCTATCCTTGTGTGAATGCTCTGAATAGCTAATCATTTGCATATCACAGAATCTTCTTCCTGTCGGTTAAATTTCGCGTCGGGGCACGTCATCTTCGTGCTGTCGCAATTTTAATGGCCAGTAGTGTAGTTGTACAGTAGTAGATTTCTTCTCCTATGTATGTGCAATGTGTTGCTTTATTTACGTTAATTGTCAACTGCCGGTCCCTGCAGCATTTATCAATCGTCCACAGGTACTTTCGTAAATCGCTAGGGTCTTCTGGCATTGCTGCCTTCTCCGAACAGCCTTATGGAACTTCCAATATTTCTACTAGGAGTTTACATATACTGTAAGCAGTAACGGCCCTATCAGTCTTTCTTGTGGACTTCTGAAATAACACTTAATCGGTCGATTTTGTTTCTTTAAGGGGAGCTTTACTATCTTTTGGGCCCAGGAAAGGACCTGGGGGGGTCTCTGCAGACATCATGAGACTCTGGCATAAAATGGGGGTGATACGCGATTACAAGAACTCAGCAAGAGAGTTCTCACAGCCTCTGTCACCTCAATTCTCCAACTTCCTACCTACACGTGGTGCCCCTGTTAAGCCGAGCAACTCAGCGGAAGGTTGGGTAGCCAACCCCAGAGGGAAACTGAGTCGGTGAGCAGATAGGAGTTGGAGGACAGTGGAAGGCAACGGGAAACCACCACTGAACTATCCCAAGAAAACCCCATGGCTTCGCTCAGCTCAAAATGTTCCGGAGTTTCAAGTTCCCCGATCGGATCTCCGGGGGGAACCAGGTTGAGAGGAGCTTCACGAAGAGTAAAATGGTGCAAAGAGAAGCACTGCATAGGAACATGGAATGTAAGATCCATGTATCAAGGAAAACTAGACATAGTGAAAAGAGAAATGGAGAAAATTAATATCGACACATTGGGAATAAGTGAAATGAGGTGGACTGGCATGGGAGAATTTGCTTCGGATGGCCATATGGTGTATTATTCTGGGCACGATAACTACAGAAGTAATGGAGTAGCCTTCATAGTTAGTGATAAAGTGAGAAAAGCTGTGATGGGATGCAAATATAAAAATGATAGAATGATGTCCATCAGACTTCAAGGTCAGCCCCTCAACATCACAGTAATTCAAGTTTATGCACCAACAACCGATGCTGAAAAGGAAATTATTGACCAGTTCTATGGAGATTTACAAGAATTACTACTGTCAACACCAAAAAAGGATATCGTCTTCATAGTTGGAGATTGGAATGCAAAAGTGGGAAATGAAGCTGTAGAAGGTATAACAGGGAAATATGGTCTTGGTACAACAAATGAAGCTGGACGGAGACTCCTAGAATTCTGCCAAGAAAATTCATTGATAATTACTAATACACTGTTTCAACTACCAAAACGACGCCTATATACCTGGACCTCGCCAGATGGCCAACACCGGAACCAAATTGATTACATACTTTGTAATCAGAGGTGGAAGAGCGCGGTTCAGTCAGCTACAACAAGACCTGGGGCAGACTGCGGATCAGATCATGAGCTCCTGATTGCGAAATTTCGGTTGAAACTTCAGAATGTAGCAAAAAGTATCCCAACTTGCAGATACGACCTGAACTCTATGCCCGCCGACTATGCTGTAGAGGTACAAAACAGATTTAATGTATTACAGCTGGAGGACAAAAGCTCGCAAGAGATGTGGACAGAAGTAGCTAATACTGTCAAGGAGGCCGCAGAGAAACACATTCCCAAGAAAAGGAACAGTAAGAAGGCTAGATGGCTATCAGTTGAGGCACTGCAAGTTGCAGAAGAACGAAGGAAAGCAAAAATCAAGGGAGATAGATCAGCTATGTTTGAATTAAATAAAGATTTTCAGAAATTAGCTAGAAGAGATAAAAATATATTCTTTAATGAACAGTGCAAGGAAGTTGAAGATAGTAACGTAATGGGGAAGACAAGAGATCTTTATAAGAAAATTAGAGAAATTAAAGGAAAATTCCAGGCAAAAATTGGAATGATAAAAGATAGAAACGGGAAAGATCTGAGTGAAGCAGAGGATGTTAAGGAAAGATGGGCAGAATATGTAGAACACCTATACAAGAAAGAACTGCATCATGACAGGACTCCTACTGCTGATGTTAATGTTAATTTTGAACTAGAGCCAGATATTTTGGAGAGCGAAATCCAGTGGGCCCTCGAAAATATGGCTGATAACAAAACTAGTGGACATGATGAAATACCAGCAGAATTGTTTAAAGTCACTGGAAAGGATGCAGTGAAAGTGCTGCACTCAATATGTCAAAAAATATGGATCACGCAGCAGTGGCCAGAAGACTGGAAAAGATCAGTATTCATCCCCATTCCAAAGAAGAAAAGTTCTAAAGAATGCTCAGATTACCGAACAATCGCACTTATTTCACATGCTAGCAAAGTTATGTTGAAAATCTTACAAAATAGACTTCGCCAATATCTAGATCGAGAGCTGCCAGAAGAACAAGCTGGATTTAGGAAAGGAAGAGGAACTAGAGATCAAATTGCTAACATTCGGTGGATTATGGAAAAAGCGAGAGAATTCCAGAAAGATGTGTACCTCTGCTTTATTGACTACGCCAAAGCCTTTGACTGCGTCGATCACAACAAATTATGGAACGTACTGAAAAACATGGGAGTACCAGATCACCTCATTCATCTGATACGGAGTTTATACCTTGACCAAGAAGCCACAGTGAGAACTATGTATGGAACAACGAAATGGATAAAGATTCAGAAAGGGGTCCGGCAAGGCTGCATACTGTCACCGTACTTATTCAATCTGTATGCAGAACATGTCATGAGGAATGCGAGGCTAGATGAAGGAGAAACAGGAATTAAAATAGCTGGAATAAATGTAAACAACCTCAGGTACGCGGATGATACGATCCTGTTGGCAGAAAGTGAAGAAGAATTGAGAACACTCTTACTGAAGGTGAAAGACGAAAGTGAAAAGGCTGGTCTTATGCTGAATGTGAAGAAAACGAAAATTATGGCAACTACACCTACCAATTCATGGGATATAGCAGGAGAAACCATGGAGGTAGTGACCACATTCAGTTATCTCGGTTCCCAGATCTCTGCTGACGGTGACTGCAGCCATGAAATCCGGAGACGCCTGTTGCTCGGTAGACAGGCGATGTCAAACCTCGACAAGGTTATAAGGTCCAGAGATATAACACTAGCAACAAAGATCCGTATTGTGAGGGCTATGGTCTTTCCAGTTGTGATGTATGGATGTGAGACCTGGACCATTAGAAAGGCTGAACGGCGAAGAATTGACTCCTTCGAATTGTGGTGTTGGAGGAAACTTCTTTGAGTTCCATGGACGGCAAAGAGAACCAACAGATCAATATTGGAGCAAATTAAACCAGATTTCTCCCTGGAAGGTCTAATCTTAAAACAAAAGCTGACCTACTTTGGACACACAATGCGAAGGCATGCCTCGCTGGAAAAAACATTAATGCTGGGGAAGATTGAAGGAACTAGAAGAAGAGGACGTCAGAGGATGAGATGGATCGATGGCATCACAGAAGCAATGTGTTCCAACCTGGAAGGTCTACGGGAGAAAGTGCAAGACCGGAAAAAGTGGCGTGATTTGGTTCATGGGGTCACGAAGAGTCGGAACCGACTAAACGAATAGAGAGAGAGAGAGACTATCTTTTGGTTCAAAAAAGTGATTTGTTTTAAAATTGCATTTTTGTATCCATGAAAGTGTTCAGAATCCAGCGCTGAAACGGTATTTCCGGATACGGAACGGATATGTTATTCGCGGCTGAACAAAAAAATGCACCTGCCTGGAATCGGCCTTTTTCACGCACGAGTTATTGTGCCGGTGCTTGGGAGGAAGCACACAAAATTCAAATGAAAACTTGAACGCGTGTGTTTGGAAGTTAGCCCCCAAGCATTCGCATTCTAGTGCGAAGACTGTGGAGATTGCGACTTTCCTGGCAGTCAGCAGCCTCAACGAAAGGTATTCAGCAATGCTGAAGACCATGACAACGATGGACGTCACTCTGGGACTCTATTCGACGCAGTTCGCCAAGCATTCAGACGACCACCGGATTCAAGCGGCCGAAAACCGCTTGTCACCGGCCGTGCGAGCGGCTCTGGAGCAGCGCAGGATGGTCCAGATCGAGCAGAACGCCCTCTATGAGGAAGAGGAAGGACTATTTTATGGCCCCAGAATAGCAGATTGAACGTAAGTGGCATAATATTGCATTGATACGTAGTCAAAACTCCAAACGCGTTTTCCTCGAAATGACATTTTTTATCGTGCGGTATGGTAATTTGAAATCTACTGAACCGATTGGCATGATTTTTTTTGTTTCCGACGAAGCTAACTAAATTTTCTAGGAGTTGTACCACTTTTATTCCGATTCATCAACTACAAATATTTTTACTTGGCCGACGAAGTCGAAAAATCGATGAAAAAACCCCTGTTTTTTCAAATGGCCGCCATTTTGTTTCCTATGGTCCAAATATCTTAAGCGAGGTACAGCTTCTAAAGAATCTTATATACTTCGCTAATGTCAACTCAATTTTGATTTCAGACGAGCCGGCTGACCTGTGACATATCGCGCGTGGAGGTCTACATCGAAATTTTGTTTCGTTCCGCCGACACTTCCGCCTTTTCTCTTAGAAATTTAAGGTCGAGAAACTTCAGTTTGTAGAGGAAATATCAATAAACATTTTGACCAAAATTGACATTGATATCTACAACACAACCCGAGAAAAAAATTCTCAAAGAACATGCTTTTTTCGGGCCAGAGATAGTGAACCTCCCCTTAAGGATGGCGTGTTGAATTCTAGCTGCAAGGAAGTCTTGACTCTAGCGCAGATCTGGTCGGTAATCGGTAAGCTTGTATTTTTCTCACGAGACGGCAGTGCAGGACGGTGTCAAATGCCTTGCTGAAGACTGGCAACACGGCGTCATCGTGAGCGCTGATGTCTTCAGTGCTGTGGCTCTCATGGAGAAACCGAGCGAACTGTTACGTAAGATTTCTGTTCGCGAAATCCATGTTGATTTCTATAGAGGAGATTTTGCTTCCCCAAAAGCGTCACAATGAGTGAGCATGAAACAAAAAAAAAAAAAAAAAAAAAAAAAAACTGTTGTCGGTGATATAGACCTATAATTACAGTACGTCTTTTGTTCTACGACCCCTTTTTAAAACGGGAATTACTTGTGCTTTTTTCCAGTCTGTGGGTACCCTTCGTTGCTCCTGGGACCTACGATAATCTGCTGCTGAAAGCGGAGCAAGTTCTTTCGCTTAATGTCCCGAATATCTTACAGGTATCTTGCCTGATCGTGAAGCCTTTCCACTACAACCGCATCATCTGCAAACAGCCTTGTGGCTGGTGCAAATGGCTCTGAGCACTATGGGACTTAACTTCTGAGGTCATCAGTCCCCTAGAACTTAGAACTGCTTAAACCTAACTAACCTAAGGACATCACACACATCCATGCCCGAGGCAGGATTCGAACCTGCGACCGTAGCGGTCGTGCGGGTCCAGACTGTAGCGCCTAGAACCGCTCGGCCACCCAACCCGGCGAGCAGCCTTGTGGCCTTGTTGCTGGTTTTCTGTTCCGCGATCACTTACCCCAATATCTGCCGTTTCGACGTTCGTATGATGATTGAAAGGAAGGATTATATCATGATAAACCATGCTGAAACAATGTCGGGAGATCGAATTCGATATTTCAGCCTTTCGTTTTGGCGCCAGTATGATCAATGAGTGACTGAACAGATTATTTCGATATGCTTACTGATCAGTTCTGTTTGCATTTGTTTCTACGTTCAAATCAGGAAAGTTTTTCAAGAAATTTTGTACGTTCCCTATCAAGAACTCTACCATTACAGCTCATGATGCAGGAGGCCCATAAAAGCATCTGATTACCATTTTTGACCTGCGTTTGGAGCTTAACGTCATCCAGATTAATTAATATTCGGAATTCTTAGCAACCTCACTAGATATTATCGAATTATTTATTGAAAAAATTTCGCCTTCATCTTTTGCGTCTATCATTACAATAAGTATTCCAATCTGAATTGGAAATTTCGCTGCTGTTCACCTCCGGTTTCAACCAGTTTTCTGTTCCTAGTATTATCTGGGCATTACAGCCTTCGGTAAGCGACGCCAACCCTGGGATCTTACCATGGATGCTCCTGCAGTTTACTAATATCATATTAACGTTTTCTACTTCCGATCTGTGGGGACGAGCATTCTCTGAGAATAATGTGGCTGATGTACCATAGATTTCGACATGAAAATAGTCTCTGATCCAAAGCGGCGAAGGGGGTTCCTCTAACCTAAAATAGGCACACATACTCAGCTAGCCTTGTAACCATATGGTTCAAATGGCTCTGAGCACTATGGGACATAACATCTGAGGTCATCAGTCCCCAAGAACTTAGAACTACTTAAACCTAACTAACTTAAGGATATCACACACATCCATGCCCGAGGCAAGATTCGAACCTGCGGCCGCGCGGGATTAGCCCAGCGGTCTGAGCCGCTGCAGTCATGGACTGTGCGGCTGGTCCCGGCGGAGGTTCGAGTCCTCCCTCGGGCATGGGTGTGTGTGATCGTCCTTAGGATAATTAAGGTTAAGTAGTGTGTAAGCTTACGGAATGATGACATTAGCAGTTGTCCCATAAGATTTCACACACATTTGAACATTTTTTTCGAACCTGCGACGGCAGCGGTCGCCCGGTTCCGGGCTGAAGCGCCTAGAACCGCTCGGCCACAATGGCCGGCAGACATGCTTCACTCCACAATGATGATATCACATGGTAAGGATATTCAGTCACGGAATCTCTGTACAAAATGCCACAACATGTTCCCCGACTGGCTTCCTAAACATTAATTAGTCAAAAACTCAGTCTAGCTATGGTGGAGGTAAGTGAAGAGAAATGGAAGTAAACCAGGAATTTCTGGTCATATGAGTACAACAACAACAGCAGAAAATCGTATAACGGGATAAGGATTCGTAATGAATACGAAGGAAGGGAAGAGAAAGTATTTCTGTGAACAGTTCAGTGATAGGGTTGTTCTCACCAGAATCGACATGTAATGAACACCGACAACGATAGTTCAGGCAAACATACCGACGTCGCAAGCTGAATATGAAGAGATACAGAAAGTATATGAAGATACTGAACGGGTAATTCAGTACGTAAAGAGAGATGAGAAACTAATACCGGAATGTGTTTATAGAGGAAGGACTGGAAGAAAGGGTGACGGGAGCACATTGGCTTGTTACTAGGCATGAGAGAGACGAAAGACTGATTGATTTCTGCAATAAATTTCAGCTAGTATAGCAAACACTCCGTTCACGAAACACAAGAGTGGGAAGTATACTTGGAAAAGGCAGGGAGATACGGGAAGATTTTAGTTAGATTACATCATGGTCAGACAGAAATTACCAAATCAGATACTGGATTATGAGGTGTAGACAGGAGCAAATACAGACTGAGATCACAGTTTAGTAGTGATGAAGTGATGCCTGAAGTTAAAGAGATTAGGCAGGGACAACCATTACTCAAAAACGTTGAATACGAAAGTACTAAGTAATGACGAGATACGCTTGAAGTTCTCTACGGCTATAATACAGCAATAAGGAATAGCTCAGTGGACAGTACAGTTGAAGAGGAATGGACATCTCTAAAAAGGGCCATTACAGAAATTGGAAAGAAAAATATAGGTACAAAGAAGGTAACTGTATAGAAACCACGGATAGAAGAAAAAATATTTCAGGTGTTCGACGAAAGAACAAAGTACAGAAATGTGCAGAGAAATTGAGAAATACAGAAATACAAGTCGCTGAGGAATTAAATACATAGGAAGTGCAGGGGAGCAAAGATGAAACGGCTGCATGTAAAATGTGAAGAAATGTAAAAAGAAATTATTGTTGGAATGACAGACTCAGTATATAGAAAAGTCAAAACAGCCTTCAGTGAAATTAAAAGCAAGAGTGGTAACATTGAGAGTGCAATGGGAATTCCAATGTTACATGCAAGGGAGAGAGCGGACAGGTGGAAAGAATACATTGAAAGGCACTATGAGAGGGAAGATTTGTCTGATGTGATGGAAGAAGGAACAGGAGTCGATTTAGAAGCGATAGGGGATCCAATACTAGAATCAGAATTTAAAAGAGCTCTGTAAGACTTAAGATCAAATAAGACAGAAAGGATAGATAACATTCCATCAGAATTTATAAAACCATTAGGGCAAGTGGCGACAAAATACGACTATTCACGTTGGTGCGTAGAATGTATGAGTCTAGGGATATACCGTCAGACTTTCGGAAAAACATCATCCACACAAAGCCCAAGACAGCAAGCGCCGAGAAGTGCGAGAATTATCACTTGATCACCTTAGCAGTTCCTGCATCCGAGTTGCGAACAGGAATAATATACAGAAGAATGAAAATAAAATTGAGGATGTGTTGGATGAAGATGAGTTTGGTTTTAGGAAAGGGAAAGGCACCAGACAGACAGTTCTGACGTTGCGGTTGATAATGGACGCAAGAGTAAAGAAAAATCAAGACACTTTCATAAGATTTGTCAACCTGGAAAATGCGTTCGACATCAAAGATGCAAGATGTTCGAAATTCTGAGAAAAATAGAGATAAGCTATAGGGGAAGGCGGCTAATATATAAAATGTATAGAAACCAAGAGTGTAGAACAAGAGTGGAAGACCATGAACGAAGGGCTCGCATTAAAAAGTGTGTAAGATTTCAGCATCTCACCATCTATCGGTAAAGCAAAATACGTATTTTGATAAAAGCATAGTGCTATGCTCTCAGATATTCTTACATAACGCAATACTCATGTCTCAAATATCTTAAAAGGCAATTAGGCTGTTTGGAGATTGATTTCATATCATGACTATACCAGTCTTTACCCCCAACTTTAGCCTCTCGAAACGTTTCCAAGATGTCTTAATATTCTAAGGGTAGAGTGACTGTTTCGTAATTTCTCAGTTCTTTTTTAAAAAAGCCAAAAACCTTCTCAGGCGGCAAACAGCTATGGCCACGTATTGGGAAATAATGCTGAATTCCTTTAAATGGCTTTCAGCTTTCAGTGTAACTCATAAACATTGCCATAATTGTGGAGTTTTTGTTTTTGGAGCCACAAGAATCAGAAAATTATTTGATACTAAGATTTTCTGCACCTTCTTTCATTAGATCTTGCCTTAAAGAGTTTAAATAGTCTCTCACAGCAGATGCAGTTTCATTTGGTCCTCGTCTTGAGTTCGTCTCAATCCTTGTGTAATTAATTACTTTGTGTGACTTCTTTTACAAGTATTTCAAGACCGTGCAGTTATAGAACCAAACCTGTCTGGCGTAAGATATTTCTCCAATAGACAGTTTGGTTAAAGGCTGATTCTACTGGCAGTCAAAACAAACTGTCACAGTGTTGTTTTTATCTTCATTTAAAAATTAACCCCCCCCCCCCGAACATCCCCATCGTTACCGACCGGCCGCCTTGTCATCCTCAGCCCACATGCGTCACTGGATGCCAGTATGGAGGGGCATGAGGTCAGCACACCGCTCTCCCGGCCGTATGGCAGTTTATGAGACCAGAGCCGCTCCTTCTGATTCAAATAGCTCATCAAGGGGCTTAACAAGGGCTGAGTGCACCCCGCTTGCCAACAGCGCTCAGCAGATCGGATGGTGACCCATCCAAGTGCTAGCCCAGCCCGACAGCGCTCAACTTCGGTTATCTGATGGGAACCGGTGTTACCACTGCGGCAAGGCCATCGGCTTTATTTTCGTTTACAATATTGAAAAAAAAATGTTCTTATTTCGTGGAACCAGCTATCTATTCTTACATTATTTATTGATTCCAAATCTTGACATGACTTTTACACTACTACAAATCGAGCTCAAGCTGAGCAACTAACAGTAAAGCGATTTCAGAGTCCAGATTGAAACATTTGTAGAATACCATTTGATAGCATTTTTCCTGTCATGTACTTTTATAGATTTAAGTATAATGAGAGGATATGCATTCGGACTTCAGTATATTCTTTTTAATGAACTGTGTTTGCTCTTCATACATTTCCCGCAGCTTGCGAACTCATCCACCTACATTCTTCTTGTGTAGAAAACCTTCCAGCTTCCCTCTTCTGGCGATACGCCTGAGTCTCTCACCAGACTCTCCTGGAAAATACATAAAAAAATAAATACAGGGTGGTCCATTGATCGTGACCGGGCCAAATATCTCACGAAATAAGCGTCAAACGAAAAAACTACAAAGAACAAAACTTGTCTAGCTTAAAGAGGGAAACCAGATGGCGCTATGGATTGCCCGCTAGATGGCGCTGCCATAGGTCAAATGGATATCAACTGCGTTTTTTAAAATAGGAACCACCATGTTTTATTACATATTCGTGTAGTACGTAAAGAAATATGAGTGTTTTAGTTAGACCACTTTTTTCTCTTTGTGATAGATGGCGCTGTAATAGTCACAAACATATGGCTCACAATTTTAGACGAACGCTTGGTAACAGGTAGGTTTTTTAAAATAAAAATACAGAACGTAGGTAAGTTTGAACATTTTATTTCGGTTGTTCCAATGTGATACATGTACATTTGTGAACTTATCATTTCTGAGAACGTATGCTGTTACACCGTCATTACCTGTAAATACCACATTAATGCAATAAATGCTCAAAATGATGTCCGTCAACCAGAATGCATGTGGCAATACGTGTAACGACATTCCTCTCAACAGCGAGTAGATCGTCTTACGTAATGTTCGCACATGCATTGACAACGCGCTGACGTAGGTTGTCAGACGTTGTCGGTGGATCACGATACCAAATATCCTTCAACTTTCCCCGCAGAAAGAAATCCGGGGACGTCAGATTCGGTGAACGTGCGGGCCATGGTATGGTGCTTCGACGACAAATCCACCTGACATGAAATATGCTATTCCATACCGCTTCAACCGCACGCGTGCTATGCGACGGACATCCATCATGTTGGAAGTACATCGCCGTTCTGTCACGCAGTGAAACATCTTGTAGTAATATCGGTAGAACATTACGTAGGAAATCAGCATACATTGCACCATTTAGATTACCATCGATAAAATGACGGCCAATTATCCTTCTTCCCATAATACCACACCATACATTAACCCGCCAAGGTCGTTGATGTTACACTTGTCGCAGCCATCGTGGATTTTCCGTTGCCCAATAATGAATATTATGCCGGTTTACATTACCGCTGTTGGTGAATAACGCTTCGTCACTAAATAGAACGCGTGCAAAAAATCTGTCATCGTCCCGTAATTTCTCTTGGGCCCAGTGGCAGAACTCTACACGACGTTCAAAGTCGTCGCCATGCAATTCCTGGTGGATAGAAATATGGTTCGGGTGCAGTCAATGTTGATGTAGCATTCTCAACACCCGACGTTTTTGAGATTCGCGATTCTCGCGCAATTTGTCCGTTACTGATGTGCGAATTACCCGCGACAGCAACTAAGACACCTACTTGGGCATCATCATTCGTTGCAGGTCGTGGTTGACGTTTCACTTGTGGGTGAACACTTTCTGTTTCCTTAAATAACGTAACTATCCGGCGAACGGTCCGGACACTTGGATGATGTCGTCCAGGATACCGAGCAACATACATAGTACACGCCCGTTGGGCATTTTGATCACAATAGCCATACGTCAACAAGATATCGACCTTTTCCGCAAATTGGTAAACGGTCCATTTTAAGACGTGTATTGTATCACAAAGCAAAGGCCGTCCGCACTGTCGGAATGTTACGTGATACCACCTACTTATATGTTTGTGACTATTACAGCCCCATCAATCACAAAGCGAAAAAGGTGGTGCTACTGAAACATTCATATTTCTTTACGTACCACACGAATATGTAATGAAAAATGGGGGTTTCTATATAAAAAACGCAATTGATATCGGTTTGACCTATGGAAGCGCCATCTAGCGGGCCAACCATAGCGCCATCTGGTTACCCCCTTCAAGATAGACGAGTTTCGTTCTTTGTAGATTTTTCGTTTAATGCTTATTTCGTGAGTTATTTGGCCCGGTCACTGTCAATGGACCACCCTGTGTAACCAGTTCAGGCACATATTTCCTTTATACAAACTTTCTGTTTACGCTATAGATAAAATCAAACTTACATGTCAGTTTTGTGAATGTTGAGACACAAACAGGAATCTCTCGTGTTTCTTCCTCTGCTATGCACCAGAGGCGTACAGTAAGTAATGCAAGGCACTGTTTTTTTCTCGGCCAATTTCCGTTGAAAAAAATGCGGAATTGTTGTGTGACATCGTGGTATTCCCGTTTCAGCCTCTATAGTTTTATGAAGTTCCGATAGGTGACAGCGCTATATGTAGCCTTCAAAATGTAACGGAGGTGCGGTCCAAGCAGAGAGCTGTGACTGACTTCCTTTTGGTCGAAAACAAAAGCATTGGAGATATTCATAGGCACTTGCAGAACCTCAGATCTAATAGTGAAGAAAAGCGAGTTGAGTAGTTGGACGAGGCGTCTGTTGCCGTCACGGCAAGGTCGAGCAAACCAGTTGGATCTCCCGCAGGCCGGTGGGCAGCACACAGCTGCGACTCCTGCTATTTTAGAACGTGTGGACACTCTCATTGTAGGTGATCACAATAGAACACCTCTCCGCACAACTAGACGTCTCTGTTGGTAGTGCTGACGTACTCGCCCACCAGTTGGGGTACCCAAAGGCGTGTTCCCGCTGGGTTCCTCGCTGCCTAACAGAAGATAATAAACAGCAACGATGCAGTATCTGTGTGTAATTTCTAGCACTTTACGAGGCTGATACTGACAGTTTTTTGTCCAACATTGTCACAGGTGATGAAACATGAGTTCACTACTTCGAACCGGAACCAAAATGGCACTCCTTGGAGCGGCGCCACATAACCTCTCCTCCGAAGAACAAGTGTGAAGCCGGTAAAGTCGTGGCAACGGTCTTCTGTGACGCTGAAGGGGTTATTCCGTTTGATGTCTTCAAATGGCTCTGATCACTATGGGACTTAACATCTGAGGTCATCAGTCCCCTAGAACTTAGAACTACTTAAACCTAACTAACCTAAGGACATCACACACATCCATGCCCGAGGCAGGATTCGAACCTGCGACCGTAGCAGTCGCGCGGTTCCAGACTGAAGCGCCTAGAACCGCTCGTCCACACCGGCCGGCTGATGTCTTCCCTCAAGATGCAACGATCGACTCTGTGGTGTATTGAGCTACCATCAGTAAAGTGAGGAAACAGCTTCAGCACGTTCGTCGCCACAAACATGAAAACGAACTTCTCCATGATAAATCAAGGTCTCACACAAGTCTGTGCACCCTAGAGGAGCTCAACAAACTTCATTGCACTCTTCTTCCTCATCCACCCTGCAACCCGGAACTCGCTCCTTCCGATTTACGTCTGTTTGGCCTAATGAAGGATGCACTCCGCGGACAACAGTAGGTGGTTGATGAGGGAAGTTACTGATGCAGCAAGACGTTGCCTCTGATGTCCACGAGTGGACTGCCAGTATGTGGTCATACAGGCCCTCACAGTAAGGTGGCGTACTGCCGTTCCATTAGACGGAGATTACGTTGAAACATTGTAGCCAAGACAGGGGGGAATAATGTGGTGTAGGCTACAAGTAGGCTGCTTCTATGTTGCGAGCGCTGTGTACCGCTTTGCATTGGATCTCTGACTGCGCTTTCTTTGTAAGAGACTCTGTGGCTGGTCGGACTCGTTGTTGGAAGTTAGTCGCCAGCAGTGATGGAAGTACTGTTGGGCAGTTGGAGGTGAACAGCCAGCAGTGATGGATGTTAGATGTGAGAAGTTAGCATCGATGGAGGATAGAGGTCAAAGTGTTAGCGTAGGCTAACGATCTGTACATCTTCAACTTGCAAACTGAATATTATTCATGATTATACAGGGTGGTCCATTGATCGTGACCGGGCCAAATTTCTCACTAAATAAGCGTCAAACGAAAATACTACAAAGAACGAAACTTCTCCAGCTTGAAGGGGGAAACCAGATGGCCCTATGGTTGGCCCGCTAGATGGCGCTGCCGTAGGTCAAACGGATATCAACTGCGTTTTTTAAATAGGAACCCCCGTTTTTTATCACTTATACGTGTAGTACATGAAGAAATATGAATGTTCCAGATGGACCACTTTTTTCGCTTTGTGACAGATGGCGCTGTAATAGTCACAAACATATGGCTCACAATTGTAGACGAACAGTTGGTAACAGGAAAGTTTTTTAAATTAAAATACATAACGTAGGTACGTTTGAACATTTTATATCGGTTGTTCCAATGTGATACATTTACCTTTGTGAACTTATCATTTCTGAGAAATCATGCTTCTACAGCGTGATTACCTGTAAATACCACATTAATGAAATGAATGCTAAAAATGATATCCGTCAACCTGAATGCATTTGGCGATACGTGTAACGACATTCCTCTCAACAGCAAGTAGTTCACCTTCCGTAATGTTCGCACATGCATTGACAATGCGCTCATGCATGTTGTCAGGCGTTGTCGGTGTATCACTATACCAAATATCCTTCAACTTTCCCACAGAAAGACATCCGGGGACGTCAGATACGGTGAACGTGAGGGGCATGGTATGGAGCTACGACGACCAATCCGCCTGTCATGAAATATGCTATTCAATACCGCTTCAACCGCACGTGAGCTATGTGCCGGACATCCATCATGTTGGAAGTACATCGCCATTCTGACATGCAGTGAAACATCTTGTAGTAACATAGATAGAACATTACGTAGGAAATCAGCATACATTGCACCATTTAGATTGCCATCGATAACATGGGGGCCAATTATCCTTCCTCCCATAATGCCGCACCATACATTAATCCGCCAAGGTCACTGATGCTCCACTTATCGCAGCCATCGTGGATTTTCCGTTGCCCAATAGTGCATATTATGCCGGTTTACGTTACTGCTATTGGTGAATGACGCTTCGTCGCTAATTAGAACGCGTGCAAAAAGTCTGTCATCGGCCCGTAATTTCTCTTGTCCCCTGTGGCACACTGTACACGACGTTCAAAGTCGTCGCTGTGCAATTCCTGGTTCATAGAAATATGGTACGGGTGCAACCGATGTTGATGTAGCATTCTCGTCTCAACACCGACGTTTCTGAGATACCCGATTCTCGCGCAACTTGACTGCTACTGACGTGCGGATTAGCCACGACAGCAGGTAACACTCCTACTTGAGCACGGCATCATCATTTGTTGCAGGTCGTGGTTGGCGTTTCACATGTGGCTGAACACTTCTTGTTTCCTTAAATAACGTAACTATCCGGCGAACGGTCCGGACACTTGGATGATGTCGTCCAGGATACCGAACAGCATACATAGCACACGCCCGTTGGGCATTTAGATCACAATAGCCATACATCAACACGATATCGACATTTACCGCAATTGGTAAACGGTCCATTTTAACACGGGTAATGTATCACGAAGCAAATACCGTCCGCACTGAATGAATGTTACGTGATACCACGAACACAAAGCGACAAAAGTGGTCCAACTCAAACATTCACATTTCTTTACGTACCACACGAATATCTAATAAAAAATGGGGGTTCCTATTTTAAAAAAACGCAATTGATGTCCGTTTGACCTATGGCAGCGCCATCTAGCGTGCCAACCATAGCGCCATCTGGTTTCCTCCTTCAAGCTAGACGAGTTTCGTTCTTTGTAGTTTTATCGTTTCTTGCTTATTTCGTGAGATGTTTGGACCGGTCACTATTAATGGACCACCCTGTATACCTTTGAACTAGATGTCAATGACGATTTATATCGGTGTTTGAACTGGATGACACATTATTAAGGTAAAAAATACATTATTTGGCTTGCAACAAAGTCTTTCCTTTGCTAACGACATGCCTATTAGTAGTTAGTGGTTTTAGCAGTTAGAATCTTTTGTTTAGCTGGCAGTATTGACGCTCGCTATATTGCAGTGGTTCGCGTAATGAAGATTTTTGTGAGGTTATTGTTATTGTTAAGATTTCTTTTTAGTCAGGGCAATTCTTTTGAATTAATTATTTGAAGTCAGGTTGTAATTTTTTTTTGAGCAGTCAGATTGCGTTGCGCTGGTATATTGTGGGTCAGTGTTGACATGATAAGATGACGTAAAGAGAAAGTAGGCTCAGTACGTTCAGTTTTACTCGGCTGCTTCAGTATCAAATAACGTAGAAGTTTCATCTTCTCAGTCATTCTGCAATTTAAGTACAGACACAGTCACTGAAATATAGAAGTTTCAGTGCCTATGGGAATGCTGAATAAAACCAAAATGCTTTCAGAAACAAAAGTGAGTTGCATTAGTTATTGAACGCTCCTCATAGCATGAGACTGACACAGATATTTATTTACTTTTATCGTCTTCCTTCTCTCTGCGTCTTTTAGACATGATCATTCTCATGTGTCATAGTCCGCACTTCGTGGTCTTGCGGTCGTTTTCTTGCTTCCCGAGCGGGATCCCGGGTTCGATTCCCGGCGGGGTGAGGGATTTTCACCTGCTTCGAGAAGACTAGGTGTTTGTGTTGTCCTCATCATTTCATCATCATTCCTGAAAGGGGCGAGATTGGACTGAGCAAAGGTTGGGAATTTGTAAGGATGCTGATAACAGCGTAGTTGAGAGCCCAACAAACGAAACATCATCATCATCATGTATCTTCATTTGACGTTGCCAAATACTTCTTTGTCTTTCACTGTTAACCGCCTGAATTGTTTCAGAACATTCAGCATCTTGTAACGTCTTAATAGTGATGATGCAATAAGTGCGTTCTACAGCAGCTACTAATCTTATAGATGAATTGTAACTGAATTTAAAAGAGAATTATGCAGGACAATAGTCGTTTCTTGACCGACAACTGCATATCGAAGAGGTGGTTTATTTTGTATCATGTTATAAATTGACCAACAATCAACGCTCTTGAGCGTAAAAGCAATCAAATTTTTAAATTTTATGTTCTTCGTTTCAACCATGCGCCATAAAAGAATGACTAGTTCTGCGCAATCTTGAAACATGGAGATGTCGAATTTTGTGAACGTTTGCTGTATTAATAAGCCTTTCCAACGGAAAATACTCAGTTTTATAGTATTTTTGTTAGTCATTGTGTGACGTTTATATAAAATTACCAGAAAAATGGGGTTTTTTGAATTTTGTTAAAACGATCCTCAATTGCAAGTGTGGATGGCTTTGGAAGTACACAGTCTTCAGCAGAGATAATATGTTATTTACAAAGAAGAAAATAAGGGCTTCGAAAGAATGTATGTTAATCCTAAAACAGGTATTATAAGCCGAGTCGAGTTTTCAAATGTATGTGATTTTTATAAATTGTAAACTTTGATTACTTCTTTAAATTACTTATTTCTACATGAACGAATAACATTTTTACTATCAAGAACCTATACACTATTAATTAAATAATAATGTTTTCACAAAACCGCATGGGGTAAGGATTTGGAGATTTCCCACATGCATACCTAGTAAGCTCTATGTATAAACTACGAATTGACTTATTAAATTTTAATGCATATAAACGAGATAAGAATCTGAAGAATGTATATATGTACAATATACGTCTTACGTACGGAATGGACAGCAGAAAAGAAAAAATAGCATTTATGTTAACTTGTAGCAGGTGAAGGTATTCTACCTGGGTACCTTTCAGCCGGCCTACAAAACTGCTTTGGCAATGGGGAAACCGACGAATTTGATGTACAAATCGTTAGAACCTTGTTATGTGTTTGCATCTTCTCTCTTCCATCTGTTTCAAATGCTGAAAATACTTGTAGCTGAAAGAGTTTTGAGACCAGGTGGGAGTAACTAAGTACGTCAAGAGAATCTAATGTTTCGTCGTTCAGGGATGCTACATGCTCACTAGAAATCGTCACTGACAAAAGGAGGAGTGAGAAAATGTACTTAAGAAAGGCATAATTTTTAAATAAACATCATCTCTTTCGCTATCCTCCCTGGTAATTTGAACTTTTGCCCTCACAGTAAGTAATCACTCAGCCAATGAAGACCAGTGTAAAACAAAAATTGTCATTTATTGAAATATGAGGTGATTATTATAATATATAATATGTCTTACATGCTTTGATCTGATTCCTTGCCACCAATAAAGGGGCTTACATGCTTTCAGTATAGTATCTGATGCTAGTTTTTAAGGATCTAGGCACTGAGGTGTCAATATGGAGTGCTTTATTCAACTGTTCCCTTGAACCCACTCGTGATGAAGCAAAGCAAATGGGTATATCGTCGAATGTTCAACAGGTGTGCTACCATCATAATGTATATTGCGCCCATTGATGCATAAAAGGCGGTAGATGCAGCTATCGTACTCCAAAGCTGTTCTCCAAAAAATATAAGAGGTAATTCCACGAAGTTTATTGTGTGACATACATTTGCACAGGCAAAGAAGAAGACAGAATAAATAACTCGTACGCAAATGTTCTAATTAACAGTTGAAAAATACCTTTGTAACAATGTTGGTTTTCATAGTTTCTTTGATGACTCAACACGTAATAAACATTTCGCTTGTATTTAAACTGGAAATTATACCTATAATACATAGGTAGAACTTTCACTAATTTCATCAAGGCACTGGACATTGTTTTATAATAAAGTGAGTACTTTAACCAATTTTGGGCCATTATTGAATCCTCTTCAGCAGGAATTCTAGTGTAGGTAGTAGAGTACCGCAAGTACAGTGTTCTCTGACAATTACAAGACATTCCTGCGTTAGACAAAAAGTTATCCGGTAAATCATTCTGTAAATATCTGATATGGGAAATCAATTTCAAATTTTGAAAATTGCTTCGCGGCACTTTGATCTACAAATGCACAAGTGAATAGTATACTCCCAGTTTTCATTCCTTTCTTGCTTCATTTTTTATTTTCGGCTTCCTTGCTGTTTTTCTTATCTCCTTAATGGATCGTTCTGCCTCCTATTTTGAAGTGTTTATTCTCCACAAGTCTTCATTCTTCATACATTTTATCATATTTTGTCACTATTGTATTTTAAGTCTCTCAGTAACTTCTAATCTGCTATTCGCTACAAACCAAAAGTAAAAAGTAATCACAGCATCACACGTCCCTAATTATAGTATTTTTCTTCCAAAAAAGCCGTTCTTTTGATATGCCATCCTAATTTTCTTATTTAACGATCCATTAGTATTTTGAGTGAATCCGACCACACACGTTAAAAATTAAATCCATGTTACATTTCCACTATTTTTTGTAGATTACGTAGGATTGAAACCTTACATTTTGCACTGAAACAGCTACTGAACGTTGTGTGCATATTCAGTAACGCAACACAGTTCAAGCAACGAACAGTTCTAAGGCGATCAATTGAAGTACTGAACTACGACTGACAAGTATGAGCAACGTACAGTGCCGTTCTGTAACAAAGAAATATAAGAAATACATGTCAAGTAAAACGAACAGTCATATCATAACAGTTACGGACCAATAGCTGAAATGGGTGTAAAAGGTTCAAACGTCACACGACCGCCAAAATCCATATCATCTATTACTCTGAAAATAATCGAAATTTTGTGTTGAAATCTTCACGCATGTTAAGCTAAATTTTTTTTACATAAATTCTGAAACCTAAATCTTCTGGTCCCACATAACTGTATCTAACAGAGGTTCGCAAATTAAAAAATTTAAAACAGTCTAACCATGAACTTTAACCAAATTTACATAGCATTTTGGGCATCACAGTTCAATGAAAAAGGTGGTCAATAAGTGGTAATCCGTATCGTTAACACAGCAGCCATGTTTTTAAGTGAATAGAGAAGAACGTTGTCTGTGAGTTCACCAATCCATAGTAATTTCGTACATGTTGGATGAACTGATATCCCAGATTATGACCCTATCACAAAATCAGCAGGCTTAGATTTCTTAAACATATTATCATAAAAGATGGAATGAGATAAGTGTGTATTACTTTTGCTGAAGTGATACGTAGTACATCGACTGTATGTCGTTGGTGAGTCATTCACCGTTTAGCCATGTGATCTCCGCCCTATGCTTCTACCCTTTAATATGACATTAATGACCCGTATTTAACTGATAAAACCAAACTGACTGATTAGGGCTCCAGGACACTGACTGGCACAGGTTACGAGGATATTGGTTTACATGAATACAACTCGGGAAACTATCTATTCGCTTTAAACCTAAAAAGCATGAATTCAGTTTCAACGGTGTGGATTAGTGTTTACTTTGATGGAAACCGTTTTATACTTTTCTTTGAAAGCTATTTTGTTAATTGGTAAATTGGCTTCAATTTCAGGGCTACAAATTTTCATGCAGTTTTGAGGTTTGAGACCATGTTAAATGCATAAATAGGTACAGTCTCTCTAACGTCGTGTGCTCCGTCTTGTGAACATTTGCGCGAATGTTTCCAACAGTCAGTCTAGACGCAGCCGTATGTCACCCGTTATTTGTTTCAAAGATGTTCTTCATGGACGGTCAGCATATAAAAATGAAATGGTCTGTATATCTTCAAAAGCCATACTAATCCAAGTTTTAACTCATAGTTGTGCCTTATAATTACATTAATTTGACAACTCGTTTCTTCTGGTACGTTTTAAAATCAAATCCTTTACTGAAACAATTTTAGTTTCACAGTGTCCTTGCTACCCTTGATGTGCAGTTATCTATGAAGGGAAATGTGAAGTCTTTCGTAAACGTGGCATTTCTACCTAATTTGTTCGTAATAACGCATTCTGCGTTCACTGTACGTTTACATGCATTCTCCGCAATTCCAATTCACCGTATGGTGTAAGCAGATGGTACCTTGTACCACTACCAAACTGAAGCGCTAAAGAAACTGGGTACAGGCATGCGTATTAAAATACAGAGATATATAAACAGGCTGAATACGGCGCTGCGATCGGCAACGCCTGTGTAAGACAACAAGACGTAGTTATTAGATCGGTTACTGCTGCTACAATGGCAGGTTATCAAGTTTTAAATGAGTTTGAACGTGGTGTTATAGTCGGCGCACGAGCGATGGGATACAGCATCTCCAAGTATCACGAATCCGATATCACATCAAATCTCCGACATCGGCCGGAAGACGATCCTGCAAGAAAGGGATCAGGGACGACGAAGGGAATCCTTCAACGTGAATGAAGTGCAACCCTTCCGCAAATTGCAGCAGATTTCAATGCTGGGAACATCGACAAGTGTCAGCGTGCGAATCATTCAACGAAACATTGCCGATATGGGCTTTCGGAGCCGAAGGCCACTCGTGTACCCCTGATGACAGCACGACACAAAGCTTTACGACTCTCCTGGGTCCGTCAACACCAATATTCGACTGTTGATGACTGGAAACATGATGCCTGATCGGGCGAGTCTCGCTTCAGATTGTATCGAGAGGATGAACCTCACGAATCTATGGATACTGCATGTCAGCTGGAGGCTGTTCAAGCTGTTGGAGGCTCTGTAATAGTGTGAGGCGTCTGCAGTTGCAGTGATATGGGACCCCTGATACGTCTAGATACGTCTCTTGACAGGTGACGCGTACGTAAGTATCCTGACTGATAACCTGCATCCATTCATGTCCATTGTGCATTCTGTTTTCTCTTTCTTTATATTCGACTGTTGATGACTGGAAACATGATGCCTGATCGGGCGAGTCTCGCTTCAGATTGTATCGAGAGGATGAACCTCACGAATCTATGGATACTGCATGTCAGCTGGAGGCTGTTCAAGCTGTTGGAGGCTCTGTAATAGTGTGAGGCGTCTGCAGTTGCAGTGATATGGGACCCCTGATACGTCTAGATACGTCTCTTGACAGGTGACGCGTACGTAAGTATCCTGACTGATAACCTGCATCCATTCATGTCCATTGTGCATTCCGAAGGACTTGGACAATTCCAGCAGGACAATGCGACAACCCACACGTCCTGAATTGCTACAGAGTGGCTCAAGGATTACTCTTCTACCTTTAAACACTTTCACTGACCACCAAGCTCCCCAGGTATGAACATCATCTGGGATGCCTTGCAACGTCCTGTTCAAGAGATATCTCAACCCCCTTGTACTCTTACGGATTTGTGGAAAGTCCTGCTGGATTCATGTTGTCATTTCCCTCTCGAACTACTTCAGGCACCAGTCGAGTCCACGGCACGTCGTGTTGCGGCACCTCTGCGTGCTCGCGGGGGCCCTACACGATATGTTAGGTGTACCAGTTTCTTTGGCTCTTCTGTGTAGATGTTTTCTTACCTGTTCGATTAGTAAATAGAGAAATTGTATGCCTCCCCAGCAGAACTAATTTCTCTTATCTTACCTACGTTGTCCTTACGTAAAGTGTACATTAGCGGCAGCAGAATCGTTCTGCAGTCAGCTTCAGATCTAAATTTTCTCGGTATTATTTCGCGGAAAGACTGTCGCCTTCCCTCCAGAGAACCGCATTTGAGTTCACGAAAGAACTCCGTAATACTCGTTTCTTGATGGAACCTACCGACCGCACATGTTGTAACGTTCTTCTAAAAATTTATTTCTTTAGATTACGTTGTATGTATATCTGTACTGTGGACTGGATAAAAAATTCGAATTGTCGTGTAGCATGTTATAACTGCTAGCTACAGCCTCAGCGATGTGCAATGCTGGCTGTAATACTTTGAAATGCACATGAAAGTTTTTGGGCTGATAAACGAGAACACTTAACAAAATACAACGTCTTTGAAAAATATATGACCTGGACTGGGAGGAAGTACTTATTATAGTGAATTACTAACACTGAGTCTTCCAAAATTATACTGCAAGTTAAGTTTGACTTTTCAAAAACATTTGACATCTGAAGTTACATTACTCATAACTGATTCATAAACAATGAGATTTAAACCAGTATAAATGCAAATCGTCATATTACAAATAGCTCTACTAACAAGGGAACCTCCCCATCGCACCCCCCTCAGATTTAGTTATAAGTTGGCACAGTGAATAGGCCTTGAAAAACTGAACACAGATCAATCTAGAAAACAGGAAGAAGTTGTGTGGAACTACGAAAAAAATAAACAAAATATACAAACTGAGTAGTCCATGCGTAAGATAAGCAACAACAAGGAGCATATGAGCTCAGGAGCGCCATGGTCCCGTGGTTAGTGTGAGTAGCTGTGGAACGAGAAGTCCTTGGTTCAAGTCTTCCCTTGACTGAAAATTTTACTTTCTTTATTTTCGCAAAGTTATGATCTGTCCGTTCGTTCATTGACGTCTCTGTTCACTGTAATAAGTTTAGTGTCTGTGTTTTGCGACCGCACCGCAAAACCGTGCGATTAGTAGACGAAAGGACGTGCCTCTCCAATGGGAACCGAAAACATTTGATCGCAAAGTCATATGTCAATCGATTCCTCCACAGGAAAACACCTCTGATATATTCTACACGACACTGGTGACGGCATGTGCGTCACATGACAGGAATATGTTGTCGACCCACCTAACGTGTACACTTAGCGAATGGGTAAAAAGATTCTTCTACCTTTCCCGATTTAGGTTTTCTTGTGGATGTGATAATCACTCCCAAAAAAGTGATGAAAACATAAGAGTTTGTCACATAAACTGAAAATAAAAAATTAAACTTTTCTTCGGAGGGAAGACTTGAACTTAGGACCTCTCGTTTCGTAGCTGCTCTCGCTAACCACGGGACCACGGCGCTCCTTAACGCTTGACGTCAATTATGTTGCATATCTTCGCATGGACTACTCAGTTTGTATATTTTACTTATTTTTCTCATAGTTCCACACAACTTCTTCCTGTTTTCTCGATTGATCTGTGTTCAGTTTTTCAAGGCCTATCCACTGTGCCAACTTATAACTAAATCTAAGGGGGGGGGGGGGGGTGCGACGGGGAGGTTTCCTAGTAAGAAATCTTAGGAGAATTACGGAAATGAAATATCTAACTAGTCTTTTTATTAATATCGTTTACGTACATTCTGGGGTTACTCAACAATTACAAATTAGCATCCAACTCATCTATACTAACGCACTGGAAAAAACAAAAATCATAATTATTTAAGATCTTTACCTTGCTTGCATGAAGACTTCTGCTTCCATGTTCAACAATGTTGACAGACCTACATTAATCTAGCACTTGGTGGCTTCACACATCACATGAGAAAAATTGGCTACTCCATCGTCTTTCACTCACAGACGGCTACCTACAACTGCGCCCAGCGCTTTCTTACTCCAATACTATAATAGTCTCAGACCTAAAGCAGTATCTCTGGGTCTGTGGTCTTACACAGTCAGCGATATAAAGCTTATCAAAGACACATATTGTTTATAAAAAATCATAATCGGGTGCCACATACAAATGTGCCCCATTATACTCCTTTCACAACCGTCCAGCGAGGTGTAACATATTTGACACATATTTTGAAGTACCTTGTCCATCAAATGTGTGGTACATTTATCTAACTGTATAACACCATTAAACTCGAAATAATTAATAGTGCTCAGGTGCACTAGTATAAATGATAATCGGGTTATATTATGAGTAAATTGTCTCATAAACGAGGTTGCTGACAAATAAATCAGTATACAATCCTAATCGTCAAGATAATGGTATAGGGTTGGGCAAGGGAAAGGAAGAGTCATGGCTGAAGCCTATGAGCATGCTGAAGTGACTCCATCATAAAATACATTTCTTTTTCTTTTGGGCAGGTTCAACAACTGTGTAGCGACCAATGTGAATTGCATTCAGTGTACCAATACATCTGAACTCATTATTTTCCTCAGTCATGTGCAGAGACACGATAGGTACTCGGCAACAGATTACCAACAACCATAGTTGGCGATTATCATAATGTCAGTGTTCTTCATACTAGAGATTCATCTGAGATCGAAAGACATACATAGCCACTTATGTTGAATTATGAATACCAGTAGTAAATAGCTCCAATAGCATCAACAGAGCTAGGAGACTGGATAATGGAAGGTAAGAGAAGGTAGTAAAGGTAAGGTAGTGGAACATGACCATGCCTACCTATGTCAACATCGAGTAATCTGTATGAGGAGAGAGAGTTCAGTATCCTAACGAAATTACAGACTGGATGAAGCAACAATGCTTTACATCAGAGTGAATAGGCAAAAGTGAAAGTGAACTCTGAATAAGACTGCATCAATCAGTGTGCATCAAGCTGCCAATTAGATATAGAATAACTAAACATTACATAGAAAATCACCGGTTCATAACGTTATACCGTGGCTCTCAGTGGCCTTGTATATGCAATATTGACACATAATTACTCAAGAAAACCTAACGGTAAAATCAAGAACTGAATGGCTCCAGGTGGCCTTTTACTTAGAATACGTCCAAATCTTAATAACAAAAACGATTGTAGAGAGAATATCAATCAGAGGCTCCAAGTGGCTAGTGTAACGCTCTTTTAAAAATCTGTTTCTTTAGATTACGTTGAATGTATGTCTTTACTGTGGACTGGATACAAAACTCGAATTGTCGTGTACCGTTTTGTAACTTATAACGATATGTTTACGTAAAGTGTATACATAAACATACAGTTATAAATGTCCCCGTTCGTAGTCTCTAATTATAACAATATGTTACTTTTGTGCTGTAACATATAGCTATAATCAGCAGTGGAAACATATTTGCGAACGCCGACCGTGTGCGGCTGTTTCTTGTTGGATCGTCTGATCAGTCGGAAGTTGCATTGCAGGGGAGAGTAAATGCCTATTCAAAATATAATTATTTTGGATAGCTCAACATGAATTTCCTAAGGGACCGTAGTTTATCATGCATTTACCAATAGAATATGGCGCGGAGAAAATATTTCGCCGCATGCAACTTCCGTCCGAACTCGACGAAAGAATTCGTGACTGTGAACTCTCTATTTGGCAGAAATATAAAGAAAATTAAATAATTTCATGAAGAAGTGAGACATAGATTCTATAGTAAATGAATAGTCCATACACCAGTTCCATTTAACTCTGAATTTATGGCAAGTAATAGACAAACTTACACTGCAATGACGGATTTAACATGGATGCCGTTTTGACTGGCACTTCTCTTAATGAAAACAATTCCTTTGACGTTTTCACATACACGTCGCACAATAAATCTGCTGCTAGGCACTTTTAGTATTACACATTTACTTTACACTAGAACAATATTAATTTTGACAATAATAATACGGCGGCAAGACATGCGCGTCCGACACGAGTTACAGGAGACAAGAGAAGAATGAGTAACTGTTCATCGAGAATATCTCGTACATCTAAACAAAATGTGTAAAAATGTTCTTCTTCTGTCCGTTTTTCGCGCCGCGGTTTTCAAAGTCAATAACTCACAGCATCTCTGACGGCGCTTCGACAATAAACAAGTTACATCACAGGTCGTTCACCTTTTTCATTTTCGCAACATTATTTGCTAACCGTAGCTGTTGCCGAGCGACTGCTCGATTAATGAATGATTTAAAATGATAAGGCAATCACATAATGTTACAAACTGCAAGTTGTGTGACTACTCTCTGTTATTGTTAGCAAAACTTCGCACGAATTGATTGGGCAATGCAACTCCAAATACCAATAAAGAAATACAGTCACTGCAAAATAGATTCAGCCCCTTAGGCACTGAATCATCTGGCCCTGATCAAAGCTGATAACTTAGGTCCCTGTGCACATGACAAATAAATTAAATCGTCTAACCTCTAAAGAAGTAACGTAGTAACGCAACGTGTTCTGGTCTCTCACAAAAAATATAAATATGCTAGCTACAGGCTCGGCGATGTGCAGTGATGGCTGTCACGCTTTGAAATGCACATGAAATCTTCTTGGCCGATAAACGAGAACATTTAACAAAATCCAACTGGACTGGGAAGCGGTACTGATTATAGTGAAGTACTGACACTGAGTTTTTTTGCAAAATTGTATTGCAAATTGAGTGTGGCTTTTCAAAAACATTTGACAGTTGAAGTTACATTACTCACAATTGATTCACAAGCAATGACATTTAAACAGGAAGTATTATCTAAGCTCATTAAACCAGTATAAATGTAAATCATCAAATTATGTATAGCTCTGTTAACAAATCTTATAAACATTACGAAAATGAAATATCTAACTAGTCTTTTTATCAAAACCGTTACATACATTCTGAGTTTATTCAACAATTACAAATTATCAGCCAACTCATCTATACTAAAGAGCTGGAATAAACAAAAATCATAATTATTTAACATCTTTATCTTTATTTAACATCTTTATCTTCTGCTTCCATGTTCAACGATATTGACATACCTACATTAATCTAACACTTAGTGGCTTCAAATAGCACACCAAAACAACTGCTACTCCATCGTCTTTCCCTCACAGACAGCTTCCTACAACCGTGCGCCCAGCGTTCTGTTACTCCAACACTGTAATAATCTCAGACCAGAAGCAGTATCTCTGGGTCTGCGGTCTTACAGAGTCAGCGATATAAAGCCTATCAAAGACACACATCTTCGGGTGCCACAAACAAATGTGCACTAGTATACTCCTTTCACTGTAGCAAACCGCCTCTGAGTTGGTGCGATATCTTTCCTCAATTCGATCTGGTGGGAATCCTAAACACTAGAGCAGTACTCAAGAATTCGTCTCACTATTGTTCTGTACATGGTCATCTCTACTCGTTGGCTACGCTTTCCCGGTATTCTCCCAATAAACCGAAGTCGATAATTCGCCTTTCCCACCACCATACATACGTGCTCGTTCCGTTTCAGATAGCTTTCAAACATTACACTTAGGTATTTAATTTACGTGGCTGTGGCAAGTAGCATACTAATAATGTTATATTCAGAGATTAAGGGATTTTTTTTAGTCATCTACACTCCTGGAAATGGAAAAAAGAACACATTGACACCGGTGTGTCAGACCCACCATACTTGCTCCGGACACTGCGAGAGGGCTGTACAAGCAATGATCACACGCACGGCACAGCGGACACACCAGGAACCGCGGTGTTGGCCGTCGAATGGCGCTAGCTGCGCAGCATTTGTGCACCGCCGCCGTCAGTGTCAGCCAGTTTGCCGTGGCATACGGAGCTCCATCGCAGTCTTTAACACTGGTAGCATGCCGCGACAGCGTGGACGTGAACCGTATGTGCAGTTGACGGACTTTGAGCGAGGGCGTATAGTGGGCATGCGGGAGGCCGGGTGGACGTACCGCCGAATTGCTCAACACGTGGGGCGTGAGGTCTCCACAGTACATCGATGTTGTCGCCAGTGGTCGGCGGAAGGTGCACGTGCCCGTCGACCTGGGACCGGACCGCAGCGACGCACGGATGCACGCCAAGACCGTAGGATCCTACGCAGTGCCGTAGGGGACCGCACCGCCACTTCCCAGCAAATTAGGGACACTGTTGCTCCTGGGGTATCGGCGAGGACCATTCGCAACCGTCTCCATGAACCTGGGCTACGGTCCCGCACACCGTTAGGCCGTCTTCCGCTCACGCCCCAACATCGTGCAGCCCGCCTCCAGTGGTGTCGCGACAGGCGTGAATGGAGGGACGAATGGAGACGTGTCGTCTTCAGCGATGAGAGTCGCTTCTGCCTTGGTGCCAATGATGGTCGTATGCGTGTTTGGCGCCGTGCAGGTGAGCGCCACAATCAGGACTGCATACGACCGAGGCACACAGGGTCAACACCCGGCATCATGGTGCGGGGAGCGATCTCCTACACTGGCCGTACACCACTGGTGATCGTCGAGGGGACACTGAATAGTGCACGGTACATCCAAACCGTCATCGAACCCATCGTTCTACCATTCCTAGACCGGCAAGGGAACTTGCTGTTCCAACAGGGCAATGCACGTCCGCACGTATCCCGTGCCACCCAACGTGCTCTAGAAGGTGTAAGTCAACTACCCTGGCCAGCAAGATCTCCGGATCTGTCCCCCATTGAGCATGTTTGGGACTGGATGAAGCGTCGTCTCACGCGGTCTGCAAGTCCAGCACGAACGCTGGTCCAACAGAGGCGCCAGGTGGAAATGGCATGGCAAGCCGTTCCACAGGACTACATCCAGCATCTCTACGATCGTCTCCATGGGAGAATAGCAGCCTGCATTGTTGCGAAAGGTGGATATACACTGTACTAGTGCCGACATTGTGCATGCTCTGTTGCCTGTGTCTATGTGCCTGTGGTTCTGTCAGTGTGATCATGTGATGTATCTGACTCCAGGAATGTGTCAATAAAGTTTCCCCTTCCTGGGACAATGAATTCACGGTGTTCTTATTTCAATTTCCAGGAGTGTACATTTACTTCCATTTTTCTACATTTAAAGCTAGGTGTCATTCATCAAACCAAGTAGATACTTTATCTATGACATCTTGTACCCTCCTACAGTCACTCAATGACCCTCCTACATTCCCGCAAACCACAGAGTCATTAGCAAAGAACCACAGATTACTGCCCACCCTGTGCGTAAAATCAGTTGAGCGTTTCCAGAATAAGAGTGGTCATATCTCACTTTCCTGGGTTACTCCTGAAGATACCCTCTGTATCATCAAAGGCATGTTTAATGTTTACAGTCGTTGGAGTTGATACTCAGTTTATCATCGAGCAGATGCGCAAAACTATAGACCTATGTCTCTGACGTCGAACTGTTGTAGAATTTTAGAACATGTTTTTTGCTCGAGTATCATGTCGTTTTTGGAAACCCAGAATCTACTCTGTAGGAATCAACATGGATTCCGGAAACAGCGATCGTGTGAGATCCAACTCGCTTTATTTGTTCATGAGACCCAGAAAATATTAGATACAGGCTCCCAGGTAGATGCTATTTTCCTTGACTTCCGGAAGGCGTTCGATACAGTTCCGCACTGTCGCCTGATAAACAAAGTAAGAGCCTACGGAATATCAGACCAGCTGTGTGGCTGGATTGAAGAGTTTTTAGCAAACAGAACACAGCATGTTGTTCTGAATGGAGAGACGCCTACAGACGTTAAAGTAACCTCTGGCGTGCCACAGGGGAGTGTTATGGGACCATTGCTTTTCACAATATATATAAATGATCTAGTAGATAGTGTCGGAAGTTCCATGCGGCTTTTCGCGGATGATGCTGTAGTATACAGAGAAGTTGCCGCATTAGAAAATTGTAGCGAAATGCAGGAAGATCTGCAGCGGATAGGCACTTGGTGCAGGGAGTGGCAACTGACCCTTAACATAGACAAATGTAATGTATTGCGAGTACATAGAAAGAAGGATCCTTTATTGTATGATTATATGATAGCGGAACAAACACTGGTAGCAGTTACTTCTGTAAAATATCTGGGAGTATGCGTGCGGAATGATTTGAAGTGGAATGATCATATAAAATTAATTGTTGGTAAGGCGGGTACCAGGTTGAGATTCATTGGGAGAGTCCTTAGAAAATGTAGTCCATCAACAAAGGAGGTGGCTTACAAAACACTCGTTCGACCGATACTTGAGTATTGCTCAACAGTGTGGGATCCGTACCAGATCGGGTTGACGGAGGAGATAGAGAAGATCCAAAGAAGAGGGGCGCGTTTCGTCACAGGGTTATTTGGTAACCGTGATAGCGTTACGGAGATGATTAGCAAACTCAAGTGGCAGACTCTGCAAGAGAGGCGCTCTGCATTGCGGTGTAGCTTGCTCGCCAGGTTTCGAGAGGGTGCGTTTCTGGATGAGGTATCGAATATATTGCTTCCCCCTACTTATATCTCCCGAGGAGATCACGAATGTAGAAATAGAGAGATTCGAGCGCGCACGGAGGCTTTCAGACAGTCGTTCTTCCCGCGAACCATACGCGACTGGAACAGAAAAGGGAGGTAATGACAGTGGCACGTAAAGTGCCCTCCGCCACACACCGTCAGGTGGCTTGCGGAGTAAAAATGTAGATGTAGATGTAGATCATGTCCCTACTTTCGTAATTTTCGCACCATCTACTTACTATACTTTCACTTTAGCTTGCACGTGTCGTCTTTCCTGTGTGCAACGTCATCGCTTTTCCTTGACATCTATCTGTATAAATAAAAACGTAAATGTTCTTTTGTTGAAAATCGTGCATCTCCGAAATTTCGTGACTGATTGATCTGGAATTTTGACAAGACGTTGCATTGTAATGCAGGCGTGTTTTTTGGTACCTTTTTCTTTCAAAATTGTTCAAATCGCTCTGAGCACTATGGGACTTAACTGCTGAGGTCATCAGTGCCCTAGAACAGAACTCCTTAAACCTAAGGACATCACACACATCCATGCCCGAGGCAGGATTCGAACCTGCGACCGTAGCGGTAGCGTGGCTCCAGACTGGAGCGCCTAGAACCGCCCGGCCACTCCCGCGGGCACCTCTTTATTTAATATATGATATATAACATAGCTTTTGAGATTTTTGCAACAACGTTTCCCTATTATTAAATTTATAAGACATTATGTATTACGTATGTTAGAAATATAGATCTATCAAAACACACACAAACGTATTACAGTGCAACGTTACGTCCAAATTTCAAAGCTTTCTGTCAAAAGCTTTTGGAGATTTGTGATTAGCAGCGTTTACAGTTTTCATAGACGTACGAACGTAGATGTTCATTTCTTCAGAATATTAAATCTCTGAATGTTTTATTTTGAAATTCTGATACAACGTTGCAGTCGGATTCTCAGGTGTGTCTATGTACCTACTGGAACGTCATCTGGTAAGTGTGTAATATGTATGTAATGAAAGGGGGAACGCAATAAAAATGTGAATGTTGGTATGGTCAAAATCGTTAATCTATGAAAGTTCTTGACCGATTGATTGCATATTTTGACACAACGTTGATTACTAATACTGGAGTTTTTTAGGTACCTAATTCTTAATTATTGAATATATATATATATATATATATATATATATATATATATATATATATATATATATATATATATGTGTGTGTGTGTGTGTGTGTGTGTGTGTGTGTGTGTATGCGTGTGTGTGTGTGTGTGTGTGTGTGTGTGTGTGTGTGTGTGTGTGTGTGTGTAGAGAGAGAGAGAGAGAGAGAGGAATACATTGTTATCAAAAGTCTGTAAATGTATCTTTCACATGTATTTCAAATTTTTACATGTTACTGTAATAAACGTTTAGACAGACAGTCAGACACACACACACATACACACACACACACACACACACACACACACACACACACACACAAACGCGCGCGCGAGCACACTAACACACACATAACATTAATAACCTCTAAACTGTGCAGGATAGACAAAAACAAATTACACCACTCAATTCCAGAGCTCAAGGGAGTGTTATTTGATGTGTCATACAGTCCCCTTCCCATTTAAAAAAAAGACTTGAATCTAAAATGGCGGATTTCAAGATGGTGGCCATGAATGAAATTCACTCCAAAAGTTGCGGCCCCACATCAAACCTATGTTCTCATCATCACATTTCAATTTTCCCTTTAATCTTCCAACTGAGGGCGTCCAAGGACTTTTGACACGCCTATATATGGTCAGCAAACAGGAAAGTTGTATTTATGGCTTATTGGTTTATAATTAGATTACTACTACAGAATCTGAATTTGCAATAACAATAAACAAGGCTCTGGTCAGAGAGATGGAAGTAGGAGTTGGACAGGGTGTGGAAGTAAATGGAACTAAAAAAGGGGGAGGAGGGGGTCGGGAGAGATGGGGCAGAAGGACATGGAGAATGATGGTGTGGGGAAGAAAAAACGGACAAAGAAAAACGGGAGAGGAGGTGATCGACAAAGAGCTGGGGAGAGAGAAGGAGCAAGAGGAGACAGAGAGAGAAATGATTGGAGGAGAAGATGGGTAGAGACGGGGGAGGAGGTGATGGACAGAGACAGGGAGAAGAAAGAGAGGGACAAAGAAAGGGGTGGGGAGGGAGAGAGAAAGAGAGAGAGAGAGATGGATAGAGACATAAGAGAGGGAGATTAGGATGTATATCCAGTTGTCCTACATAACAGAAACTTATGCCTTCTCTTTTCTTTTCCAGTTAAGCAGATTGAGCTATATCGAAACGTGCCAGGGTACAGCTATACGTCAATAGATTTAATGATGTTAGAAAGAGACAGAAGCGGCATTACCGCGATCTCTTTCTATGACTGCACTGCGAGATAATAAAGCGACCTACTTTGAACGGTAACCTGGCTCTGGCTGACCACCTGACCTACACTACTGGCCATTAAAATTGCTACACCACGAAGATGACGTGCTACAGACACCAAATTTAACCGACCGGAAGAAGATGCTGTGATATGCAAATGATTAGCTTTTCAGAGCATTCACACAAGGTTGGTGCCGGTGGCGACACCTAAAACGTGTTGACGTGAGGAAAGTTTCCAACCGATTTCTCATACACAAACAGCAGTTGACCGGCGTGGCCTGGTGAAACGTTATTGTGATGCCTCGTGTAAGGAGGAGAAACGCGTACCATCACGTTTCCGACTTTGAAACAGGTCGCATTGTAGCCTATCGCGATTGCGGTTTATCGTATCGCGACATTGCTGCTCGCGTTGGTCGAGTTCCAATGACTGTTAGCAGAATATGGAATCTGTGGGTTCAGGAGGGTAATACGGAACGCCGTGCCGGATTCAAACTGCCTCTTATCACTAGCAGTCGCGATGACAGGCATCTTATCCGCTTGAATGTAATGGATCGTGCAGCCACGTCTCGATCTATGAGTCAACAGATAGGGACGTTTGCAAGACAACAATCATCTGCACGAACAGTTCGACGACGTTTGCAGCAGCATGGAGTACCAGCTCGGAGACCATGGCTGCGGTTACCCTCGACGCTGCATCACAGACAGAAGCCCCTGCGATGGTGTACTCAACGACGAACCTGTGTGCACGAATGGCAAAACGTCATTTTTCGGAATGAATCCAGGTTCTGTTTACACCATCATGATGGTCGCATCCGTGATTGGCGACATCGCGGTGAACGCACATTGGAAGCGTGTATTCGTCATCGCCATACTGGCATATCACCCGGCGTGATGGTATTGGTTACACGTCTTGGCCACCTCTTGTTCGCACTGACGGCACTTTGAACAGTGGACGTTACATTTCAGACGTGTTACGACCCTTGGCTCTACCCTACATTCGATCGCTGCGAAACCCTACATTTCTGCAGGATAATGCACGACCGCATGTTGCAGGTCCTGTATGGGCCTTTCTGGATACAGAAAATGTGCGAGTGCTGGCCTGGCCAGCACATTCTACAGATCTCTCATCAATTGAAAACGTCTGGTCAATGGTGGCCGAGCAACTGGCTGGTCCCAATACGCCAGTTACTACTCTTGATGAACTGTGGTATTGTGTTGAAGCTGCATGGGCAGCTGTACCTGTACACGCCATTCAAGTTGTGTTTGACTCAATGCCCAGGCGTATCAAGGCCGTTATTACGCCCAGAGGTTGTTGTTCTGGGTAATGATTTCTCAGGATATATACACCGAAATTGCGTGGAAATGTAATCAGATGTCAGTTCTAGTATAATATATTTGTCCAATGAATACCCGTTTATCATCTGCATTTCGTTTTGGTGTAGCACATTTAATGGTCAGTAGTGTGGTTAGTTACAGCTACGCCCAGTTCTACGGTTTTCCATATCGAGAGCTATACCTCGTGACGTCACAGCGTACCGGCCTGTGAACAGCGACGGACCGGTCGTGTGCGGGGGCGGCGCGGGCAGTCCAGACGTGGGCGGTGGCTGCCGTCGCCGAGGAATGCCGCCAGCAGAAATTCATAAGGGGCGGCTGGCGGCTGCTGCTGCTGCTGCTGCTGCTGCTGTCGCGTTCCGGCTGACAAATTTCGCAGGTGATTTCTCCCGGGAGTGCCGGCTGCGCTCTGCTAAAAGCACGGCCGCTCCCTGGGGCCCACCGTCTGCTCACAAAGCGAGCGAGCGCACGCACTGTCGCCTGTATGCGTGCCGCTGCCGCCGCCGCTGTCTACCGGAGCTTTTACTCTGCCGATGGTTCACTTGTTACCGGAAGCGTGCCGCTGCCTCCTCGTCTGGCTTTCTCTCTCAGTCATGTAGATTTACGAGGCAACCTGCTAACCATTCAGTCCCTCCGACCAAAGTTGGTAGACTCCCGTAGATTAAACAAATAAGTTAATTCACAAGGCGGAGAAAGAAAAAGAGAAGAAAGAACGTATGCAAAGAAAGAAAGAATTAGAGAAACTACGGCAAGCAATATTATTGTGAAACTGCCTACTTTAAGGTAGTTATTATTATCATACATTCTCGGAAAAAAACATCGAGATGCAGTAAATGAAATGAATGATCGTATGGCATTGTTGGCGGGGAGGCCCCGTTCAGGGATGTTCGGCCGCCGCATTGGAAGTTCTTTTAGTTGATGCCACATCGGCGACTCGTGCGTCAATGATGATAAAGATGATGAAGAAGGACACACAACTCCCAGTCCCCTGCCAGGAATCGAACCTTTTTTTTTCTTGTTTGTAACGTAATAAACTTTTATTTACAAGATAACAATGCAGTGATACATCAGAAGATACCTTTCAGTTTCTTGTGTTCATTTTCTGTTAGTTATCGACAGCCTTTTTCTTTTCTTTTGCCGACATTGATTTCTGATACATAAATTTGTTTTCAATTGTCTATTTGGTTATATATTGTTCGTTTGCAGACTGCTTTACAATGTTGCCGTGATTTTATTTTAGTTCTGGTCCTGTAGGTATGTATGTCAGAGGGACATTGAGATTTTCATTCTTTTTCAATTTTTGTTTCGGTTTTTGTTAATTTTATGGGTTGTTAATTCTATCACTTCTGACTTTAGGGAGATATATTGGTCTGGTGCCATAGTATGGCATATGGCATCTCATAAAGTATAGTTGTAGTATTATCTTACTGGCTATGGCATACTTCTAAGAAACAATGGAACAATGGTGATATATAGATATATATGTTGTTGTTGTTTTGGTCTTCAGTCCTGAGACTGGTTTGATGCAGCTCTCCATGCTACTCTATCCTGTGCAAGCTTCTTCGTCTCCCAATGCGTACTGCAGCCTACATCCTTCTGAATCTGTTTAGTTATTCATCTCTTGGTCTCCCTCTACGATTTTTACCCTCCACGCTGCCCTCCAATACTAAATTGGTGATCCCTTGATGCCTCAGAACATGTCCTACCAACCGATCCCGTCTTCTTGTCAAGTTGTGCCACGAACTCCTCCCCAATCTTATTCAATACTTCCTCATTAGTTCCGTGATCTACCCGTCTAATCTTCAGCATTCTTCTGTAGCACCACATTCCAAAGGCTTCTATTCTCTTCTTGTCCAAACTATTTATCGTCCATGTTTCACTTCCATACATGGCTACACTCTATAGAAATGCTTTCAGAAACGACTTCCTGACATTTAAATCTATACTCGATGTTAACAAATTTCCCTTCATACATATAGACATATATATCATTGACCATTGTTTTCTTGGATCTTACATATTACGTCTAAGAAAACAATCGTCGATGATATATACACTCCTGGAAATTGAAATAAGAACACCGTGAATTCACTCTCGCAGTGTCAGGAGCAAGTATGGTGGGTCTGACACAACGGTGTCAATGTGTTCTTTTTTCCATTTCCAGGAGTGTATGTTACGTGGGTATCCTTTTCGTTAGTTTTTTGTCACGGCAACAGGACCAGGAGGTACATAAATCACTACATCATAATTTTGTTTGCTCAACAAATATCTAAATCATATCGAACTCATATTCATCATCAACATAAAACCACACACAACTGGCAGTCTACTAAAACCCCAACTGTGCAGCATCTCTCTGCGTCTGCAAAAACTAAGTGTTCCTTCACATCTGCTAAAAACTCATTAAGCACCATGGCTTCTTGCTCAGTCCATTATCGTTTCCTGATTCTGCCTGATGGTGAACACTTCTTCGTTCCTCTTATCACAAATATCACACACATGCTGATCTAAATTGGAAACTCGGCTATCTGTGCTAGGTGCACACTGGACTAGCCTATATTTACAACAGGATACTCGCATATCTCTACATTCTTTTCCTCTCCTAATAACATAATCCTAATTTCTTCAAAAGCTATTTAAAAACTACAGCTGTTCTGTTACATTGAAACGTTCGTTGAGGTGTGGATCTGTCAAGTCAATGTTTTACGCAGTTCCTCTACTCATCATTCCTAGGGTTCTGTCGGGAATCGGGCCCTCTGCCTTCGACGATATCCACTCTTCCCTCTTGTCTACCATTTCTCCAGACATTGTTTCTTCTGTCGTGATTTCTCCAATTGTTTCTGCAGTCATCTGGCCTAAATCTGGTTCCCATCGATGGCTGTCATTTTTCCTCTCCCATTCATTGCCGTTTTCTCTCGGTGGGTGGCGCATTTCCCAGTTCTTGTTATTTACTGGCTGAAGCACTGCTAGAAAATTTGGCTCTGCAGAATGCACTGGTGCCTTTTCTTCTCCACCCCTGTCACATCTTAACTTGTGCAGTAGCTGCTGGAAGGCTTTAACGTCACGCATGTTGTTGCCAGGGATCTGTTTTTCTTTCCGAATCTGATGTGGGGGTCCCATCAGGTAAAGCTGTATGATTTCAGATGGTTTATACAGCACATATATAAATCTATACCTTCCTACCATGTCTTCGAAAATTTTCATAGTATCCTGCCATTTCGATTCCACGTAGTTCTCCGACATCATGCCTTCTAATTTTACTTGTTCTTCTTTTCTCTTAGACCAGAATTCTTTTAAAAATACACAGATAAATTCTTCGTATGTCCTGGATTGTCCTGTGATCTCCCGCTTCTTCTCTGAAATGAGAACATACAAATCTAATTTTCAATACAGGCGGCTAAGATTTTGGTAACTACCTACGGAATACTTCGAAACACGGCCTCGGGTGTAGATGGTTCGTGGTATTCAGAATCTGTGAATATTTCTATACTGACGCGAACTGCTTCCTAAACTTCTCTTGCTCCATGTCGTGAGAAATCGTGTCGGCAGTCACGGTTTCGCAGTTACTGATGCATTAGAACACGACTTCTCGCTTATGATGTGGCATAATCTTTCTGTCAAATAGGGTATCTCTTTTTTTTTTCTCTCTCTCTGTTGCGTTCTGTTTTAGTCTGACTTGTCATTTTCTCCACCCGTTATTGCTTGTTGAAAATCTACTACTCTCTTCTCCTTATGTGACAGATTCCAACGCCTCCTTGTTGCTGCGGTTTATGGTTCCTCTCTTACATCGGTGTGTTCACTAAAGTTTGTTGATACCTTTCTATCAGATGCTGTTCCTCGGCAGTTTGGTAACTGCTCTGCAGTTGCGGTTAATAATATCACCTGTTCCACTACATTCTCTGAAGTCTCTCTCTCCATGATTTCACTTAATATCCTTGGTATTAGCATTCAAATCTTTTCTCAATTTCTTGGTCGTGGTTTTAGTGTCCTGTGTTAATTTATCCATTCTTCAGTTTACCTCTTGTGTCTTGCGTGTATCTTCTTATCAGAGGTGTTTCCCTCTACTTCGCATTTGTTGATGCGATCACCTAATTTTTGTTTTATGGCTTCTAAACTTTTTGCTTGAATCTTGCACAGTTGCTTGTTTTCCTCAAATTGTGCATTCCATTTTGCCAGCATTACTTATATGTCACATCGTTCTTTTCGTCGTTGTTTTGGAGTCGTTCACTTAATTGTCTGTATTGCGCTTCACTTTTATCCTCGTTTTGCTTAAGTAATTATGCATGAATTTTAAATTGTTCATTCGACTTCTTAAATTGTTCGATCAGAAAGCCTCGTAGGTCCACTGCTGCAGGTAGTGCCGGCATGGGTTCACGGTCGGCATCTCCTTGGCCTGTAATCCCCAAGTTTCCCATTTCGGGAGAAGTTGTACGCTCTTTTAATTTCTACCTACGATATCTTGTCACTACCTCGTCCCTGACCTTCTTAGTTCGTGAGGTTGGTTTCGTCCTGCGACACTGCTTCGTATGGTTCGCTGATATCTATTCCCTGAATGCATTTCTGTTAAGCGTTTCTGAATTATTTGAAATTTCCCTCTCTGCCTCAGAGTTCTCGTCTTTGGCAGTCAGTAACATAAATATTAAATTCTAAACGTACCTGACCTTCAAAGCAAATCTGATCAACCTAAGACGAAATTCTTCATTCTTCAAGCACACACATTAAATTAGTTCCCATCCTATCACACAACAGACATGTACATAAAATACCTTCCAAAACTTCACCGACAACTCTTCAGCTTGAAAGCGACAGACGAATACTAACAAACCTCACTGCGCTTAAAACTAATTTCTATTTTGTGAATTTATTTATTTTTGAGGTTGTGACATACAACCGTCTGTTAAATTTTAAGTTCTGCAAATCTAACCGCTACATCAGGACATCACAGGTCAATGAATCCTAACAGGTACGGCAAAGTGCGAGGTAGCTTGGACTTAAAACTGTAAAGCAAGTCTAGCAGGTGTCCAATAATATCAGAGTGCCCCCCAAAATAATGGCTGGGGAAACTTTTGACTGCTAATTAAGACACAAATCAAAATTTCCTTTACTTATTACGGCAAAGTTTGTGATAAAACAAATGACAAATAGTGGCAGTATTAATATAATAAGGTCTTGGCATATATGACATAGAGTAGAGGGGGAATTGCAGCTCAATTAATTGTAGTCACAAAGTGCCCATTGATTGTCGTGATGCTACTGTAAACAGACAGTATTACAGACGGAACTACGAGTATATCACATCTGTGGTTGTAATTGAAAGCAGATTGTTCATACAGATTAAAATGCAACTCTTCTGAGTGAATCTTGAAGTAACTGAACTACTACCAAATGAGTTTATTGGCCCTACACATCGTGTCACAGCTATGGCTCACTTAGAATTGCAGGTGGTGGCTGAAACTGGTTCAAATCAATCATTAGTGCAATCAACGTCCTTCGCCAGTAGCTAACCGCAGATCAGCCGAGAATCTTTCTAAGCTCTCAATACATCAGCTCAGGGAGGTAGGCAGGCTTACGGTGTCGACCGCATCTCTCACCATGGAAGTCTGTCAGCGAAGGCTCCAAAGGATCAAGTGATTTCCGATTCAATGCTAATTCAAAGGAATCCTTGCATTAACACTTTTTGCATTTCTCATTAAATTCAAATTGCCTGGGCTCCGTATCTTCTGTGTGCCAACCGATAAAAATGCTCCTTAGAAAACACTAGTCCCTTTCCTCTATCTGGTTAACCAATAACCATCACCCTACAATGTTCCACAGAAAAAAGTCGCTTCAGTCGCTCTCTATCTATCTCTGTGACCGCTCAGGTGGTCTTCCTCGTCACCGTTATGTATCTCCCTATAACCTGTAGCTTATTTACGATAGCCAATTCTGACAGTTCTTACATTGTGTCAAAATTTGTTTCCTGCAGAATCAATACGTTCAGAGGTGTCACACGTTTTCCAAGCATCTAAACTACTTGACCCCTATCCGCGTTCGAGATGTTTATCTCTGGCGTCTGATGCTTTCTGGAGAAACAGTCATCTTTCTACATTTGGGCACTATAGTGCCCTCTGCTATAGAGAGAAACTTCTCACTCAACTTGTAATATGTTTTAGCTAGGAATTTGCGCCGTGGGAGATCCTCTCTGTGTTCCTTCAGAACGGAAGTATGGCCGATGGACGGTGGGCTATTGATCCTCACCTCTCTTTCGGCAAGCCTCCTGTGAATTGGCTCTAGGGTTGGCGCCCGAGTCCATTGTCGCTGGCGATCCGCGCGCTTTTTTCGCCGCTACGAAAGCTTTCAGCGTTCTCTCACTTCTACAAGACATGTAAATTCGAATCAGGAGTAACAGAAGAGTAAGGTTGTATTAGACAGTTGTTGACAATCTCCTGCACTGCTGTTTATCATATTCCTCAGTGTCAATTACATATTCCGATCAAATGGGTCTTTCAGTATTGATCTGCCTATGTCACGTGACGTCTAAGGAATAATGGTCACTTAACAGGAGCACTATCGTGTTTACGTCAGAGACAGGTTCGTAAGGTTGGGGGAGGGAGTCTTGAACTAACAGTGTACACACCAGTACTCTTACAAGTGAAGTGCCGCCAAGTGCTACATGTCTGAACACGCCACTAAATGAAGTGCCCAATTCGGATGAGAACAGAAATAGAATGTGCAATACATCTCACACTGGCTGCTCACGTCTCTATGGCAATATCCATAAGATAATTTCCCATGGTGCCAATTTTTTCCCCACAGTTGTGTATGTTAATTTGACGTATGTTGTTTAAATAGCAAACGAAAATGCGGACTCCTTGTTCGAATCTATGCTGACGGATTTTATTCAATTTTGAGGTTTCTTTTCCATGAAAGTATCTCTCGTCCAGTAATAATCACACACTTCTTTGGTTTGGTAACTAGATTTCTAGTTTTCTATTGTCCAAATAGTTAAAGCAGGCTGACCGTAAGGTCTAATTGTTAGCATCTTTGGCTAGAGACGCCAAGGTCCGGAGTTTAGTTCCTGTTGATCAATTTTCTCTGGTCAAAATGTCTGTCAGCCTGAGAGACCAAGTGAAAAACTGCATGACTGTAAAAACAGCGAAATTGACGTGCAAGCTGCTAAAGTAGCGCTTTACATCAAAATGATTGAAACAGCTGGGCGACGAAACACGTTTATTACCAGCAAGAAGCATCAGGAGCTATTTCTTCGTGTTAGAGATCTTGATGCTTTCTCCTACATCCTCACTCTCTTTCTCTCTTTTTATAGTTGTGCCTGCAGTTGTAATATGACATTTTAAATTGAATCTCCCAGGTTAGCCGTTAATAGATACATTTCGTGCAATACGCCTATTTAGGCAGTATTGGTATTATCAGGTACACCATTACGGTTTGCAAATTTCATTAGCTTTAAGATATTTGTGTATGGACCTAATTGTGCACGTATACTTACGTCTAGCTTAGCGAAACGTTCTTGTTACATCATTCATGAATCTTTTTGTCAATCGTCGCTGTTTTTTCACGTTGTAATTTCACAGCTAGTTGATAGTTCTCAATGATTTTGTGTGTTTAGGAAGTGCTTATAGCTATCAGTGCTATTGTTTGAGTTACAGATAATTTAGATATTTGTCTAATCTTTAGTTGTGTATTTTGTACCAGTTGCCATGTTCCAGAGCGTCACTTAAATTTTCTATGTAATATTTTTCGAAGTCCATCTGTTCATTCAATATGTCGTGCGAATAATTTTTCATTGTATATAAATTTCCATTTCTTCCAGTAGGCGTTTATGGCAGGTCATTTTAATATTATGTGTAAGATTTTAAGTGCAGTTATGGATTTGGTTTTTGAAATACAAGAATAGACTCGATTAATTACTATCTCTACAGATGGTGACAATAGTCAGTCGAGTATCTTCTTGTATTTAAAGAAATAAAAAGAAAAAGAAAAAAATAAATCCATGAAGTCGACAAAGTCTAAACTACACTTCAAATCATACACGTATTACGAAAACAAGTTGTCAAGAACATTTTCTGAAAAAAATTGGAAATTTATATGCACACGACGTATTAAATGAGCAGACCGACTTCAAACATAAATATTACATAGTAAATTTTATTAACCATCCGGAACATGACAGTACATGAAAAATAATCAACTAATGATTGCACAGACATCCAAATCTGATGTTAAAATTTCGTCCTGTTTGTTCAACGTAAAATTTGTTACAATTATCATATGTAATTTTTATACCTGGATTAGCGTATTCTGGTTCTAACAGAGTTGAGTTTCGTGTTTATTTTGTTGGTAGCTCTGAACGCTAGTTCTGTGGGTGTGTGTGTTTTTTAAATATAGACTTCATTTTGTTTGACAGTTTATCGATGTAGACCGCTTGTAAGTATGTGGTTTTTCGTTTGGTTGGGATTTCTCTTGTTAGTGTTGTATTATTGTGTACTGGTTGGTATATGGGTTCTGTTTCTTCTTTGTGTATATTTTGTACCATTTTTGGGTTGAAATTGTTTTTTAGGCCATGTGTTGGGGTAAAATTATTTATTTCTGCATTGCTGGTTGTCTTAGCAATAGATTTGTAATCCGATTAATCACTACGTGGAAATATGCATATTTCTGGAATTTTGGATAACAAGAGCTGCAATTGATTATGGTGTTGTTGTAGTTGTCCAAAAGTCTGTTGTTTCTACTGTTAATTTTTAAGTCTAGGAGTTTATAGATTTATTTGTCTCCTATTTGCACTGTATATTTAATTTTTGGATGCAAGCTACTCAGTGCTTGGGGGATTATTTTGAAATCTAAATCGCTTCTGTCCAAAAGTAATACAGTGTCGTCGACAGATATATTATAGAATATAATTTTGCTTAGGAGGATCGACTGGAATTAGAAAAGTTTTTCTTCGAGTGTGTTGAGGAAAGAGTATTCTTTTTTGCTGGCTAAGCTGTAGCCTGTTCCCACTCCATCAGCCTGTATATAGATTTTTTGATTGAATTCAAAATAGTTTTAAGATAGAGTAAGTTTGAGAAGATCTGTTTATTTCGTATACTCCAGTGATTGGTATTTTCCTACATTGTAGGAGGTTGTTTTCAACAATTTGTGTTGTTTCTTGCATGGGAACGTTACTGTATCAGATCGTGATATCAAAAGAAACGAGTTTTGCATTGTGTGGAACTGCTGTGCCTTTTACAGTATTTGCCAATGTTCTAAAATTTTTTATTCTTTATTTCTTATTGTAGGTATATTTTCTCGTTAGAAATGTGTTGCGTTTTTTGCTTATTAGGTAAGTAGAGATGTTTATGCGGTTCACAATTGGGCATATTGCAATTAATGGTATATCATCTTAGGTTGACTTCATAGTGTTGGTGTTCTTTGTTTCAATGATATTTGATTTCATTTCGTGGTCTGTTATAGCTCTTTTGTCTGTGCTTCATAGCTGTTGGTGGGATTATGTGGTAATTCTCCAATGTTATCGGCTTCGGAAAAGCTTTTTGCTTTATTTCTGTGTCCATTATGGTCTACTATAACCATTATATTGCCCTTGTCAGATATTATTGCCAGTACATTGTTCTTTATTAATTAAGCTTCATTTTAGTGTTCTGATTTAGTTTGTTGGTATACGCTTTTCTCTTTCGTAAAGTTTTTCTTTAATGTTAGCAGTTTTAACTGTTAATTCATTCTGTATTTTTATTCATAGCCTAAAGTAGGAAATTCCGTGAAAACTTGGAAATTGTGTGTTTGTTAAGAGACACTCTGAATTTTAAAAATATGTCAGACAATGATATGAACTAGTTTTCGCATTACATTTACATTGATAATCAGCAAACCAATGTTAAGTGCGTGGCAGAGGCTGCTTCCCATTGTCGCACATGTTATAATTTCTTCCCGTTCCAATCGTGAATGGAGCGCGCTATGATAATACTAATCCTGTATTTGCGGTCCCCTCTGGAATAATAATTAGGGCGCCGTAATATATTCCTAGACTGCGCACTTAATAGTGGTTGTTGAATCTTTGTCGCGAGTGAAACAAATCTGCGACCATTCGTGCTGATTTTCGTATCGACCGTTCAGTATAAAATGTTATTGTTTTTCGATATGTGTCCCACACAGTGGAGAGAAATTTTGTAGCATGGATCCGGCCAATGTTTTGTATGCAGTCTACATTATGGCCCACTGCATTTCCCCAGTATTCTACCAATAAATCTCTCCTTTAACTACGATTGAGCCTATGTGATCATTCCATTTCATACTCCCAATTAACTGTTCCATCCAGATATTTGTAGTCATAGGATGCTTCGCATTTGCGGTTTGGAATTCACAGTTTTGTATTTCTCAACATTTGAAATAAATTTTCAGTCTCTGTATCACTTTTAAATCCCGTAAAGGTCTAATGACATATTTTTGTAGCTTTATCAAATAGTTCTTCGTTACAAACGACTGTATTATCTGCAATAATACCTAGGTTACTAGTTAATGTGGCTGGCAGATCATGAATGCAAAACGCGAAATGTAGTTGTCCCAATGCACCCAATGCACTTCCCTTGACGTGGTCGAAAGCATTTCTTAGGTGCCAATGGTGGCCTTTTAGAACATCTTATTTAAAGGTGATCTCATCACATCATGTCGTGCATGCATTGCACTGTAAAGGTATGAGTTAATAAATACGCTGCGCCACAGTATAACACATTTCCCGGCATATGTCCATATGCCCTTTTTCTTGATCCTCCAAGGAACATTTTGCTACGGTTTGTCCCAATCACTCTGTGCAGGAGTAAAGTATAGTCAGAAAACAAAAATCTGGTACGAATGCGTGGAGTTCAAAATTCCAAAGATAGTGACAGGGAAAATACCGGACGCTGAGCCTAGATTTAAAGTTCATTACTGGACTGAATTTAGCAATCGTACCATCTGCCGGCTCAAGAGTTATCTGACACGTCCGGGTGAAAGTTCAAAAAAGTGTGCACGTGGATATCGTTTCTGATGAGGTGGGGAATCTAACTGTGGTAAGCGTGGACCAGTTTGTTTTTTCTTTTCTCCACAGAGATAACGCCTCAGGCAGGAGAGACGCGTGCAAAACGTGCCTCAAAACGTCTGCGTGACTTGCAGATATGAAACTCAAATGAGCACTGAGTGACACGTGATGCAGTGCTGAAAGAGCGAGCGAACGGACGGACCGATGGCAGATACGATAGGCGAGTGGAAAGACCACCAGCAGGGGCAGAGGAAGATAATGTGGAAGATACGCCGCATAAAAGCGACGGTATCGAAGCACATGCGACGAGAAGGATAATGCAAACCATGAAGCGGATAAAAGCGAAGCGGTCACGTTAAAAGTGCAGTCACAGTGGCAGATAACTAAGCTGACATAGTGCGTAAAAGAGATGATATCGAAACAAAGTCTTGGGCCACTATAATGGCTGTGGAACTGCCCACGTTCGGAGAGAGGATAATAATAAAATGACTAGAACTAAGGGAACCTGATTACATAAATTTTGTGAAAAATAAAATTGTTGGCAGTTTAAGGAGAGTGATTATGGCGATTATGATAGGAAGCGTTACGACAGCAAGAAACTTGCGTGGGACGTCAGAGATTAATCTAATGAAGTGCAACCCATCGAGACAAACTCAGATCTGCAAACGACAAACGCACAAGTTACGTTCAAGTTCCATTAGCGATACATTCACTCCAAGTAACGTAATTATATTAAGGCACAGTTTTCCATTAAGCTATTTACGATTGTGCCGCTAGCTCAAAAGAAGAAACACTAAAATAATCAATGTTAATGCCGTATTGTAACGGCTTTCCTCGAAGTCTAAATTGATCAGGCTGTAGAAGACGAGTACTCAAATATTTTGAGCCTCAACAGGTGGCGTAATCCCAAATGACATCAAAATACTCAAGTACTATTGGCGCAAAAATATCACTAAATTGGAACGAGTAGAGGAAGTCGCTATATTTCCCTTCCATACATTTCCAAACTTCATACTGATTGGGATTTAATCGCTAATTATTGTGTACCCAAGGAAACCATGGAGGACATGGAAGTATACAATAACTCAGAAGATTTATGTATCTACTTGAAGAATTACACAGAGAAACGGGAAGGTTACGATAACCTTATAGACACTGAACGATGCAAGACGCAACGTTGAAGAAGATATTATTATATGCAGAAGGTAAAACTTCATTAATTGTTGTTGTTGTGTTCGTCAGTCCTGAGACTGGTTTGATGCAGCTCTCCATGCTACTCTATCTTGGGCAAGCTTCTTCATCTCCCAGTACTTACTGCAACCTACATCCTTCTGAATCTGCTTAGTGTATTCATCTCTTGGTCTCCCTCTACAATTTTTACCCTCCACGCTGCCCTCCAATGCTAAATTTGTGATCCCTTGATGCCTCCGAACATGTCCTACCAACCGGTCCCTTCTTCTTGTCAAGTTGTGCCACAAACTCCTCTTCTCCCCAATACTATACAATACCTTCTCATTAGTTATGTGAACTACCCATCTAATCTTCAACATTCTTCAGTAGCAACACATTTCGAAAGCTTCTATTCCCTTCTTGTCTAATTTATTTATCGTCCATGTTTCACTTCCATACATGGCTACACTCCATACAATTACTTTCAAAAACGACTTCCTGACACTTAAATCAATACTCGATGTTAACAAATTTCTCTTCTTCAGATACGCTTTCTTTGCCATTGCCAGTCTACATTTTATATCCTCTCTACTTCGACCATCATCAGTTATTTTGCTCCCCAAATAGCAAAACTCCTTTACTACTTCAAGTGTCTCATTTCCTAATCTAACTCCCTCAGCATCACCCGACTTAATTCGACTACATTCCATTATCCTCGTTTTGTTTTTGTTGATGTTCATCTTATATCCTCCTTTCAAGACACTGTCCATTCCGTTCAACTGCTCTTCCAAGTCCTTTGCTGTCCCTGACAGAACTGCAATATCATCGGCGAACCTCAAAGTTTTTATTTCTTCTCCATGGATTTTAATACTTACTGCGAATTTTTCTTTTGTTTCCTTTACTGCTTGCTCAATGTACAGATTGAATAACATCGGGGAGAGGCTACAACCCTGTCTCGCTCCCTTCCCAACCACTGTTTCCCTTTCATGCCCCTCGACTCTTATAACTGCCATCTGGTTTCTGTACAAACTGAAATTAACCTTTCGCTCCCTGTATTTTACCCCTGCCACCTTTAGAATTTGAAAGAGAGTATTCCAGTCAACATTGTCAAAAACTTTCTCTAAGTCTACAAATGCTAGAAACGTAGGTTTGCCTTTCCTTAATCTTTCTTCTAAGATAAGTCGTAAGGTCAGTATTGCCTCACATGTTCCAACATTTCTACGGAATCCAAACTGATCTTCCCCGAGGTCGGCTTCTACCAGTTTTACCAATCGTCTGTAAAGAATTCGCGTTAGTGTTACGCAGCTGTGACTTATTAAACTGATAGTTCGGTAATTTTCACATCTGTCAACACCTGCTCCCTTTGGGATTGGAATTATTATGTTCTTCTTGACGTCTGAGGGTATTTCGCCTGTTTCATACATCTTGCTCACTAGATGGTAGAGTTTTGTCAGGACTGGCTCTCCCAAGGCCGGCAGTAGTTCTAATGGAATGTTGTCACTCCCGGGGCCTTGTTTCGACTCAGGTCTTTCAGTGCTCTGTCAAACTCTCCACGCAGTATCGTATCTCCCATTTCATCTTCATCTACATCCTCTTCCATTTCCATAATATTGTCCTCAAGTACATCGCCCTCGTATAGACGCTCTATATACTCCTTCCACCTTTCTGCTTTCCCTTCTTTGCTTGGGGGATAAGAAAAGAACTATCATTGGGACGAAACAGGAAAAGTTCCTTCATCTGGTGTTATACGTACTAAGACGATTGAAACACTGGCGCTTTTGTCTTAATTCCGAGACATAATGTGAAGACAGAAAAATCATCTTTTGAAAATATAAAACTTTACGCAAAGTAGTAACGAAACTGACTGCTGTTCTTTGCTGAAAGATTTTACAGCACGCATGTGCCAAAGCCTCTTGTTAATTAGGGCGAGGGATAGCAAAAACTATCATTAGGATGAAACAGGGGAAGTTCCTACGTCTCGTGACATACGTACTAAAGCTATTGAAAGACTGGCACTTTTGTTCTGATACCAAGAGATATAGTGTGGAGAGAGCAAAAGATATCTTTTAAAGACACAATAAATAAATTTATTTTTCAGAATAATGACGAAACTCACTGCTGTTCTTCACTGGAAGATTCAGAGTCGTAAATCTGCTCTGCAGGATGTTTACATCTGCATGTTTACTCTGCAGTTTGAAACTAACTTTTTGGTAGGAGATTCCTAGAATCACTTTGAGACTATTTCTCTGACGTTCTATTCTCGAATAGCATGTTGGAAAAATAAACACAGAAGGCATTCTCTGCAATCTCTGACTTATCACGGTCTTCATTTCTACCTGTGTAGGTGGGATTCAACAAAATGTTTTGGCTTTCGGAGGAGAAAGCTAGTGACTGCAATTTCGTGGACAAACCTTACCGCAAACTGAAACGTCTTCATTACAAGGATGCTGCGATTCAAACGTACATTCTCAGAATTTCTTCTTCAGATTACGGCCTTTGTGTGATACCAATAGACTTCTATTTGCCTGGAATGTCATCTTTGGCTGTGCTAGTCTGCTTTTTATGCCCTCCTTGCTCTGTCCATCACGGGTTATTTTACTTGCAAGGTAGCAGAACTTTGCCATTTCGTGACAACTAATTTTGATTACAATTTTGGATCTGTGTTTATAGACTGATGGATGAAATGATGAGGACAGCAAAGACATCCAGTCCTTGGGCAGTGTGTTTATAAACTGATTGTATATGTGTCCTGAATATGGAAGCTGAGTTTGTCAGATGCTTGGTAAAGAGGAGCATATTTAATATTTATAGCCCAGATGGTGCACATATTGTTACTAAAGTAACTTTATCAGATAATGAAGCTGGAATTATTACACAGATATTTGAGGAGCAGGGTGCCGATTTACTCATTGTGATACAAAGGGCAACTTTGTAAGTTAACAGGGGGTGGAGGAGATTAGTGTTTAACGTCCCGTCGACAACGAGGTCATTAGAGACGGAGCGCAAGCTCGGGTGAGAGAAGGATGGGGAAGGAAATCGGCCGTGCCCTTTCAAAGGAACCATCCCGGCATTTGCCTGAAGCGATTTAGGGAAATCACGGAAAACCTAAATCAGGATGGCCGGAGACGGGATTGAACCGTCGTCCTCCCGAATGCGAGTCCAGTGTGGTAAGTTAACATCTCATCCGAATACATTAGCGATGTGTCAGTACACTGCATTATAGTTCACCGATTGCTTCTTCGTAGTCTACAGGAATGCATAGTTTTTATAACGCCAGACACGTTTCACCAGTCGATTTCCAGACGAGTCGAAATTTTTTTGTGTTTTTGTACCTGGACTATGTCGGACCAGTTGGAGTACTTCCTTCGATGCAAGATATCTTCTGCGGCACAGAAATAATTACAACAGGAAAGGTCTTTAATACATTTTGAAAGTTGTTGCATATCGACAGATGGATACCGAAATGGTTTTTTGGTTGTGTGATGTACACTTTCCTGAGCCATAGCTACATTCCATGCAACACAGCAAACAAATTTTCAGCAACAAAATTAATCGGAAAGTAATTTTAGTATTTTGCGTCAGAAAACTGTCAGACAAATGCAAAGCCAGGAAATAACTCTTTTGTTGCTCTAGCATTAATTCCCGATTTTGTCCCAGCCTGAAGACGATATGAGTGTTTCATTCTACTAAATATGACGTCTAATGACAGCATGTACAGCTGTTGGTTCTCTGCTTGTCACGCGGGAAAGTAGCCTCTGTCACAGAAGTTGGCGCTGTTATAGAGGAGAAGGCTGACTGACTGATCGAGATCGCATTCTTTCATCATCATCAACAAAACTGACTTCAGTGTACAGATACTCGTCACAGGCGCCTACAGCAAACAGAAATAACTTCGCCCCAAGTCTCGCTTAATCGTGGAGTCATATTTCAAGAAGACTTTTAACGCTGTTCCTCACAAGAGGTTTCTAATAAAACTCCGACAGTGAGTTTCATATGGTTTGTGCTGTAATTAAAGCAGAATTTCTGTTTTGAGAGTGCTTTTGCAGTGTAAAATTCATTAAAATGCCATGAAAATGAGTAAATAAGGTGAATAATTTTTGTTACATTTGTGGTGAAGTAAGATTTTCCTCACAGAAACGCAATCTGGCGCCTCTTGTGAAGACTGCTTGTCAGCATAATTTCGGTATGAAAGTAGGAGACCAGGATAAATCTTGGGCTCCATATGTATTTTGCAATGCATGTTCAGTTACACTACGAGAATGGCTCAACAATAAGAAACGATTTATGGCTTTTGCTGTGCCTATGGTTTGGTGAAAGTCTACAAACCATACAGATGACTCCTGCTTGATTCGACCTTTAAAGGCAGGTTTGTCAATGAAGAAAAGGACAACAGTCCAGTATCCGAATCTTCGATCTGCTACTAGATCCATTCCGCATTCAGATACTTTACCAGTTCCTACTCCACCCGAAAATTTTGTGTTTGGAGTAGAAGATGAAGACAGTGTGGAAGAAGAAGAAGAAGAAGAGCCGGCCGCAGTGGCCGAGCGGTTCTAGGCGCTACAGTCTGGAACCTCGTGACCGCTACGGTCGCGGGTTCGAATCCTACCTTGGGCGTGGATGTGTGTGATGTCCTTAGGTTAGTTAGGTTTAAGTAGTTCTAAGTTCTAGCTGACTGATGACCTCAGCAGTTAAGTCCCATAGTGCTTATAGCCATTTGAACCATTTGAAGAAGAAGAAGAACCAAACAAGCCCTCCACATCCGGTGCCCTGATTCTGAGGGAAAAGACGATAAACCGCACAGACTGAGTCAGCGGAATTGAGTGAGCTCATTAGAGACTTGATTGACCTGTCAAAGGAAAAGGCAGAAATTCTTGGGTCTCGACTGCAGCAGTGGAATCTTCTCGAAAGTGATGTCACTGTCTCACAGTACAGAAAACGTCACATGAACTGCTTCCCTTTTTGGAGAACAGAAACAATCTTGTTGTTTCCTGCGACATTAATGACTTGATGAATTCTTTGAATCTGAACCATGATTCAACTGAATGGAAGCTATTCATACATTCCTTCAAGCTTAGTTTGAAAGCTGTATTACTTGAGAATGGCAACCGTCTTCCTTGTATTCGTGTTGCTCATGCAGTTCACGTAAAGGAGACATACGCAAATATGACAGCCCTCTTGGACAAAATCAGGAATCATCAAAACAAATGAAAAGTCTGCGGTGATCTAAAAGTCACTGCCATACTCTTAGGAATGCAACTGGGGTCCACAAAACATTCTTGCTTCTTATGTATGTGGTACAGTAGAGATAGGAAATCGCATTATATTAAAGCAGTCTGGTCTGCAAGAAATCCTAACCCTAGCGAGAAAATATATCGCTGTCGAGCTTCCCGTGTACCCAAACGATATTCTTTTCCCACCTCTGCATATCAAGCTGGGTTTCACGAAAATTTTTGTCAAAACTATGAACCAAAAAGGACGGGCCTTTAAGTACATAAGAGAGAAATTTCTGAAATTTAGTGATTCAAAAATTAAGGAAGATATTTTTATCGGACCACATATTCGAGAGATTGTAAATCATGCTGCATTTGACCAAGTTTTGGAGGAGAAAGAAAAGGAAGCTCGGGAAGGGTTCAAAGGGAGTTGTTCGTGGATTTTTAGGCAACAAAATAGATGATAACTACACTGAGTTGGTGACAGTGCTCCTGCAAAAATACATAACCTTAGATGCAATACGTCCCTTAAAATCCATTTTCTCCACTCCCACTTAAACTTTTTCCCTCCTAGTTCTGGAGCTGTCAGTGATAAACGTGGAGAAAGATTCCATCAGGACATTTCTGTTATAGAACAAAGATATCAGGGCCATTGGAATGAAGCAAGGCTTGCGTATTACTGTTGGTCTGTATGTACGGAAGCTCCGGAACTCCGTTACAAGAAGTAAGCTAAAAGACGACTTTCTAAAGCAGCCACCACATGATTCTGTTTAGACTCAAACTCATAAAATGTAACTACCATTAAAAAAATTCAAATACGCTTTCAGTGTTGTCAGAATATGTAATTAAAATGTATCTTTTTCTTTTAATGCGTTAATATGAAATACTTCCACCTAGTGCGTATCACAGAACCTAGAGCTAAGGAAAATTTTTTTATATCACATTCATCTTTCTCGAGACAAAGTTGCTGAGGATTGACAGAAGAAGTGCAGGGACATTAACTTTTTTTTCTTTTTGCCATTGTAATTGAGGACGTATGGTGCCAGTGCTATTTTGAGGTGAAGAGGCTGGCGCAAGAAACGAATTCGTGGCTGGCCGGATCAAACCAGTCAGAAGACTGACGACTCGAAAATAAAGAAGAAGATCCAAATGATCACTGTGATATCCGAACAAACTCTGCATTTCATGCTACACCCTGGCTTCGTGCTATGTTCTTAAGCCAATGAACCTTTAAACTTGTCTCTGGTGCCTCATTCTTTCTGCGGATATATGTCTGGTCACGTACACTCCTCAGATATGCGTTCTAAGAACGTACTTTCCTGGCGAAGGGTGGTGACGTTTCGTAGCATGGAGACGATGTGACCCAAGGATCCATCTGCTCCTCTGTGAAGGAAAACGTGAATCTAAATTTTTCATCGACAGCGTGCAAGTTAATATGTTGCAGGAATTCTTGTATTTTGATCATTCCATGTGGCCAGATCAAAATACGACTTCTGTATACCGACTGCAAATTTTTTATGTTTCAGTTGTCTTCTGGCCATACAAATCTCTACAGCCTGAAGTTGGCTACAGTTCGTAGTAATTGGTGGGAAGCTATCTAGTGAAACCAAAGTTATATCTGGCTTTTCCCATGTAAGTTGTTATAAGCCTTGTGGTCTCCTTTATACAAGTGAATTAAGACACAATCTCAGAAATGCTCTTAGACTGTTTGCGGATGGTGCTGTTGTTTATTGTTGAGTAAAGTCATAAGAAGATCAAAACGAATTACAAAATGATTTAGCTAAGATATCTCATGATGCAAAAATTGGTAGTTGATCTGGAACAAGGAAAAAGCTATGAGATTGTCCCAACATTAATACAAAAATCTTAAGAAATAATGTGGTAACATTTCGTTGGGCGATAAATCACACGAACTTAACTGGTGTCGATTCAACTAATCACTTGGGGATTAGCATTACAGATACCAACAATTTAAACTGAAGCCACGTCATAGAAAATCTTGTGAGGAAGGCGAACAAAAGACGGCGATTTATTGGGTGAACACTTAGAATAAGCAAGAAATCTACTGAAAAGGTTGCCCTCTTATGGAGTGTTAGTTGGCGGTATTCGATCCTTACCAGAAACGATTGACGGAGGAGATGAAAAATGTTCAAAGAAAGGCAGCCTGTATTATGACTAAACAATGGAGTGACTCTCACGGATGTGATGCACAACAGCCGACCATGTTTGCCGTTTCTGAGATGGTTGTTCCCAGGCGCTGCACCATAACGGTCTACCTTTCGTCAGTGTCACTTATGTCGGTGCACTTACCCATTTTCGGACCGTATCGTCGTTAGAATGATTTCCCATTCGCCTCTACTCAGCTCTCTCTGACTCTCTCTACTCTCTCTTACCCCATCACCTGTTGCAATGCCACCAGTTAGCCCTCAACCCCACCGTGGGTTGTGGTCATCGGTGTATACACTGATCAGCCAGAACATTATTATCACAGATCTAGTATCGATATGAAAAAAAAGTACAGGCGACGGCAGCGTCACCTGACGAGGAACACAGACACCGGGCTTGTAGTATCAGTCAGTGTGCTATCCGTGTGCAGAACGGGGAAGGCGAGCAATCAATCTGAGTTTGACCACCCGGCCGCTGGGACCGAGCGGTTCTAGCCGCTTCAGTCAGGAATCGCGCTGCTGCTACGGTAGCAGGTTCGAATCCTGCCTCCGGCATGGATGTGTATGTTGTCCGTATGTTAGTTAGGTTTAAGTAGTTTTAAGTCTAGGGGACTGATGACCTCAGATGTTAAGTCCCATAGTACTTAGAGGCATTTGAGTTTGGCCGAGGGCAGATTCTGATGGCCTGGAGGCTAGGCACGGGCATTTCGGAAACTGCACTACGTGTCGGGCGTTCGAGGAGTGCCGTGGTCGCGGTTATAGGCGCGCAGTCCGGAACCGTGCTACTGCTACGGTCGCAGGTTCGAATCCTGCCTCCGGCATGGATGTGTGTCATGTCCTTAGGTTAGTTAGGTTTAAGTAGTTCTAAGTTCTAGGGGACTGATAACCACAGCACTTGAGTCCCATAGTGCTCAGAGCCATTTGAACCATTTGAGTGCCGTGGTGAGCGTCTTCAACACGTGACGTAACCAAAGTGTAATCACGCCCACACGTCGTGGGGTTGGGCCGCCAGCCCTGATTACCGATGTCAGACGTCGTGAGCTGGGCAGACTGGTATAGCAGGATAGTCGGGAAACTGTGATGGAAGAAACACCAGACGTCAATGCTGGACAGAGTACACGTGTGTCTGAAGATCCTAACGATGCCGGCCGCGGTGGTCTAGCGGTTCAAGTGCTCAGTCCGGAACCGCGCGGCTGCTACGGTCGCAGGTTCGAATCCTGCCTCGGGCTTGGATGTGTGTGATGTCCTTAGGTTAGTTAGGTTTAACTAGTTCTAAGTTCTTGGGGACTGATGACCACAGATGTTAAGTCCCATAGTGCTCAGAGCCATTTTTAGGTTACTTGTTTGTGCAGTTGTGGTGCCAACCCCCTCCATCTACCTACCAAGGCCTCATTGCTTAGATGCCTTGACGTGTCGCTGCTGTTGCCCGTGCCAAAGATGGGCATACGGACATATCGACTACTAGGTAGGCGCTCATCAGTGTATGGTGATGGAAACTTAAATGGATTACACCACGAACATCTTGATCAATCGATATAGGAAGGGTATGCTGGTATTTCCATGACCATTTTCAGTTAGAAAGAAGCCTTACTACCGACGGAGAACAGTGCGAATAGATGTTGCTACTGTGTGCGTCTAACTTCATTGGAATTTTTCAGGTGGACATCGGAACACAGCACGCCCAGAGAACGTCACTCTCTCAGACTATGAGGAAGCCAAATCATTGGCATGAGAAACATGAAAGCATCGTACCAACTGTGGGGCCAGACTGTTGGTTGTCGTGCGATTGAAACATGGCTGTGGTCTTATTACAGTACAGTTTTCCTGTGCATAGCGTTTACTGCAAAGAAGCGAACGATAGATGATCCTACCCCGCCGTGTGCTGTTGTCTTTGACTTGACACTCGGGGCAGCGACAGTAGTGTCTCGGCGAGTTACTTGCGCGACCACAGAGTAAGTGCTGTGCGCGAACTTGTGAGTCTAGGTGCGAACCGATAACTTCATGCCGGCCGCTGGTGGCCGAGCGGTTCTGGCGTTACAGTCTGGAACCGCGCGACCGCTACGGTCGCAGGTTCGAATCCTGCCTCGGGCATGGATGTGTGTGTTGTCCTTCGGTTAGTTAGGTTTAAGTAGTTCTAAGTTCTAGGGGACTTATGACCTCAGCAGTTGAGTCCCATAGTGCTCAGAGCCATTTGAACCATTTTTTTGATAACTTCATGCTTGCCGCCATAATGACGTGTATACGCTGTATCAAAAACAACAGAGGCAGTGTGTTGACATTTGTGATCATTCGATCCGCTAAACAGCGATAGATATTTGTGCCGGACAACACATCAACAAATAATTGAACGCTGCTGAAAAGCCCTGGCAAACCTGCAGGACAGGACAAGTAGTAGGAATTGTGGAAAGGGGCCAGAATGAGCGGCTGTCAGTTACACTCCAAACATAACACTTTATTTAGTTGTCCAAACACTATATCGCAAATTCTAAGCTTGACTATCGACAGGAAACGTCTTTAATTCTAAAACGGCTGAAGGCCCATGAATTAAATGCAACTGCTATATTATTTATTTATTTATTTATTTATATTTTTTGTTTTTTTGTTTTTTAGACAGAAGGCTTTAACCTTAAATGGTATTTACGGCCAAGCGATGCAAGACTTAACTAGCTAGACAGATTAAATTTTTTTAAAAACGGCTCAAGCCTGATAAATTTAAAACAACATAACTACAATAACTTTCAATAGGCAGAAGGCCCAAGCTTTATGACCAATAAGAAACCTGGCTGAAGGCCTTTGTTTAAAAAAAAAAAACTGCAACCAATTTTCCAAGGCAAAAGGCCCAAAGCTTTTAACCTTAAATAGTATTTAGGCACAAGTGATGTAAGACTTGACAAGTAAGAATCAAAAATTTTAAAGCGGCTATAGGCCCATCATTTTAAGAACAATACAACTACTATAAATTTTCAACAGGCAGAAGTCCCACAGCTTTATCTTGAAAGAATGTAATAGTTGATAAGTAAGAACCTTAAAACTTAAAGGCTGAGGGCCCATACTTTTAAAAAAAACAGTACAACTACAATATATTTTCAGCAGGCAGAAAGCCCACAGATTTATCTTCAGAAGGTAATACTTGATAAGCAGGATCCTTAAAACTTAAGGCGGCTGAAGGCCAATGCTTTAAAACAATACAATAAATTTTCAACAGGCAGAAGGCCCATCCCTTATCTTCAGATAATGTAAGAGTTGCCCAATTTACAAAGACTTACTTTTAAAACGGCTGAAGGTGTTTTATTTTAAAAACACAATTACAAGCAAACAAATTCCAACAATTGGCTACGAGTCATTAAAAGTTCACAATTAATTGCCAACAAGAAAGGCAGTACAGGCAATGGCGCTCAAAAGTTTCCAGGGGGCTTGGTCTGCCCTTGAAATCTTAACATTCGCTTAGGTGAGACAAGAAGTCAGCGCAACTATACTCGATCCGCTGGCAACACAACCAAGAGACAGACAGGGACCCACCGACAAGACGACTTACTAGCCATCGACCAGTATACGAGAATTCCAAAGCCAAAATGTTACAGACCTAGCCGCCTACAACCATAAATACGTTAAGCTGTCAAAACCAAACGCCATGTTGGACAGCGTCAACAGGTGAGGAAAGGACACTGCCTGAATTTACGTCAGCGACCAGGGCGGGTAACCGGAACAACTAATGGCCACAAGGCAGAAAATTCCGCTGGTTCGCTTGAATTTCAAACCGACAAATAAAGTTAATTCCAGCACACGGCTGCTAAATCTTCACCAACTTGAACACTCGCTGTTGCCCCCAGGAAACCGCCAACAACGAACCACCAACCGTGAACAGATATAGCTTTGAAACTTCCTGGCAGATTAAAACTGTGTGCCCGACCGAGACTCGAACTCGGGACCTTTGCCTTTCGCGGGCAAGTGCTCTACCATCTGAGCTTCCGAAGCACGACTCACGCCCGGTCCTCACAGCTTTACTTCTGCCAGTATCTCGTCTCCTACCTTTCAAACATTACAGAAGCGCTCCTGCGAACCTTGCAGAACTAGCACTCCTGAAAGAAAGGATATTGTGGAGACATGGCTTAGCCACGGCCTGGGGGATGTTTCCAGAATGAGATTTTCACTCTGCAGCGGAGTGTGCGCTGATATAGCTTTGGTAATTAAATCACCACTCAACTGTCATGTCCTGGGTCGGTGAGCCACGAACCTCGTAGCACTCGGAACAGCCTCCACACCCTCCGACACTGCATAGAGACCGGCAGCGGGCCTGGCAGACTGCCGCATAAGCCGGGGTCAGCACGGCTAAGCTGCGTCGCACAAATTTATCAGCGCACACGACAGCTTAGAACTTTCTGCCCCCCTCAGTTTCAGAGGATAATTGGTCGAGAAAAAGCAAATTGTCGTGGCAAAGCCCAGCTGAATTAGTTAAGGCAAATACGTGTCCGGGATAGCCAGGCATAGATGGTTAGAGCAGGGGATGCTGAGGGGCCAGGGTCCAGGCCGCGGCCGGCAAGCTCGCGTCCCTCTTGGCCAAGGCCTGAGGCACACAATAGATCAGAAATCGCGAATAGGGCAAGAAGATGGGACAACAAACCAGCAACGCCCAAAGCACACACCAATGACACGCCACCACACACTATCACAAATGAAGACAGAAGACACAGATATAAAATAGCACTCGAATTAGCAGCACAACAAATCGTCGGAATATGAAGACAATGAAATTAACAGCTAGGAGGAAGACAAACATTACGTAAACTCGGACTCCGGAGAGGTCACCATACACCAAGGTGCGACATGTGTACAACAGGATGTACTCGAGAACGAGGACACTGCCTTTCAAGTAGTCACTCCAAAAAGAACCGGAACAAGACGGAAAAACACACAGGCCCTACACGACAAAATGAAAAAAACAAACAGCCGTAGAACTCGCCAATGAATTTGAACCACTTATAGTGGCACTAGAGCAATTGGAAACAGGCGAAAACCAAATCCAAGATACAAATAACACACGCCAAAAGGAGACGATAGCAAACCAAAAACAAAGAGAACCAACAACAAGAGTCCCAGTAATAAAGATTGCGTACACCGGTCACTACATAACCGTTAACACGGAAATTACAAAACACATAAACGGTCCAATAATAGCAATTTTTAAAGGTGATCATCAAAAACATCATTTTGAAACAATGAGAGATCAAAAAATCGCCCTCCAGTTTTTTCAAACAAATAAAATCCCGTATTATACTCACCAGCCTCCAGCTGACAGAGCCTTAAAGGTTGTGTTCAAATATCTACCAGCTGAAATCCCAGAGAAAGACGTCTAACAAGAACTCAAGACACTCGGACTTCAAAATGCTTCAGTGTACCAGTTTAAATTACGAGACATATACATGAACAAGTTAATAACATAACCGGTATACTATGTATCGCTCCCACCAGGCCCAGGCAAGGAAACCATCTACGACGTAAAATTGTTGAGTGGTACTTAAGTAAATAAATTAGTGAAATCAAAGTTAACTAGAAATTAGAATATAAATGAAAAACTTGGTTTAGTTTAGAGAGTTACATACTCGCAAACAGCGGGCCGAACAGCAGAACAGAAGAGACAATGACCGTGAAGTCAGCAAGTTCCACATAAGCGGGCGCTGTCGATTCAGCCGTCAGGGCATCGCCCGACCGGCTCACGTGTTTCTCAGTTGTCGTATGTGAGCAAAGGCCCTCGCCTACATCCCAAGAGCCAATGACCGACGTAAAGAAGATTCTTCGAGGAGCTTCTCAACGTGACAGAAGAGGCAATGACCGTAAAGTCGTTCACCTCCAGTAAATTGAAGTGAATAAATACGCGAGACGCAGTGGGCCAGAGAGATGAAGACAGAGGGAGACGGAGACGGAGACGGAGACGAAGAAGACGAAGAAGTAGCAGTAGTTTTCAGTCAGTTTCGGTGCTGAAGACCGTCATGCAAGAAGAGTCTGCATCATGCACAGACGAACCAAGTCCGCCGCTGTAATAGAATAGCAAGCAGCAGCCGCGGCGCCAGAAGACAGAAGTTAAAAGGTATTTGAAGTCGGATTTTTACATACCCGGGTGACTCGTGAGGACGGGAAGGAGACGGCCTCACATCAGCAGTCACCTGTGAGCTGGGATGAAGATCTGACAGCCGAAGACTGGCAAGCGGGAGTCCGTGGTTCGAGTCCGCCACACTGGCCTTCCCCCGCCGCGCCGCTCCGCTGGCCGACGCAGAGCACACGCGGCCGCTTAGAGAAGAGAAACACTGGGACGCGACACCCAAGGTATCATCCGATGCACGATTTCGCTCGCAATAATCAAACGGGCCACCTCGCGCTGCGCGTCTCCAGTCAGCTGGGCGAGACGGCGACACGAGATACACACCGCTACGCGTAATCAGACGCCGCCGCCGCCGCCGCCGCCGCCACCGCCGCTGCCGCAGCAGAAGACTTCACAAACGACACAGCTGCCGCTCTCCGAACCAGAACATTCCGTAAGATACAGTTGTACAAATCTTCAATAAAAGTTATCTTATGTAAAAATGATGTTTCATTCGACCTCATACCCGAGCCAAGGAAGAACCCACCCTGCCCACATGTTGTTAAGAGAGAAAAGTTAATTTATTTAATATTTTCACCCTGACAGAATGCTTTAGAATGCTCATCCTGACAAATGACTTGCATCAAAAGAGAAAACCCAGTTACATTTAGTGACAGAAGTGTCACATTTAGTAACACAGCTGTTACAAAATATATTATAGATACGAGGATAACAGTAGAAACATACCGGAACAAAGAGGGTCCTCCCCAGTTCAAACGATGCCAATAATTTTTTCATACAGCTAATTATCGTTCCTTACCAGCACGCTGCATTGAATGTGCAGGACACCACACTTCAGACAAATGTCACAAGCCACGAGGACGAAATCCAACATGTGCAAACTGCAAAGAACAGCACCCTGCCTCCTTTAGAGGTTGCAGGGCTTTCCAAAATGCCCTCACAATTTACTACAATGCACAAGCGCAAACTATCAGAAACAGACCAACCCAAGCAACGGCAGCGTCAAGACCTGTGAACACACAAAACCCGCGTGAATTTCTCGGACTGCCAAGAAGAAATACACAGCTTTCTCGACAACAAAATATACGCCACCAGCACCAAAATGTATGTACACCGAGACACCTACAAACCTAAACCCAGAGTCAACAATCAGCTGCAACATTTGGCTTTGCAAAAATTCTAAACACTCTCACTGGGGTCTCCGACTTCACGGCAAACAACCAACATTTGAAAGTACTGGAACTCATCACATAAGCGTTTAAAAAAAATATTAATGCGCCAGACATAACATCAAAAATTATGGTCATAATAGAGGGAATATTAAAATTTTTCACATCTCCAAATAGCCAATAGGCACATCACTTGCCAAGACCTTACATTTTGTATGTGGAATGCAAATGGAATTAACAATCAAAAAACGGAGCTTAAAAAATTTACAACAAGACACAAGATCGACATACTTTTTGTAACGGAAACCCATCTGAGACCAACGCAAAGGTTTAAATTAAGGAACATGACAGCTTATAGGACACATAGGGCAAATAGACGGGGAGGGGGAGCTGCCGTGTTCTTACGAAACACACTTACACACCATAGAAAAGTCCTACCGCACTTAACGAGCTAAGAAGCACCAGGAGTGGGGATTGAAACAGCACATGGATGAATAACGTTTGTTGCTGCGTATCTCAGCCCCAATCAACAACTAATCGAAGAAGACTTATTTCACATTTGCGTTGGCGGGCGGGTGGGGGTACCTAAATGCTAAACATTATGCCTCGAACTCGTGGAGATCGAACACCAGGGGAACAAAATTACATGAAATGGAAGAACAACTCCAGTGCATTACTCTTGGCCCGGAATAACCGACTCACCTCCGGCAGCACACAACCATATACCATATATCTTTGACATAATGATGATAAAGAACATACGAATAAACCCGAGACTAAACATAATCAACGATTTAACATCACACCACGATCCAGTTAAAGGTGTACTGTCGAAAGCAGCTGAACCACAATTCCAGCACCGAAAAACACATACAAACTGGGGCCATTATAAAGCTACCTCAATAATAATGTACGACCATCGCTGTTATTAAATAATAGACAATAGAGAGACGAAGCCATAACCACACTCACAAATAAAATACAAACAGCGTACAGACGAGCCACGATAACATGGACAAGCGAAACCCAGCTACACGAGAACTTTTCTTCTCTCCTACGAGACTTGAAGACCTTAAAGAACAGAGTTAGAAAAAGACGGCACATATTTTGGAACCCTGCCGACCACAGAGAATTACGACAATTATCCCGAGAACTACATCGTCGAGCAGTTGAGTGGAGAATCGAAAAGTGGGAAGACCGAATCGACCAGTTCCTCCTACAAAGCAGAGAAGACTGGAACATTGTAAGATGCTTTCGCGAACAAAAGCCACCAAACACTACCATCGAGGTACCAATTGTCTTAGCTTTCGATCAGTTATTTAAAGCGGAAATATTTCCAGAGACTTATGAAGCGAAAAACACTATTGACATCCCCAGCTACGAAAATCCAGACGCCGAAAACAATAGAACGAGGCAAAACATCAGAAACACACAGAGCGAACAAGCGCTACTACTAACTACCCCGACTAATAAGAGATGGGGCCCCTCCACGCCCGCACCAACGTGGTGAGCAAACCAAAAGTTCTACTGTCACCTACGTAAACATGGATCACAGGATGATGGGCTGTGATGTTGTCCGTGCGTCTGGGTAAGGCTACGCATTAACACGGTCCATCAGGTGATAGTGGACGAAACGCGAGTGAGGGTAGCGATTTGAAGAGCAGAGGGAAAAAAGTGCCATGGCTCGTGCCGTGGGAAAAAAACCTCTGCGACAGTGGGATGGGTAGTAAGAGCAGTAGTGGCTTACTAGCTGCGATAGCTCATGCAAGGTTGGATTTGTTAGTATAGGTATCATGCATCATTACCGTGACAAGCGATGGCGATGTGTCCCAGTTGCTGCAGCTGCTACATTCCTGGAAAAATCAAGATCGTTATACAGTAGTGGGAGATCGGCCATAGATCATCTCACTGTGTGGGGGATGTGTGGAGCTTGTTTGCATGCAGTGTACGGTAGAGGTGGCAAAAAATAACGTAACTGATAGAAATAACCGGTTACTGAGAAGTAACGGTTACTGCGATAACCGTTCCTCTGATTCTGGCAGTTATTTCAATAACTGTTTAGTGTCAACAGTGCCTCGCGCCATCTGTTGACCGAAGATCGTACTGCGCATTTGGAAGGCATTCTATAGACCATGGGAATAACTGTGAGACTGCGCGCCATCTGTTGATAAGAACTGTGTACTATTTCGTGGGCCTTCGTTACTTTTAGCATAAACAATTAAATAAAGTTAATGTCCGAGCCGTGGCTGATAGGAGCTGCAGTACAGGCAAGACCTGTATTCTCCTCTGGCAGTTATCGTTATTGGCTCGTAGTTCTAGTTCTCTGGTAGTTATCGGGCTACCACCACAGATAACCTGGAAGTTAGTAACGGAATAACTGTGTGTCTAAACGTTCCTGACTCGGTGACTCCAGTTAAAGGTCGTAGTTCAAGGTGATATTTCCAGAGAGGATAGTAACTGGAGCGAACAAATATTTTCGTACTGCTACGGAAATAGCCGCTGGCCATCGCGAATGACAAATAACATGTCAGAAAGTATAACATAATACAGTGCAATATAATAATTATTATCCTCATCATTTGTCAGGAGATTGTCAAAATATGTGAATATATCACAGTAACTGCTAATATTTACAGAATTGGTACACTGACAGAATAAAACACAGTTACGTACTTTTAATAAATTTATCGTACACAGAATACCCGATCTTGACTGTTGCATCCAAGTGCTGTCAAAACTGAAATATAGCAGAATTTTTACCTAAGCTGGTCTATCAGACTCTGTTACGATATTCATCTACAGAGTAGAAGGAGGGGTCAATGGAAGCGTCTGATTCCACCCGTCTGCTTCGACGTAAAGGTGTTGTGTGTGTGTGAATGTCATTACGGCACGGTGTTTATGAGTTGGTTTTTGTGTGTGTGTGTGTGTGGGGGGGGGGGGGGGGCTGTCGATCTAGGTTGCAGTGCCGGAATTTGCTGGTGGTAATTAATTTTTTTTTTCTAGCTGTGATGTTTTGTGTATTTATGAAGTATTGAATGTGATTTAATTTATGTAGGGATGATTGATTTGTGGACTTTTGGGATTGTGGTTTTATTTTTCGCAGTTGTAGGTGTTGGTTTTTTGGTATCAGTAGCTGTGGTGGACCTATATAGGTCACCGGAAATGACCGACTCCCATTTTCATAGTTGTGTGTTGATGTTTTAGTATCGTCATCTGAGGTTGACCTATGTAGGTCAAGGGAAATGTCTGATTCCAATTTTCGTACTTTTAGTTGTGGGTATTGGTGTTTTGGTATGGTCACCTATAGTTGACCTATTGTTTCAAGTGAAGTGTCCGATTCCTGCAGATTTTTGTTGGTGTAGCAGAATGCTGTATTTTTTTTCTTTTTGTTCTTCATTTTGTGTTTTGGGATCATGGTGTGTTTTTTTTACTATATTGTCCTCACCCTAAAACCCCCAACTTCCCGCAGTTGTTCCATTGGTTTGATTGTATTTTTGGAGGGAAATGTTATTGTATTATTTATATGTATCTTCGTGTTTGTTGCCATGTGTATGTAGTGACGTCATACACACTTAAAATAGCCATTTCCGGCATATTGATGATGGGTGGAATCAGACACTTCTGTATCAAATAGTCTTTCAAACACACTGTAAACCGTGCCTTATCTGATACCAAGTTTTTAATGGTTGCTGACTTGCTGGAAGTTTATTGAAAATGCATGTTCCTGAATATTGGACCCCTTTTGGGCGAAGGTAAGTAATTTTAGGTCTTTATGTAGATTGCTGTTCCCATTTCTAGTACTGATATTATGTATTAAGCTATTGGTTGGAAATACTTGTAACAAATTTCATTAAGGAATAAATATACTAGGAAGCATTGGTTAGAATACAAAGTTCCTTGAACAGGTTCCTACATGATGTTCTTGAATTGATACCACAAACGATTTTTATTACACGCTTTTACATGCGAAAAACTTTTGCTACGTTTGATAAGTTACCACAGAATATGCTCGCTTATGAAATAATAGAATGAAAAAATGTGGTATGCCCTTCCCAACTGAATTTATTATCGAGTTGTAGTCCAAGAAATGTAACACTGTCAACCTTTTCGATCTGCATGTCTTCATATGTTATAAACGTGCTGTCGCTGGAGAAATCGAGCAGTTTCCAAATCTGACATAAAACTTGGATTAGCGTACTCACACTTTCCCCAGTAGGACTAGCTTTTACAGCACAGGAGTAAACGAATCTGTCACATTACGTATATTTTTTGTTGTATTACAAGGCTGTACACTTTATTCTATTATGTGAGCAGCACAAGAAATTAAGCTTCGAATTTAACCTACAGTACTCAGTTTACATATTACTTCATACTTAAAAACGCACGTTGTTAACATTTTACTTAAACAGTGCTTTGGCGAAGTTCCGCGTACTTTCTGTCGCAGCTGCGAAGATAATATTTCTAATAGCGACCGATAGCCTACAAACATATAATATGAAACACTAATAATCGTTCTAACATCAACTAAAATGTACCCGGAGTTAATAAGCTAAGGTTATGACACGATTCATACGACATTCCTGCTATTTCACACTACTCGCAGTTATACTGATAACTAAACTGATGGATTCCAACTATGTCGTTATTTAACTGTCGGAGTATTCGGTATTCGCTAGCGAAAAATAACTTGGCAGTTATTAATAACGGTTAACGATAACGGTTATCAAAGAATAACTGGAACTGTGATAACGGTTACTCCAGAATAACCGTTTGGCCCACCTCTAGTGTACGGTACGGCTTCCCTGTGTGGTGCCAGTTATTCGGCAGTGTATTTCAGCTGGATATCCAGTTAATGCGTCTGATTAACAGGGGCTCGCCTGTGCCGTTATGTTTGCGTATGCTTGGCCATAGATGTTATGTCCTTACAAGTATGTCTCTTGGTCTTTTATGTTTCCATCTATGGTTGTGGTCGTAGTTCCCCAGATTCAGAATAAACGGGTTCTGCGAATGTCTGGAGTTTCTGTATAGTCTTGTGGTGAGTTTGTGGATTACCTCCGTCGGTATTCCCGGTGAAGGTCCGCGATGCGTGTGTATCGTGGAGCATTGCTTATGATTTTGAGTACTTTGTTTTGTATGAGCTGCAGACGGCGCAGGCGTGTAGGCGCAGCGTATCCCCAGACAGGAGCTGCGTACGTCATCAGCGGTCGGATAAGTGTCATGTACATGGACCTCGACACCCTTCTGTTCAGTGTGCTACGCCTGTTGAGCATAGGATAGAGCTGTTTGAGCCTCGCGCTAGCTCGGTTGGTCATGTGTTGTATGTGGTCCCCCCAGAGTAATTTCCGGTCCAGCCAGACACCGAGGTATTTGACTTTCTCGCGGAAACGTACTGGACGTGCATGTAGAGTTATTGGTCTGCAGTAGGGGTGTTTCCGCAGTTGCTTCGGTCTTTTAGTGAACAGAACGGCTTCGCACTTGTCGACGTTTACTCTAACACGCCATTTCTCCAACCAAGGCTCGGCCACTCTGAGTGCAGTCTGTAGGCGTGACGTAATGTTTCATGGTTTCCAATCTTGCGCGAGGATGGCGGTGTCATCCGCGTAGATTGCCATCATTGTGTTGTGTGTGGTTGGGAGATCGTTTATGTAGAGGTTAAACAGTAGGGGCCCTAGGATGCTTCCCTGGGGTACTCCCGCGTGTATACTGTGTCGTGTTGATTGTTTTCCCTGCACGTCAATGTTGAAACTCCTGTCTGTGAGGTATGAGTGTATTAGACGTAGCAGCCCGTCGGGGAATCCCGCGTCGCTGAGTTTGCGGATGAGGCCGTTGTGCCATAGACGGTCGAAAGCCTTTTCGATGTCCAGGAACACTGCCCCTGTAGCTTTGTTTATGTTGAAGCCAGGTGTTATATGTTCAATGACCCGTAGGAGTTGTTGCGTTGTGGAGTGGTGATTCCTGAAGCCGAATTGCTCCGGTCTCAGGATGTCATTTGTTATGCAGTGCCTAGTGATGCATTTGAGAATCACCTTCTCAACAATCTTACTGAGCGAGCTCAGAAGGCTGATGGGTCGGTAATTTTGTGGGAGGCTGTGGTCTTTCCCCGGCTTCCTGAACATCAGGACCTTGGCCGTCTTCCAAAAGGCGGGGAAGTGTTGGTGTTTTAGTATGGCATTCGTTATGTGTGTTAGGTACTCAGTTGCTTTATCCGTGAACTCCTGGAGGACACGGTTTTGAATGCCATCATTACCAGGGGCTTTCCTAGCAGCGGAATGCATTACAGCCCAGGGGACTTCGGCTGTGCTAGTATGTCGAATGTCGTCGCGCGATGGTTGGGGTAGAATGCGTGTAACCTCTTGCTCAGTAGCAAGTGTGAACACTGGATCTGATGGTACCAGGTTCGGTGTGAATGACGCTGCGAGTGTTCGAGCCATTAGTTCTGCTTTCTCTTCCGCTGAGTATGCAGGTCCGTCAGGCCCTTGAAGCGTTGGGGTGTATATTTTCTCCCTGGTGAAGTGTCGGGCTAGTTGCCACACGCCAGGTCGTGCGGTGTCCAGCCCTTCGAGTTTTTGATTCCACTGTTGTGTTCTATGTGTTTGTATTTTATCTTGTATGATGCCCTGTAGTCTGTTAATGTGCCGTTTGAAGTACGGACGCCTGGTGCGCTGCCATTGTCTCCTGAGGCGATTCCTCATTGAGATTAGGCCCAGGATTTCCTGGGGCAGGGCCGCACTGCGTTGTTGTGAGGTGCGATCAGGTATGGTGCCTGCCATTGCGTCCCGGACGGCGTTATTGAGGGTTTCTACTGCCTCGTCAATTTGTCCTGTTTCGTTAATTTCGTGTATAGGTGGGATGTGGCTATCAAGCGTTTGCTTGAACAATGTCCAATTCGCACGCCCGTAGTCCAACATCTTGCGTTGTTCCGTGTGCTGCAGTGTTTCCTCAATGTATAGTATTACAGGTTGGTGGTTTGAGGGCAGATCATTTTCAACGGCAACGTTGAGTGTCGCTATAATGCCCTTGATGAGGGCCATGTCTATCACGTCTGCCCTGTGTCCCCTCTGATAGGGAATGTGCGTCGGTTCAGTGGGCGCTAGTATAATGTAGTTTCTGCCTAGCGAATGTTCGTACAGTTTTTTGCCGTTGGGATTTCGTATGCGTGAATTCCATTCTGGGTGTTTTGCGTTCAGATCTCCAGCGACTATTACTCGCGGTGAAATGTTGAGTAATGTGCTGATATCGCGTGTTGAGATGCCTACAGGGCTGTTGTATACCTATATCAGTGTGGTGTAGGCTCCGTTGAACTTGACTCTGACGGCCGTAGCCTCGATTTTTTCCAGTTCAGGGAGCTCTATGTTTGTGTGCTCAATGTCTTTGTGTATGACGATTGCAGTTCCACCTGCCACGGCGTCGCCTGGTCGGTCGGTACGATAGACACAATAGCCAGGAAAGTTTAATTGTTTGTGCGGTTTAAGTTTAGTCTCGCTCAGTAGCGCGACAAGGATTCCCTTGCGCTCCATGAACGCGGCAAATTCTGCCCTTTTGTTGTGGATCGAGTCTACATTCCAGAACAGGATCTGTGATAGTGTGTGCGGGTCTGCGTTATGGGCCGGGTGTGGCATATTATTCATGTAAGAGTGTGAAAGAGTGTTGTGATGGCAGTGTGTATGACAGCCCAGTATTGCCCGGGTTCGGCGCTCATGAGCTGGGTGATGAGTGTAGCGACGGCCGTCAGCACCTTGGTAAGGATTTGAACGGTCGTGTGTCGGGGGAATAGTGTTTCCAGTATTCCCCCAGGTGGTGTGTTGGTGTTGGGTGTGGCAGCCTGAGGTGCTGTTGTGGAGTTAGCGGCCGCTTGTGCGGGTATTGGCGTGTTGTTAGGAGCGGCATTTGTGCATTGTGACAGAGGTTGTGGCGCCTGTGTTACTTCTGTGGTGAGGGGGATGGTAGTATGAGTTACAGTCTCGGTGTCTTGTTGACTGTTTTCCTGTGTGTTGCTGTTCTGTTGTTGCTGCGTGGCCTGTTGTGGTGATTTCGTGTTCCCCGCCCTGTGTTTGCGTGTACGTCTATTCCTCCTCTGGGCTTGGGGTTCGGGGGGTTCTTGTGTGGGTGTGTTTTCCTGTAAATGGTGCGTTTCTTCGCAGCACGTGATTTCCGGGAGTGGGGTCGTGTTGTTTGGGGGCATAGGTGTTGGTACCGATGCTTGTTGGGTTTCAGGTGTGGACTGTGGCTGTTGTGTGGCTGTTGCAGCGGTTGTTTCACGTGTGTGTGTGTAGGGCGCTGAGGTTCCGCAGCCTGTGCCGTTCCGCCAGGGCGTGCAACCGTGGCAAACGTTACGCCGTTCCTTACTGGGTTCGGCGCTGGCCTTGGACGTGGTATGTCGTACAGTACCCTACTTTTGTCTTGTTTTCGCTTCAGCGCCTGTTTGTATGAGTTGCACTGTCTGAAGTTTGCCGCATGGGGCCCACCGCAGTTGGCACAGCGTCGCTGGTTTGGTTGTGTTTGTGTGCAAGTGTTGGATCTGTGATTGCCAGCGCATCCGCGGCAGCGAGTTGCCAGGCCGCAGCGGAGGGCCGAGTGGCCGAACCGCTGGCAGTTGTTGGGGGACGTTGGGTGGTTCGTAAAGTTCTACACGTACGTCCATCCGCAGAAAGCTCTTTATCTGCAGGATGGCGCGGGAATCAGCCGAGTCGGCTAACTCAACCATGTAGTGTGGTAACGGTGCGTGTGTCATCCGGGAGGCACTTTTACAGTCGAATCCCAGATAACAAAGGGCCGCATGTACTGTCTCGTTGGAGGTACTGGGATCAACTCCCTTGATCACGTACTGCTGGGTTCTCTCGTCCAGCGTTCTGTACGTGTAATGTTCGATCTTACGATCTTTGAGGAAGGTCAGAAGATCTTTATATTCGTTGTCTGTGGCAACGTACAGTGAGGCTCTATCCCCCGAGTACTTTGCATGTCATGTGCTGTTTATGTGCCTTGCCGCGAATGCAGTGTTAAGGGCACTAAGGTTCCCATAGTTTTGTATAACAACTGGGGGGAAACCAGTCTTGTGTTGTGTGGGCACTGCTGTGGCTTTGTGTGCTTTGTTGTTGTTCGCCACAACTGTGTTTGCGTTTTGTTTTGTGTTAATGTTGCTAGCCTGAGGTGAGCTAGTGGGTGTAGGCAACAGCGCCTTTCGGTTGCCTAGCGAGTTTGGTTGCTCGCTTGTTTGTGCTGGTGTTTTCTTGGGTCTGCGTTTTGGGCCCTCCACCTGCCAGGGCTCTGTGTAGTGGTTTTCTGTATCCACATCCGCCGCCGCTGCCTCGGTCTCTTGAGGCTGCGGCGCCGGTGGGAGAATGGTACATGACTGTCCAGTGACAGGTGAGTGTAAAGTGATGTTGAGTGTAGTTGGTTTGGTGGGAGAGACGTCCGCCCCGAAAAGTTCGGTTATTAGCCGGCGCTACTCGAGCTGCTTTTGCGCTTTCGCGCCAAGCTGTCGAGCGTCGCCAGCCGCTCCCTTGCCTTCGGTAGCGGGCGGGGCGCGAGTTTCGGCGGGTGCAGTCGATCCTCGCGCCTGTTGTGTTGCAGTCTTGCTGAAAAATAACTAGGAATTTGGGCATAAATCAGTCCCGGGCCCAGACGGCGTAACAAATGGACAATTAAAACAGCTACCGAGAAAACCGATAGTGCTGCTAATACGAATTTTCAATGGTGTCTCAGACACTAATATCTCCTGACGCAATGGAAAACATCTAGAATTGCACCAATACCAAAACCTGGTAAAGATTTAAAACTGCCCCAGAACCTCCGACCTATCAGCCTGCTTCCATCCTAATCCAAAGTTTTCGAACGAGTAATCCCACAAAGGCTAAAACAACTACAGCTTGGGCACGAGATCATTCGACCGAAACAGCTTGCATTTCAGACCGCAATATCGGCAGAGATGCAACACTTACGCTTATCCGAAAACATCGCATATAACGTGAACAGGGGCTATTACAGGGCAGCAGCTTTCCTAGATTAAGAGAAAACTTATGATAAAGTAAGGAAAGATCGCCTTATGGTAAAACTACAAAATGTAAGTTGCATCCCAAACTCCAACATAAAAATCAAAGATGACTATCTCTCACACAGGAAATTCTTTGTAAAAATTGACAAACAACAATCAAGCATAAAATCACTCGAACAAGGAGTCCCTCAAGGGTCGTATTGTCGCCGACACTGATCATAAATTATGTTAACGACATACCTCTGTTATCCTACGTATTACTGGCTCAATTTGCAAACGACACCGCCTTACTTGCAAGTAGTAGCAGAACGACCGCTGCGATGACGAGGATGCAAAGATAGCCAAACACCGTAGAAGAGTAGGCACGCAAAAACCATGTCAAATTAAACGCACCGAAAACACAAGCAATCATGTTTACGAGGAAGAGGCCAGAACTGCGAACAGTTACTAATACATGGAACACAGATAAATCGGACAAACCAGGTCAAATATTTTGGAGTAATGTTGGACAATAAGCTGACCTTTAAAATACATGTTGTATATAAAAAAGAGAAAATAATACAAACTGGTACATACACTATTCGGCCAGCAGAGACGTCGGGGTCCAAACAAAATTAATACTGTATAAAACATACTGTATAAAACAACAATATTACCAGCTCTATTATACGGTTGTTCAATTTGTGGGACAACTTGCAACGCTGTCCAGCAAGTGCTGTAAAGAGTCCAAAACCGATGTTCCATAATAATGCTCAAAGCACCTCCGTGGACTAGAATAAAGGACTTACATGTTAAACTGAATATGCCAACAATCACAAAACAAATACAGAAAAAAACTCGAAAATTGTTGGAAAAAATGGACCGATTGAGAAATACAACCTTGACGCCTAGAATACTGTATGTTGGAACAGTCGAACCTCTAGAATAGCACACAGTGAGAGCTCCCAGTGCCATCATAAGGAATTAACAGACTAAATAAAAACCAGTAGCAATCACCATATTAGGGTTAAAGGGTGACAACGGCCCAAATGCCATAATAAAGAGAAAGAAATAAAATTATTTGAAATACTATAAATGAAGGAAGTCCTGCCGTCAAAGGCAGAAGCACTTCTAAGCAACCAAAAAGAAGAAAAAAAGTTTAGCAGCTCATTACCTCTTCAGTTCGTATATTCTTTGCAGTTTTGGAAGCTATTGGTGTTTTAGAGTGTGAACCTGCCAACTTTACGAAAATAACCTGACAATATGGTTCGTAAAGGGTAAATTATAACTGACAGATGTAATGTCATTATGGCTGAATAGCCAGCACGGTAGGTCAGCGTATTCAGTCAGGGTAGTGGCGACCCTGTGTAATAAAAAAGATGTTAAGTGAAGTTTCCCATCGATATATGTCATGTGTCATCTGTGCCAGAACCACACACGAAGAAACAGATAGAAAGAACGAAGACCAAAGGTGAGAAAACAGAAAGGAAAAAGACTGTTAGTGAAATGCGGTAGAATTTGAAAGATGTCATGCGCTTCCACACAGAATTACAAACGAAGAAACAGATCGAAAGAACGAAGAAAGTCAGTTCAATGCAATAGAGTTTGAAAGATGTCATGCGACATTCGCACAGAATCACAGACGAAAAAACAACACAGAAACATGTCTAAAGGTGGAAAACAAAAAAAAAATTCAGTTACATACGATAGGAGTTCAAAGATATCATGTGAAATAAGATTAAATCACAGACGAAAAGCCCGACAAAGAAACACATCGAAAGAACAAGGACAAAAAAAGCCGGTAAAATGTTGTAAACTGGCAGAGGTGCTGTGTTCAAACGTACTGTGCACTTTGTTTATGTTTTCTTTGTGAGAAAAATGCCGCCAAGTAGCAGTGTGATACGTAGTCGAAGTTAAGTTCCCTGAGGAAAAACTGCAGGTACCAGATTACCGAGCGGGTATATGCATTACCATATTCTGACATATCCGACGTCCGAAATCAACACAGTACTCCTATATGTCTGTTTACCGCCAAAACTAGAAATAAAATGAGTTGGACCTTAACACAAATATTACACTGACCTTGTAAAAATTACAGTATACACATGTCTCAAAAATGTCTACTTGTCTGCAAATGGCTCTTTATATCAGTAAACTGTAAAGTTTTTTTTTTTTAGCATTGATGATTTGACACTTACTTTCCACACATTTTAAAATTGTCACGGTACTTTCGTTGCTGTGGCCAAATGATGAAGAACACTGCATTGAAGAATTTTACACATGTTGACTGTCAAGCAAAACAGGAAGGAAAATATTAAATTCCATAGAAAAATGATCTCCATCGCAGGCCACATCGTTCTGCGTCTAAGAGCAGTATGTTACGTTTTGAGTGTTACGGCAGACTAATGTGCTCATAAATATTGTCATTAGCTATGCCCTAAATATTTTGGGATAGTAATAAACCTACCTTCATAATGTAGTAATGAGTAATAAATATCACAAAAACGGTAAAAGTGTTAAATGCATTGCACTGCTTGACATGACAGGCATTTTTATTTTCTTTTGAGAGTAATTTAAAGAAAAGTATTCGTAATTATGTTAACAGTAACACATTTTGAGTGGAAGAACTTGAACATTACGACAACTTAATTACGTTGGTAATGTGTGTTGCGTGGTTTTTAAAAGGTTAGTATAGTATTTGTATTACGATCAGTTCATTTTATTTTCAGTTTTCGTGAAAAACAGACATACCGTGATACTGTTGATTTTGGATGTCAGAATACGTTGTTGCGTCGCTTCATAAGTGGTATCCATAGTTCTTCCTCATCGAGTTTAACGTGAACCCCTTACTGTCCTGCTACTTTGTGGCATTTTTTGCGTCTAGAAAAAAATCACGTTCTCAATAGTTTCGAACACAGCAGCTGTATTACCGTACAACAGCATCTAACGGACATTTTCTTTTGTCATCCTTTTTCCGATCTGTTTCTTCAGCGATCTTTCGTCTTTGGTTCTGCACAGATGTCACATGACATCTTTCAAATTGTATCGATGAGAAACTTCACTCAGTCTTCTAATGATTGCCGGCAACTGAGTCACAAAGACATTACATCTGACATTTCTGATTTACCCTTTAGAAACGATATTGTCAGATCATTTTTTTAAAAGTTGACAGGTTCACACTTTCAAAGGAAGGAGAGGCATCAGCAGTTTCCAAAACAGCAATAAATATACGAACTGAAGATGCAATTAACTTCTTTAATTCGTCAGCTTCAATGGCTACCACAGTTGAGTGTTTCACACGATACAAATATCAATACACGTTCTCTGTCGGCTTCGATGGAACTTGTACACGTCATAATGACGTCACGCCTGATATTGGCTGGGCGCAAAGAGAGACATCCTGCGCGAGTTTATACAGGGTGTTTCAAAAATGACCGGTATATTTGAAACGGCAATAAAAACTAAACGAGCAGCGATAGAAATACACCGTTTGTTGCAATATGCTTGGGACAACAGTACATTTTCAGGCAGACAAACTTTCGAAATTACAGTAGTTACAATTTTCAACAACAGATGGCGCTGCGGTCTGGGAAACTCTATAGTACGATATTTTCCACATATCCACCATGCGTAGCAATAATATGGCGTAGTCTCTGAATGAAATTACTCGAAACCTTTGACAACGTGTCTGGCGGAATGGCTTCACATGCAGATGAGATGTACTGCTTCAGCTGTTCAATTGTTTCTGGATTCTGGCGGTACACCTGGTCTTTCAAGAGTCCCCACAGAAAGAAGTCACAGGGGTTCATGTCTGGCGAATAGGGAGGCCAATCCACGCCGCCTCCTATATGTTTCGGATAACCCAAAGCAATCACACGATCATCGAAATATTCATTCAGGAAATTAAAGACGTCGGCCGTGCGATGTGGCCGGGCACCATCTTGCATAAACCACGAGGTGTTCGCAGTGTCGTTTAAGGCAGTTTGTACCGCCACAAATTCACGAAGAATGTCCAGATAGCGTGATGCAGTAATCGTTTCGGATCTGAAAAATGGGCCAATGATTCCTTTGGAAGAAATGGCGGCCCAGACCAGTACTTTTTGAGGATGCAGGGACGATGGGACTGCAACATGGGGCTTTTCGGTTCCCCATATGCGCCAGTTCTGTTTATTGACGAAGCCGTCCAGGTAAAAATAAGCTTCGTCAGTAAACCAAATGCTGCCCACATGCATATCGCCGTCATCAATCCTGTGCACTATATCGTTAGCGAATGTCTCTCGTGCAGCAATGGTAGCGGCGCTGAGGGGTTGCCGCGTTTGAATTTTGTATGGATGGAGGTGTAAACTCTGGCGCATGAGACGATACGTGGACGTTGGCGTAATTTGGACCGCAGCTGCAACACGGCGAACGGAAACCCGAGGCCGCTGTTGGATCACCCGCTGCACTAGCTTCACGTTGCCCTCTGTGGTTGCCGTACGCGGTCGCCCTACCTTTCCAGCACGTTCATCCGTCACGTTACCAGTCCGTTGAAATTTTTCAAACAGATCCTTTATTGTATCGCTTTTCGGTCCTTTGGTTACATTAAACCTCCGTTGAAAACTTCGTCTTGTTGCAACAACACTGTGTTCTAGGCGGTGGAATTCCAACACCAGAAAAATCCTCTGTTCTAAGGAATAAACTATGTTGTCTACAGCACACTTGCACGTTGTGAACAGCACACGCTTACAGCAGAAAGACGACGTACAGAATGGCGCACCCACAGACTGCGTTGTCTTCTATATCTTTCACATCACTTGCAGCGCCATCTGTTGTTGAAAATTGTAACTACTGTAATTTCGAAAGTTTGTCTGCCTGAAAATGTACTGTTGTCCCAAGCATATTGCAACAAACGGTGTATTTCTATCGCTGCTCGTTTAGTTTTAATTGCCGTTTCAAATATACCGGTCATTTTTGAAACACCCTGTAGTAGTAATAGCGTCTAGAGAACAGGGACTTGTGGATTCTCGGAATGGTTTTCTTGGCTCAGCCAAACAGACCAGCGTTCCCATTCAATACATACGAGCTCCTAAATCTAGTCTCACTAGCCTCTTTCAAATGAAAATGATGGATATGATATTAAACTCTCGCTTGCAGACAATATGTTGTTAGGGTAGTTGCTTTTTTTTATCAGAATGGTCTGTGAATTCTTTGCTTAGATGTGGTGAGGAACCACGCATATTGCCTATTAATTTGTTTTTGTGTACTACACCACGCGTTTGTTGAAAAGGGCTGATAGATACTTAACGAGGAGATAAATTTATTTATTGCGTTTTTTAAAATTTGTCTATGAGAGACCGAATGCTGGTCAGCAGGCTAATTTGAAGGTAATGAGTTCCTTTGTTGGGTAGTAAGAGAACCATCAGTGCTCGTATGTGTAACCTCTTTTTTAAAATACGAATTAACTGAATGCAATGTGCAAAAAAATGGCTCTGAGCACTATGGGACTTAACCGCTGAGGTCTTCAGTCGCCTAGAACTTAGAAGTAATTAAACCTAACTAACCTAAGGACACCAAACACATCCATGCCTGAGGCAAGATTCGAACTTGCGACCGTAGCGGTCGCTCGGCTCCAGACTGTAGCGCCTAGAACCGCACGGCCGTCTTCGTTGTGTATTTTTACCATGATTTGCCACAATCCATGAGATCTCTCTCTAAGCATTTCCGATGTATCGATGCAAGCTGTGTCACAATTTCTTCGCTCGGTCACTGTGTCAATATGAAGTTTTTGTCGAGTCGGTTTGCTCTCGTTGAATAGCAATTATCTCAAGTTACCAGCATGTGGCTTCCTCGTTTGATGAGAGTTAGCCACTACTATTTGTAGTTTGGTTCCGGCTGCGAGTTGGAGGGTCCATTCGAGGCTATGCAGTGTTGAGGAGGAATCTGTCTGTTGAACAGACATTATGGTGTGGAAGGAATCTGCTAAGACCAGTTCAATATATATTCGTTGGAGAAGTTTAGTTTTGTGTGTGATGTTGACTGGCAGTGTTCATTTGTATTATTTCGTTCGCAAGTATTCAGTCATGCTTCTGTGCAGTATAATCGTTGCTGATAATTTGCTAGTTCGAATTTGCTGGAAAGCTGGATATAACCTCACATTTTACTTGATTCGCTTCTTGCAAACATAAATTAATTTTCTTAAAAGATTTGTAATTATGTATTTCATGATTGATATTATGTCTTCTTGTGACCCACTACTTGGAAATGTACCGGGTGATCAAAAGTCAGTATAAATTTGAAAACTTAATAAACCACGGAAAATGTAGAGAGAGAGATAAAAATTGACACACATGTTTGGAATGACATGGGGTCTTATTAGAACAAAAAAAAAAACACGGTTCACAAAATGTCCGACAGATGGCGCTGGACAGCAAAACGTCAGTGACTGCTACCGTGACGGGTGAGAGGTACGCCGATATGTTACAGAATCGCATCATACCCAGCCTGGTTGATAAACACCTGCTGGAACGTACGATGTTCATGCAGGATGGCGCGCCACCCCATATTGCTAGACGCGTGAAAGGTCTCTTGCGCGTCGTTTGGTGGTGATCGTGTGCTCAGCCGCCACTTTCGTCATGCTTGGCCTCCCAGGTCCCCAGACCTCAGTCCGTGCGATTATTGGCTTTGGGGTTGCCTGAAGTCGCAAGTGTATCGTGATCGACCGACATCTCTAGGGATGCTGAAAGACAAAATCCGACGCCAATGCCTCACCATAACTCCGGACATGCTTTACAGTGCTGTTCACAACATTGTTACTCGACTAGAGCTATTGTTGAGGAATGATGGAGGACATATTGAGCATTTCCTGTAAAGAACAACATCTTTACTTTGTCTTACTTTGTTATGCTAATTATTGCTAATTATCTGCTGATCAGATGAAGCGCTATCCGTCGGACATTTTGTTGAACTCTTGTATTTTTTTGGTTCTAATAAAACCCCATGTCATTCCAAGCATGTGAGTCAATTTGTACCTCTCCATCTACATTATTCCGTGATTTATTCATTTTTCAAATTTATACTGAATTTTTAATCACCCGGTATGTTGAAGCATCGTTACAGGGTCGTAAAATTTGCTCTTGTATGTTTGTAATACTGCAGTGTTGGTTAAACTGAGTCCCCACGACTTTATTTTACCGATGAGCCCATGAGTGGAACTTGCTGGAAGACTGACAAAACTTGCGGGCTAGCACTCCTAGAGGAAAAGATAATGCGGAGACAAGGCTTAGCCAGAACGAAGTTTAATCTGCCAAATATGGTATTTTGTGTTAATGCGTCTTTGTCCGGGTATTGTTCAGGAGCAACACAGAACCGTGTTAAGTATCATTACGTTTAGAATTTACATCAGTCGGAATTCTGTAATCTTGCCGGCCGGAGTGGCCGTGCGGTTCTAGGCGCTACAGTCTGGAACAGCAAGACCGCTACGGTCGCAGGTTCGAATCCTGCCTCGGGCATGGCTGTGTGTGATGTCCTTAGGTCAGTTAGGTTTAAGTAGTTCTAAGTTCTATGGGACTGATGACCTAAGAAGTTGAGTCCCATAGAGCTCAGAGCCATTTGAACCAATCTGTAATCTTGCAAAATACTTTAAGCATATTGTACAGCTAAAGCAATTCCTGTATAATACCTATGCTACAGCGTGAATAATCCTCATACGTATAACGAAACTGGTTATAAATGAGACATATTATTCTAGAGCGTGAGACATTACAGTGTCTAATTTATGTACGGAAATATGATACTGTAGCAGAGCAACTATTACCCGAGGCTGTGGTCGATATATATGGTAAAGAAATCACAAGTCTCGGCACAGTAATGCGAACCACCATTTGCAAAGGCCAGACAACTGGCAGAGGTGGGGTGGTTTGAGGTTCATGGAATCGGAGAAGATTTGGAAATGGAAAAAGCTCGAACACAACGGAAACGGCCGGACAGAGTTGTGCCACTGTGTAGAGTAGTCTACAGCCCCTAGGAACAATGAAAAGGGCTGACAGCCTTTCCAGTACGCAGCGATCAATGCGAGCACTAAAGGAAGGATTAGTTAGGAAGCTTAGTTGATTGTGAGAATTTTCTAAGCTAGGTGCACATACGGGACATTCTGATAGAAGAGGACAATAGAGAAGCAGAGTTCTGTGGCAGAACCGTGTTATCTGTAAGCAGAGTGAAGTTATCATGTATTTTAGACACAGGCTGCCATGTCAGGGTGCTTGGTAAATCAGCATTCAGGAAATGTAAAGAGATAGAATCATGGCTAGTACTGTTACTGCAAAAGACCAAGATGAAATGAACGATACATTGGAAGTGTGTGGAAGTAGAAAGACAAGCTATGTCTGATTATGAGTCACATTTGAAATGTGAATTCTGTGATGGTGCCTTTTCTGTCAATGGAAGTGATTTGGAGATCAACTTTATGTATTCCTAACTATCTGTCAGGAGCTTGGTAGGAGAGGGGTGGAGAAATGAGTTTACCCATCCCAGTGTGTATTTGAAGTTTGATGAGAATCATCTAAAGATGGATCTGAGATGCAAGTGGAGGCAGAACCATTTGAGGAATGTATTTTGTTTTCTGATCTCATCCGATGTGCTGACCTTGCAAAAGTCATGTAAGATGAGGACAATGTTGCCGAAGGTTTCTCTGAGAAGGATAGGACAGAGTTTTTGAAAATTCTTCAGTGCCACCCCATCATATTTCTTGATCCCCTGAAATGGTGAAACATTTTAAGTATGAGTTCTGTGTGAAAGAATACATTAAATTTTTGTACCTGTTCTTTAAACTGATATGGAAAGGATGAATCAGAAATTGAGTAATTCTTAAAGTAAGATGTAATAGTAATAAGTGTCAGTTCTTTAACAGTCCCGTTCTAGTTCTGAAGAAGAAAGGTAACTCCATTTGGTTTGTGTTAAATTCCTAACAAACGAAGACATTTTACCCAAAACCTACAGACCTGAGAGCCTGAATGAGTTGTTGTAGTTTTTCCATAGTTTAGTTTTGTCGTCAGTAGATTTACATGTGCGTTTCTGGTAAACTGAGCTGCACCCATTTCCCCAGTACACCGCTTTCGTTCATGCTTGTTGTTGTTGTTGTGGTCTTCAGTCCTGAGACTGGTTTGATGCAGCTCTCCATGCTACTCTATCCTGTGCAAGCTTTTTCATCTCCCAGTACCTACTGCAACCTACATTCTTCTGAATCTGCTTAGTGTATTCATCTCTTGGTCTCCCTCTACGATTTTTACCCTCCACGCTGCCCTCCAATACTAAATTGGTGATCCCTTGGTGCCTCAGAACATGTCCTACCAACCGATCCCTCCTTCTGGTCAAGCTGTGCCACAAACTTCTCTTCTCCCCAATCCTATTCAATACTTCCTCATTAGTTATGTGATCTACCCATCTAATCTTCAGCATTCTTCTGTACCACCACATTTCGAAAGCTTCTATTCTCTTCCTGTCCAAACTATTTATCGTCCATGTTTCACTTCCATACATGGCTACACTCCATACAAATACTTTCAGAAATGACTTCCTGACGCTTAAATCTATACTCGATGTTAACAAATTTCTCTTCTTCAGAAACGCTTTCCTTGCCATTGCCAGTCTACATTTTATATCCTCTCTACTTCGAGCATCATCAGTTATTTTGCTCCCCAAATAGCAAAAGTCCTTTACTACTTTAAGTGTCTCATTTCCTAATCTAATTCCCTCAGCATCACCAGACTTCATTAAACTACATTCTATTATCCTTGTTTTGCTTTTGTTGATGTTCATCTTATATACTCCTTTCAAGACACTGTCCATTCCATTAAACTGCTCTTCCAAGTCCTTTGCTGTCTCTGACAGAATTACAATGTCATCGGCGAACCTCAAAGTTTTTATTTCTTCTCCATGAATTTTAATACCTACTCCGAATTTCTCTTTTGATTCCTTTACTGCTTGCTCAATATACAGATTGAACAACATCGAGGAGAGGCTACAACCCTGTCTTACTCCTTTCCCAACCACTGCTTCCCTTTCATGCCCCTCGACTCTTATAACTGCCATCTGGTTTCTGTACAAATTGTAAATAGCCTTTCGCTCCCTGTATTTTACCCCTGCCACCTTTAGAATTTGAAAGAGAATATTCCAGTCAACATTGTCAAAAGCTTTCTCTAAGTCTACAAATGCTAGAAACGTAGGTTTGCCTTTCCTTAATCTTTCTTCTAAGATAAGTCGTAAGGTCAGTATTGCCTCACGTGTTCCAAAATTTCTACGGAATCCAAACTGATCTTCCCCGAGGTTGGCTTCTACTAGTTTTTCCATTCGTCTGTAAAGAATTCGTGTTAGTATTTTGCAGCTGTGACTTATTAAACTGATAGTTCGGTAATTTTCACATCTGTCAACACCTGCTTTCTTTGGGATTGGAATTATTATATTCTTCTTGACGTCTGAGGGTATTTCGCCTGTTTCATACATCTTGCTCACCATATAGTAGAGTTTTGTCAGGACTGGCTCTCCCAAGGCCGTCAGTAGTTCCAATGGAATGTTGTCTACTCCGGGGGCCTTGTTTCGACTCAGGTCTTTCAGTGCTCTGTCAAACTCTTCACGCAGTATCATATCTCCCATTTCATCTTCATCTACATCCTCTTCCATTTCCATAATATTGTCCTCAAGTACATCGCCCTTGTATAGACCCTCTATATACTCCTTCCACCTTTCTGCTTTCCCTTCTTTGCTTAGAACTGGGTTTCCATCTGAGCTCTTGATATTCATACAAGTCATTCTCTTATCTCCAAAGGTCTCTTTAATTTTCCTGTAGGCAGTATCTATCTTACCCCTAGTGAGATAGGCCTCTACATCCTTACATTTGTCCTCTAGCCATCCCTGCTTAGCCATTTTGCACTTCCTGTCGATCTCATTTTTGAGACGTTTGTATTCCTTTTTGCCTGCTTCATTTACTGCATTTTTATACTTTCTCCTTTCATCAATTAAATTCAATATTTCTTCTGTTACCCAAGGATTTCTACTAGCCCTCGTCTTTTTACCTACTTGATCCTCTGCTGCCTTCGCTACTTCATCCCTCAAAGCTACCCATTCTTCTTCTACTGTAGTTCTTTCCCCCATTCGTGTCAATTGTTCCCTTATGCTCTCCCTGAAACTCTGTACAACCTCTGGTTCTTTCAGTTTATCCAGGTCCCATCTCCTTAAATTCCCACCTTTTTGCAGTTTCTTCAGTTTTAATCTACAGGTCATAACCAATAGATTGTGGTCAGAGTCCACATCTGCCCCTGGAAATGTCTTACAATTTAAAACCTGGTTCCTAAATCTCTGTCTTACCATTATATAATCTATCTGATACCTTTTAGTGAGGCATCAAGGGATCACAAATTTAGCATTGGAGGGCAGCGTGGAGGGTAAAAATCGTAGAGGGAGACCAAGAGATCAATACACTAAGCAGATTCAGAAGGATGTAGGTTGCAGTAGGTACTGGGAGATGAAGAAGCTTGCACAGGATAGAGTAGCATGGAGAGCTGCATCAAACCAGTCTCAGGACTGAAGACCACAACAACAACAACCTTTTAGTATCTCCAGGGTTCTTCCATGTATACAACCTTCTTTCATGATTCTTAAACCAAGTGTTAGCTATGATTATGTTGTGCTCTGTGCAAAATTCTACCAGGCGGCTTCCTCTTTCATTTCTTAGCCCCAATCCATATTCACCTACTATGTTTCCTTCTCTCCCTTTTCCTACACTCGAATTCCAGTCACCCATGACTATTAAATTTTCGTCTCCCTTCACAATCTGAATAATTTCTTTTATTTCATCATACATTTCTTCAATTTCTTCGTCATCTGCAGAGCTAGTTGGCATATAAATTTGTAATACTGTAGTAGGTGTGGGCTTCGTATCTATCTTGGCCACAATAATGCGTTCACTATGCTGTTTGTAGTAGCTTACCCGCATTCCTATTTTCCTATTCATTATTAAACCTACTCCTGCGTTACCCCTATTTGATTTTGTGTTGATAACCCTGTAGTCACCTGACCAGAAGTCTTGTTCCTCCTGCCACCGAACTTCACTAATTCCCACTATATCTAACTTTAACCTATCCATTTCCCTTTTTAAATTTTCTAACCCACCTGCCCGATTAAGGGATCTGACTTTCCACGCTCCAATCCGTAGAACGCCAGTTTTCTTTCTCCTGATAACGACATCCTCTTGAGTAGTCCTTGCCCGGAGATCCGAATGGGGGACTATTTTACCTCCGAAATATTTTACCCAAGAGTTTCCCCTTGCTTTCTTAATAGTTCTTAATAGTTTCATAAGCTTCATTTTGGTACCTAACCGAATTGCGGACAGGCTGTTAAATATTTTCAGAGAAATTTTGAAAAATTTAAGTTTGGTAAACAAAGATCAAATTTTGGGATATGTTATATTGTCTGGTAGAATTCAGTCTGATCTGAGTAATTTACTACTAATTAAGGAATATCTAATGCTCACAATTAAACAAAAAGTACAAACTTCTTTAGGTCTGATAAATTTCTATAAAATATTTATTGATTTAAATATTATCGCAACACCCAAAACTTGAACACTGACTGGAAACAGAACAGCATGAAGCTGTGATGAGCGAGCACAAGGTTAGTTGCAAATTATTAAAGATGTGCTGCATGATTTTCCTCTTGATTCGCAATCTAATTTAGATAAAGAATTTTTTACTAGAAAGACAGGTCCATAGTTGATTTCTGTACAGGAATGTTCCAAAAGGTAGAGGAAGATACTATTATGGTATGTATGACAACTGCTTTTGCAAGCCATGAGTTATTAAGATAAGGGCATAAGTATTATTTGTTGAAAAAATCGGCAGCCAGGAACACAAAACAAATTTAATTTCTTTACCAATTCCAGGCACTTAGTGTCCTTCTTCAGAAGATAAACGCTATAACTAGAAGTGATAGTGAGGGTGAAAAACAAGCAGGTGTATGCTGCATATTACTGTAGTCATAAGGATCATAGTGGTGTAAGGAAGCCACTAAGTGCAGATATCAGGCGAGAGCTTGAGCTGATTACTTACGGTCGGTGAAGATGGAGCAAGTGCTAAGTAATATTGTTATAGAAATTGAAGCTGATGACATTGTTTGGGCATTTATCAAGTGCAGATATTTGTTGTACAGATGAGTCTTGAAGGTTGAAACGTCCCCTTTGAACAATTATACAAGACTGTGCTTAAACTGACACGCAGTATTTTTAGCGCAACGCAATCTGACTTTCAAAAATCCCTACAAAAGAATGGCCCTGACTAACATCAACCTATACAATTTCACAAATCACTTACCTCACAAAAATCTTTGTTACTCGAACTACTGCAATACAGCGAGCGCCACTACTGCCAGCTAAGTAAAAGATTCAAACTACGGAAGGCGCTAACTACTGATAGGCATAGTTAGCAAATGAAAGATTTTCATAGAGAAGAAACGATGTATTTACCTTAATAGCGTTGAAAAATCATAATATACATAGCAGTTCATGACATCCAGTCTTACAAATTTCCAAACTCCGCCATTTCTCTCCCCACATCCACCACTGCTGGCGGCTCACCTCCAACTGCGCAACGCTACGCGCTGTTCACATCCAGCTGCCCAACACTACAATGGCAGACACCAATGCAAACTAGCCACAGACTGCACACAGCACAGCCAGTGATTTTCATACAGAGCGCTACGTGGCGTTACCAATATAAAAACCTAAACAGCCTACTTACATAGCCCCCATGCTCCCCACAAAAATTTTACAAATTGTTTTGGGCAGTGGCCAATACAGATTTGAAAAAAAATTTCATAATTACAATAACAAAGAAATCAAATACACACACTTTTTAATACAATGTTGGTCAAAGTCCATAAAGACAGTCCTGATCGTTCATCACAGTAAAATTGCAGTGTTTTTCTCAAAGTCCTAGCAGTAAAAGAAAATGCACTCGGAAGTAGTGGATTTCCATGCAGTCTTGAAGAAGTAGCGGTGTCCTTCCAACGGAAAGACAGTGCTGACTCTCGACATGCAGACAGGTAATGGGCCACAACAGAGCAAACCCACAGCAGAGTCAGTCGAAGTTTTGAAGAATATTGGTAGGTAGGTCATCAAAGAGCAGGCCCACTGTAGTCCCAGTAGAGATTACGGTATTGGTGGGCCACCAGAGATGCAGACCCACTGCAGTCCTTGTAGAAATAATGGTATTGGTGGGTCATCAAAGGTGCAGACCCACTGCAGTCCTTGTAGAAATGATGGTATTGGTGGGTCATCAAAGGTGCAGACCCACTGTAGTCTTTGTAGAGACGGCCAGCAGCCATCTGTTGCGACTGTGCAGGTGCACAATCACCATCGAAGAGTGTTGCCGGTAGATGCAACTGAGTCAGTTTTAGCTTGCAAGGTGTCGTGATTTTCATGAACAATAGTTTGCAGTTCTTTTATGGCTGCTTCGTGATTCTGTAATGCATTTTCATGACGCGAAAAAATAGGTTGGAAATGCTCACAAATTTGTGTTTTTACGTCATTACAGACTTTTTGACATTTCGATTCAATGTTATGTAACTCATTAGTTAAATCTTTACGTGTTTGTTCAAGTGTGGTGTCTAACTTCCGAAGATTTTGTTCCATTGTGTCTAACTGTTGCTGTGTTTGTCTCTGGTGTTGTTCCATTGTGTCTAACTTTTGAAGATTTTGTTCCATTGTGTCTAACTGTTGCTGTGTTTGTCTCTGGTGTTGTTCCATTGTGTCTAACTTTTGAAGATTTTGTTCCATTGTGTCTAACTTTTGAAACTTTTGTCCCATTTGTTGCATTAATTGTAATAACAATGCACTGGTGTCTGAAACATGTTCCTCAGTGCTATTCGGCAATCCATTTGAACCGGCAATATTCGCATTTTGAAAAGCAGGAAATGTGTCTTGACTTACTTGAGAAAACGGCGAGAACGCAAAACCTGAATCTACAGTATTTGCAAGATTGTGTCCTGTCATTTCGGATTCCTGAGGCAAGCTGTTGCCGACCGATCGATCGATAATGCTTCCCTGTTCACTAATTGTTTCACTGCCTACACCATTATTTGCAGCCCGCTCCATTTCCCTATGCACAATTACCAAATTACTACTTTGAACATTAGGTAATTCATTACACGGTGGCGCTAACACACTGCTTTCGTCTTCACTGTCATTTCTCAGTTTACTTTGGAGCCTAGTATTACGTTTTTCACACGCCATTATTGTCACAATATTTCACACGACAACACAGAAAAGCACAATTTGAAGAGCAAAATAAGAAAACACATTAACATAGCACTGAAAATAATATCTAGTTAATTGCAAGCGCAGCTGCGAAAGCCTTGGTGCAAATCTACATGCATGCCACAACTGTTTTACTGTACAAGAATGAAAAACTACAACTACAAAGGAAATTCTCTCTACAATTACGCGCTACCAATAAACAAAGGCTGCACTAATTACACAAACTACAAGAAAAAATCAGAAAATTCCAGTGAGGTATCCACGGCTAAGGGTCGACATATGAAACGTTCCCTTAGAACAATTATACAAGACTGTGCTTAAACTGACACACAGTATTTTTAGTGCAACGCAATCTGACTTTCAAAAATCCCTACAAAAGAATGGCCCTGACTAACATCAACCTATTCGTTTCACAAATCACTTACATCACAAAAATCTTCGTTACTCGAACTACTGCAATACAGCAAGCGCCACTACTGCCAGCTAAATAAAAGATTCAAACTACGGAAGGCACTAACTACTGATAGGCATAGTTAGCAAACGAAAGATTTTAATAGAGAAGAAACGATGTATTTACCTTAATAGTGTTGAAAAATCATAATATACATAGCAGTTCATGACATCCAGTCTTACAAATTTCCGAACTCCGCCATTTCTCTCCCCACATCCACCACTGCTGGTGGCTCACCTCCAACTGCGCAACGCTACGCACTGTTCACATCCAGCTGCCCAACACTACAATGGCAGACAACAATGCAAACTAGCCACAGACTACACACAGCACAGCCAGTGCTTTTCATACAGCGCGCTACGTGGCGTTACCAATATAAAAACCTAAACAGCCTACTTACAAGGTGTACATGGATCATAATGCACTTCGGTTGTTAATGAGTCGCAAGTTCACTCAACGCCGATTAGCCTGATGGGTGCTATATTTAGGAGTATATCAGTATTGTCCTTTTATTATTCACGTACCTGGCGAAGGAAGTTTGTTACAGACACATCGTTGAGAGCTCATGTCGAATTCTAAGCACCACCTATGACTGTCATGTGCGTAGTTTCTGTATATTTAGTTAAAGCATCTCTTGATAATATTATACATGAGCAGGATAAGAAATCTGTCCCCTGAGAGGTGAAACAACGTTGGACAGACAAGTAAAATGTTGCTTTGAGCTAATAAGTATAAGCATATACCTTTCGAAATGAGCGTAGAGTGAGTGGTAATGAGATGGACTCAAGTCACCAGTGTAGCAAGGTGAGCGTACATGGGTCTTACAGAAGAACTGCTTCATGAGAATTGCTCGACTACCTCTGACAAACATACGGTTAACAGTGGTTGAAATCCAGGCAGAATTTACAGCAGAATGTCACCACGAACCATTGCGAACAGATTGCCAGGAACTGGGTTGAGAATTCCATTTGCAGTGCATCATTTACTATTGACACTATGCCATATAGACGACTGAGACTAGCACAGTGCAGAATCATAATCAACTGGGAAACTGAGAGACATTCTGTGAAGTTCAGCAGTCAAACTTACTTTGCGCAGTTCCAACATTGTTATAGCAGGAAGACTCAGAGTTATATTCATACTTATTATTTCTGTTTTTTTTTTAATCACTGACTATTTGGGACACAAACTCTTGAAAGTTGATCGGCTGTGAATAACCTATGTGTGAATCTTACTTCAGTAAACAATTTAGAACCACTCTGGTATTTTATAAGCACTGTTATCTGAACAAACAGAGGGGCAAGATACTGTCTTTTTTAGTTTAATACTAAAATTTTATGTTTTGGCTAATGATTTACTTTAATCAGCGCTGGAAAAGCGTTTACTTCCTTAAATACAAATTTTACAATCTGACAAATGGTGTGTATGTGTGTGTGTGTGTATGAGAGAGAGAGAGAGAGAGAGAGAGAGAGAAAGAGAGATGGAAACGTTTAACATATTACTGATATTTAATGATTAAACTCCCATTCCATTTGGAATTAACGTCCATGTATGTATGTCCAGCATCTCCTCCTAAACCACTGGATTGACATCAACCAAAGTTAGTGTACATACTTATTGTTATTGATAATCATTGTTGTGGGGTTAAGAACCTCCTGGATAGGGACGAGAGGTGTTTTCTACCCCTGATATGCAGGCTGCCTGTGCAGGTATGTCAGCATGCATTGCGGGGCAACACGTCTGGGTGGCCACAGTTGAACAGATAGAGGGGCAAGGAGTGAATGGACAGAGAAAGGGGGATGGTAGGATGGAATCGAGAGTGAGAGGGAGAATATGGACAGAGAAAGAGTTGTGCAGGTACGAGCATCAGCACACCTTGCAAGAGCAACTTATGTGCTTTGTTAAGCAGAGGGAGAGGAGGGTAGAGTATTTTTAGTGAGAGGGAGTAGATGAGGTGGTAGAGAAAGGATTGAGGAGGTGATGGAGAGAAAGAAAGAGGGGAGGAGGAGAAAGATAAAGGAGAGGTGTAATGGAAAGGGAGGAGGTAACAGATGGGGGGAGGGAGGAGAAGTTATGGCCAGAAAGTGGGCGTGGAGGATAATGGGAAAGAGTGGGGACAGGAGGAGATGGAGACAGATAGTAAGGAGGAGAAAATGGATAAGAGTTGGGAGGAAGAGGGAGACGGAGAGGGGGAGAGGTTCAAATGGTTCAAATGGCTCTGAGCACTATGGGACTTAACATCTATGGTCATCAGTCCCCTAGAACTTAGAACTACTTAAACTTAACTAACCTAAGGACAGCACACAACACCCAGCCATCACGAGGCAGAGAAAATCCCTGACCCCGCCGGGAATCGAACCCGGGAACCCGGGCGTGGGAAGCGAGAACGCTACCACACGACCACGAGATGCGGGCGAGGGGGAGAGGAAGAGATGTACATAGAGAGGAGGCGATGTGTGCAATATATGTGTTGATCCATGTTGACAGAGATGTTGAATGCACATTATTTGTGTGTGATATGCTGTAAATGGGTAAGTGCTGTTATGTCCTGTTTTCTGTTGCTTTTATTTGAGCTAGGTCCTGTGGAAACTTTCATTGTTAACTCTGAGTCGTGTAATTTATAAGTAAGTTCTTGTCCTTTCCTAAAAAATGTATAGTGAAAAATATTTAACACCATACTTCAGATCCATCATGATGATGACTGAAGTCAAAACTTCTTTTCATTAAAACATGATGATGCAATAGAAATATTTTACTAAATTTTTAATAACCTTTGTAGCTGTCCTAGAAGCTATTGTATTTCTGCTGCAGCTAGACACCTGATTTGTGGAAGACGTTTCTGCGGCGAATGTGTATGGAGGAGATGGAACGGGAGGACTGCTAGGGAGTGCGGACGAAGCCACAGGGCCCGTAAGCCGAAACGACACCCAGCTCGCCGCTCGCTGCCAGCCGAGAACAAAACACCAGGAAAACAATTCCGACCATTGGCTACGCAAGAGCGCCCTTTTAATTAAAGCTCACGTTACAATAAATTAACGGCGAGCGATAGCCGCTCGCAGTCCGACCGGCCGCAAATTTCACTGAACTCTGCACAGGCGAGTCTGCCGGAGCTGTAACGCCACGCCGTGGGGCAGCACGCGGAAAGGGGGGGGGGGAGGGAGGGAGGGAGGTGAAAGGAACGCGGAATTCACGAACCGATGGCGCTGGGGTGTATTTCCGTTTATTTATATTTCTTCCACTCGCTGCAAAGCGTGCTTTCCGAAGCCATCTTAGCATTGTAGACTACATTATCGAAAATTAGTTTGGATTTGGTTACATCATACTAGCTGAGAAATCTGGCATTGTCCGGGAATTTACTAATCCCAGTCTTGTATTAATCCATTTCCTCTCTTTATCGATCTCGTTCATCTCCCTCTTTCTGTCCCCCTCCTCTTCCCCCATCTCTTTGTCCATCTCTGCCTCTTCCCTTCCTCTGTCTATTCTCTTCTCCCCATCTGTCTGTTCATCTCATCCTCTCCCATCTCTCTGCCTGTCTCTTCTTCTTCCTGTCCCTGCCCATCTCCTCCTCTTTCTTTTCCCTGCCAACTCCTCCTCATCCCTCTCTCTGTCCATTTCCCCCTCCCCTTCTCGTCCATCTACTCCTTTTCCTATCTGTGGCTATCTCTTCCTTTCGCCTCGCCGTGTATCCATCTCCTCATCCTCTCTTCTCTCTCCATGTTATCACACACAAATAGTAGGCTGCTTGATCTTACCCCTACAGTATTTCTATCCAGAATGTTACTAACATCGATTCACGGATGCAGAATGAGCCTTTTATCCGTGGATTTTGTTGCATTAGCACATGTGAAATATATTTCACACACACTGAACATATTTCGTGCATTTTCACACATATTTCGCCTGTATGTCCAACGAATTTTGCCCTGCAGTTCCATTTTCAAGCAACTTAGTGTTTGTGACGTACTATTTCCTAAATTATGTGCTGTACGATCTATAAATCTGCAGGTACATCCAGTGGTATATGTGCCTACTGTCTCCAAAGTGTGTTGTGAATATACATTTTTTAGTAACTAAACCAAGAGACACAATCATAATCCAAGTACACATGCCAACTATGGGGCACGAGGATGATAAGAGCTGAAAATCTTGTCATCATGGCAGATATGAATATCGTTGTTGGGGAAGGTACAGAAAAGGGTGTGGCAGGGAATTTTGGATTAGGATTAGGAAATGGAAGAGGGGATAAACTTTTAGAATTCTGCCAAAGAAATAAACTTTGCATTACAAATACCTTCTTTAATCTTCATCCAAGAAGAAGATATACTTGAAAAATGCCTGGTGACATTAACAGGTATCAAATTGACTTCATATTAGTGAAGCAAAGATTTAAAAACCAAGTTAAGGACAGCAGAACATATCCGGGCTGTGATGTGGAATACTCTTTATGATGACGACTGAACTAAAATTCAAGAATATTAAAAAAAGAAGTACATGTAAATGGGATTTGATAAACCTGAAAAATGAAAATACACTGAACCACTATCAACTAGAAACAGAGAAGAAAACAAATTCAGAGGGCTGCAATGATATCCAAAGCAGCTGGGAAAAAATAAAAACTGGTAGTTTCGAAGCAGCAGAAGAAGTAATACGAAATGAAAGGACAGAGAAAAGGAAGGAATGGATCACTAATGACATACTAAATATGATGGAAGAAAGAAGGAAATTAAAAAATTCTGTGAAGAGGGAAGACCAAGAGAAATACAAGAGTCTGAAAAACAGAATCAACAGAGAGGCAAAACAAGCAAGAGAAAAATAGCCTGATGATATCTCTATTTCAGTTGAGGACAACATGAGAAAGGGAAACATTGACAAGGCCTATAAATGTGTGAGACATTTCTTTGGAGACAGAAGAAACATATGTAGGTCTGTGATGGATGAAAATGGCAAATTGTTGGATGATGATGATGAAGTTGCAAGAAGATGGAGTATTTCTATGCGGTGTGGGGGTCCGCATAGGGTGAGACAGCCGGATGACATCGGAAAGCCGGCCGAAGTGGCCGTGCGGTTAAAGGCGCTGCAGTCTGGAACCGCAAGACCGCTACGGTCGCAGGTTCGAATCCTGCCTCGGGCATGGATGTTTGTGATGTCCTTAGGTTAGTTAGGTTTAACTAGTTCTAAGTTCTAGGGGACTAATGACCTCAGCAGTTGAGTCCCATAGTGCTCAGAGCCATTTTGACATCGGAAAAGTTCAGAGAAGGGCAGCTCGTTTTGTACTATCGCGAAGTAGGAGAGATAGTGCCACAAGCATGATACGTGAATTGGAGTGGCAATCATTAAAACAAAGGCGTTTTTCTTTGCGAAGGGATCTTCTCATGAAATTTCAATCACCAATTTTCTCCTCCTTGCGTAGGGAGGAATGGTCATCACTATAAAATAAAAGACATCAGGGGTCCCGCAGAAAAATTTAAGTGCTCACTTTTCCCGCGTGCCATTCAAGAGTGGAACGGTAGAAAGAAAACTTGAAGGTGGTTCATTGAACCCTCTGCCAGGCATTTTATTGTGAATAGCTGAGTAATCACGTAGATGTAGATGCAGTTTGAGGAACAATGTGGCGAGTTCAAATTTATGTGGTGTAGTGTGTTGCCCCCCCCTCCCCCCCGCGCCCCCCTCCCCCCCGCGACCCCCCTCCCCCCCCCCGATCCCCCCCCCCCCGCCAGCCCACCAACTCGCCAGATCTGAATCCGATCGACTTGTGATCGCAGATTCGCAGATGTGGTGTCAAATGCCTCCAGAGATCTACCAGGGCCTCATTGTTGCCATGCTACGACGCGTCGTCGCTGCTATCCGTGCCAAAGGTGGACATACCGTCTATCAGTTAGGTTGCCATAATGTTATGGCGGATCAGTGTACATAAATGCTTGTGCATCCATTTTTATAGTTTGTCCGAATGTCGAATAATAGTCCGACTTTTACTGGCAATGTTCGAAGCGTTTCGAGGTCTAAGAACCCTATTTTCAGGAGCTGTATGCTAGTTAGTCATTCAGGTTCTGCAAAATAAAACTTGTCCTAAATATGTTTCGTGCTCCTTAAGACAAGCAACCCAATTTATGTCTTTAACGCCATGGTAAAAATTGTACTTTGTTTTGCTATCTCAGGGATCAAGCAATGTTTTACGGCCCAGTTTTGTTAGTTTATTTTGTACGCTTTATCTTGTAAAGAACAGCGGCTTTACCAAATTACCGGTTACTAAAATAAACATAATGAATTTATTCTCTAGGAAGTCAATGGGATGTTTTTAGGATATTACGCATTTTTGTATACTGAGCGACGAAGTGGAACTGTATAGGTGGGTACATGCAAAATGTGCTTACGAAAATTATGGTGATTCATAAATGAGTTGTTCGGTCCCCAACGAAGGTCGTAATATGCGGGAACTGTACAGGATCATGAGATACAATACTAGTGAATCCCTTACAAGACCGCGCTAGTTGAACTGCAACGCTGTAGATAGTGTAGAACAGAATTAGATATGTGAGCATCCGACGTAAACGTGACTCATGGCAGTGAAGTGGTGTGTACACTGATGAGCCAAGAAATTATAACCACCTACTTAAAAACGGTGTTAGTCCACCTCAGGAACACAATCCAGCAGTGATTCTGCGGGCTACGTGTTCGACAAGTACTTGAAAAGTTTCCAGAGGTTTGTGACGCCAGATGCCTACACACACATCACACACCCCTGGCGGCCGATAGCGTCCCACATGGCTTTCATCTGATTAAGATAAGCCAAATTTGATGGCCAAGACATGAACGTGAGTTCACTATCATGCTCACCAGACAACTGCATCACGATTCTGGCCTTGCTACACAGACAGTTGTCCTGCTGGAAGATGCCATCGTTGTTGGGGAAGACATCAGGCATAAGCGGTTACAGGTGGTCCCTAATAGCGTTCACCTAGTCCACGGCTGTTATGGTGCCTTAGATTACTGCCGTACATCCCAAGGAAGTCGAGGTGAATGTCCTCGATTACTTAGTACTCTTCCCGCCGGCCTACATTCGTGGCATGATGCAGGTTTCGAGAAACTGGTCGCCTGGATGACGGCCTATCTGGACACGACCACTGACCTGGTTTAACAATAAACTGGCTTCATCCGACCAGGTGACGCGATTCCATTGATCCGCAGTCCAGTCTGGATGATCCCATGCCCGCTGTAATCGTAACTGAAAATGTCGTTGGATCAACATGGGAAGCGTGGGGATGGTCTGCAGAGGAACACCGTGTTCAGCACCGTGCGCTGAACGTGTGCTCCAATAAACTTGGGCCTGCACCAGCACTGTACTTTGTCATCAGATCTATCACCGCCTATCCTGCTGTAGAGAGCGGGCAAGCGTCTGATCCCTATGCTCTGTGATCAGGCAAAGACGTCCGCTATCTTGTCGCCTACTCGTGGCTTCAGCATTCTTCAACCAGTTCCCATAGATGGTCACGACAGTAGCATAAGAACAGCCGACCACTTTCACCTTTTCCGAGATGCTCGCTCCAGATACCATATCGCAATGATCTGGCTTATGTCAGTGGATTTCCGCAATTGTCGGTAGAATGAGTCTCCATTCGGCTTTGCTCCCCTCACATATCTTCCTTACTGCGTAACGAGTCGTCAGAGGCACCAGGCAGCATCCAGTCTCGCAGTGGGCGGTGGGCATAATGTTTTGTCGTATGAAATCTTCACAGTAAGATAGATCGACATGAATACGTGACACAGTAGAAGTAAGGACCTATCGTGTTTGAGTTACCCATGACCACCCGGTGAATGGTTTCCTAATATACTTGTGTATCGACTGTCCAACGTGTCTAAAAGTAACAGTGTACCAATTACAACCACGTAACAGTGAGTGAAAACATTTGTCATACATATTCTCACTGACAGAGATGGGACACGTGTGTCACGTCATGTCAATGACAGTCGGTCTCTGTACGCCTTGAATGGGCCGTACAACAAGCGAACTGACTCTTTTCAAATCATTTAAGGCATCGAGTCCACCGACAACGCTTCGGGTGTGTAGAGCGTGTAGGTGAAGACTGAGCTAGTTCTGAGTAGATTATTGTATCGTGGCTTGGATCCACCAATTCAAGTTACCATGAATGTGAACCGGGGTTTTCATTTGTACATCCGCGATAACCAGCTGTTGCCCACCCTTCTACTTGTCTGTGATAAGTGGACACTCCGTTATTAAAAAGTTACACGACCGACTTCACAGGGCCGCAGGCATGAACTCTTGATTTGATGAGTACTGACAGACCCTACTGCTCCTCGACTAGCGTGCTAAATCACCCGATCTTACTCCCGTAGAAACAGTCTCGGACTATTTAGAACAGCAGACTGAACGCGATATTCAGTATCCCCGTAATTTAATTACTGTGTGGGACAGCCAGTGAGGTGTTTCAGGTATACATAATGTATATGAAGAAACTTGTGGACACTCCTTCCTTTGCTTAGGTAACTATAAAGGACGGAGACGGTGTTAGACGGTATTTTCGTGATACCTGGGGGCGACCAATTTTTTGTCCTGTTTGCTAATATCCTATAACCCTGCATTTTAATGACGTCCGTGGTATACTGCGACATCCCCTGTCTGCTGTGTACCTTCCCCCTTCTTCCCAGCTGTCAGTACCACAACCTTTCAGTTGGCTCTCAGCTGAATCGTTCCTTCTGCAGAGGCAGCAGGTAGTGGCTTGGACACCTGCAGAAAGCACATGTGCTAATAATACCTGACCAGGTACAGTGACCGTGGGATCAACAGCTTAACAGCAAGGATCAAGAGCAGCAGCCAGTGACTTTGGCAGAGGGGGAGTCGGAGTCCCCGGGTCAGCTCCGGGCAGCCACGCCCTGCGGCCCCGAGTATCAATCTCCATCCATCACTGCCGCCAACTCCCGCGCGTGGAAACAACCGCCCACGCCGCTGGCCGGAGCGAGTCGCCTTCCACCCCCGCGTGTTTCTGCCTCTCGCACCGGCGCGGCCGCACACCAATCATCGCTTCGTTGTAGGTAGCCGCTCTTTTTCTTCCTTCAATCTCCTAGTCTTCCAGTCTTCTACGGATTTCCACGCTTCTAAAAGATGTTGTATAACTCTTATTGGACAGTTCTGTACCTAGTATACCACTGTTCCCGACTTTTCCAATACAATTAGCCTTAAACAATATATCTGCCAATAATCTGCACGAAGTATAGACCCTAACTACTCGAAAAAAAGTAAACAAAATTAAAAAATAATCACTGTTTTTAAAAGTAATATGTGCATGAACCAAGCGCTAGCTCTGCGGAGGCCTACACGCAGTAACTTTCGCTAAACAGCGGTTGAAGAGACACTGTTGGTAGCCCTGGGTTCATCTGGAGTGCCACTTGCTCAACAGTTGCACTTCCATCTCCCAACTGTTGTTCATTCCTTTCGTCTGTGGCCCGTGGTGCACCACATTTGCCTCAGAGACCGTTTTGTTTACTGCCATTTTGCCACGCACGGTATACTTTAACCACTTTGACACACGAACTGTTTACAAACTTAGCCGTTTTAGAAATTCTTCCACCCTTACCTGAAAGCAAATGATCATACTGTTTTGGATGCCAGGTAAATCGCTCCATTTCCACATTACAAACACAACGGAACTGTTTTCCGCGTCGTTCGAAGCGGTTTGCCTACCCTCCACTGCCAGTGCTGCCATCTGTCGTCTTTGAGTGGTTATTGCTGTGGTATCGATAGCCACGATGCCGCGGCATAGGTGCAAGTACTTAAGTTGGCACTACGACCTACACCGACGATAGCGCCCTCTAGCAGGCGCTGTGCAGATCTAAGAGCTCCGCTGCAGATTCGGCCCATTTCATCAAGAGCAGACGGCCTGGAAACATCGCTTCAACCTCAGCTTGCTATTGAGACTATCTACTACATACGACGGGAATACGGTTTTGCACCTAGGGGCTCTTCGGTTGTAAAGTTACGTATGTCATTGACTAATAATTAAATGTACTTTCACGTAAAAAGCTGTACCGAGATTCTTACCTAACCTGCTCCTACTCACTTCCAACATTCTGCTACCCATTCAGTTTACAGGAGCAGACCCACGCGCCGCCTTCCAGGCGGGATACAAAAATTGCACCTTAACGTCTAATATAAGCGGTAATCACAGCGCTGTGACTGGATCGAGTCTAATGGATTCTATGACGCACGTTAGAAACATCCAGCGACAGAAGAATGGACTCCACAGATCCACCAGTTAAGCTGAGATGTTCTCGCTTCCCACGCCCGGGTTCCCGGGTTCGATTCCCGGCGGGGTCAGGGATTTTCTCTGCCTCGTGATGACTGGGTGTTGTGTGCTGTCCTTAGGTTAGTTAGGTTTAAGTAGTTCTAAGTTCTAGAGGATTGACGACCATAGATGTTAAGTCCCATAGTGCTCAGAGCCATTTGAACCATTTGAGCTGAGTTCCCCACGGGGAAAACTAGTGACACTGCGAGTTTAAATCAGTTCTGGTCCCGTGCTCAGGTGGACTAATTACACACAGAACAAAACTCCTGCGGACAAGATACACGAGGTACCGGGCGTCATAATTTGTGACGGCAAAACTCGTCACCTGTCACAATTCGGGCAGAAAAATACGGTTTCCAGCGGAAATTTTCAGCGGATCTGGAATTATTACGACTAGCAGAACACGTTACAAACAACCTTAGCATAACCAAGGTCACCAGCGAAATTTTTCTAGACATATGAAAAGTATACGGCAAGGTTTGGAGAGAACACGTAATCCGGAAACCGGAAGAACAAACGCCAGTACCGACCGACTTGTTACATCAAACTCATTGCTAATTACATCTACATCTACATCTACATCTACATCTACATCTACATGATTACTCTGCAATTCACATTTAAGTGCTTGGCAGAGGGTACGTCGAACCACAATCATACTATCTCTCTACCATTCCACTCCCGAACAGCGCGCGGGAAAAACGAACACCTAAACCTTTCTGTTCGAGCTCTGATTTCTCTTATTTTATTTTGATGATCATTCCTACTTATGTAGGTTGGGCTCAACAAAATATTTTCGCATTCGGAATAGAAAGTTGGTGACTGAAATTTCGTAAGTAGATCTCGCCGCGACGAAAAACGTCTTTGCTTTAATGACTTCCATCCCAACTCGCGTATCATATCTGCCACACTCTCTCCCCTATTACGTGATAATACAAAACGAGCTGCCCTTTTTTGCACCCTTTCGATGTCCTCCGTCAATCCCACCCGGTAAGGATCCCACACCGCGCAGCAATATTCTAACAGAGGACGAACGAGTGTAGTGTAAGCCGTCTCTTTAGTGGACTTGTTGCATCTTCTAAGTGTCCTGCCAATGAAACGCAGCCTTTGGCTCGCCTTCCCCACAACATTATCTATGTGGTCTTTCCAACTGAAGTTGTTCGTAATTTTAACGCCCAGGTACTTAGTTGAATTGACAGCCTTGAGAATTGTACTATTTATCGAGTAATCGAATTCCTACGGATTTCTTTTGGAACTCATGTGGATCACCTCACACTTTTCGTTATTTAGCGTCAACAGCCACCTGCCACACCATACAGCAATCTCTTCTAAATCGCTTTGCAACTGATACTGGTCTTCGGATGACCTTACTAGACGGCAAATTACATCTGCGAACAACCTAAGAGAACTGCTCAGATTGTCACCCAGGCCATTTATATAGATCAGGAACAGCAGAGGTCCCAGGACGCTTCCCTGGGGAACACCTGATATCGCTTCAATTTTACTCGATGATTTGCCGTCTATTACTACGAACTGCGAGCTTCCTGACAGGAAATCACAAATCCAGTCGCACAACTGAGACGATACGCCGTAGGCCCGCAGCTTGATTAGAAGTCGCTTGTGAGGAACGGTGTCAAAAGCTTTCCGGAAATCTAGAAATACGGAATCAACTTGAGATCCCCTGTCGATAGCGGCCATTACTTCGTACGAATAAAGAGCTAGCTGCGTTGCACAAGAACGATGTTTTCTGAAACCATGCTGATTACGTATCAATAGCTCGCTACCTTCGAGGTGATTCATAATGTTTGAATACAATATATGCTCCAAAACCATACTGCAAACCGACGTCAATGATATGGGTCTGTAGTTCGATGTGTTACTCCTACTACCCTTCTTAATCACTGGTGCGACCTGCGCAATTTTCCAATCTGTAGGTACAGATCTATCGGTGAGCGAGCGGTTGTATGTGATTGCTAAGTAGGGAACTATTGTATCAGCGTAATCTGAAAGGAACCTAATCGGTATACAATCTGGACCTGAAGACTTGCCCGTATCAAGCGATTTGAGTTGCTTCGAAACCCCGAAGGTATCTACTTCTAAGAAACTCATGCTAGCAGCTGTTCGTGTTTCAAATTCTGGAATATTCCATTCATCTTCCCTGATGAAGGAATTTCGGAAAACTGCGTTCAATAACTCCGATTTAGCGGCACAGTCGTCGGTAACAGTGCCATCGGCACTGCGCAGCGAAGGTATTGACTGCGTCTTGCCGCTTGTGTACTTTACATACGACCAGAATTTCGTCGGATTTTGTACCAAATTTCGAGAGAGTGTTTCGTTGTGGAACCTATTAAAGGCATCTCGCATTGAAGTCCGTGCCAAATTTCGCGCGTCTGTAAATTTTAGCCAATCTTCGGGAATCTTTCAAAAATACTGTACGATAGCTCTGTGCCTCCAAGTTGCACAAAATCTACATCACGAATTCCATATGGACACAGTAACTGAAGTGATTAGAAAGCGGTCGAGGAAGTTACATAATAAAGTAGACAAGCTGAGAGACTCAGTGTCTCGTGCACGAACATTAGATTGGACCATACCACTCCCATGGCACCGGTATAAAGTACCACGATCATTAGTACAATGAAAATATGAACTATTGCACGAGCTGGAGATATCTTACGCACCAACACAAATGACCTGGTAAGTTAGCCACAAATGCTTATCAAACAAATGAGGTGAACAGACCAAAATTATGGATCGTTGTTGACGATGGGACTTCATTCTTCGGGGCGAAAAGAAAGGGTAACTTCTCTAGAGTGTACTTCTCCCGCTTATGGTACAGGAGAAACAAGTAATATATTGCGATAATTCAGTTATTTAGAGAGAGAGAGAGAGAGAAGTAAGTTGAATATTTGTGGATTTTCTAAATTTGTTTATTTAATAAATTGCTTTTAAAAGCAATTAAGTAGTGTGACGCTGTTCTGTTTCGGCTCGATGGTGATGGGTGTCCCAGTCGAGATGACGTGGAATGGCGTCCGTCGATCACAACAACGCCAATCTGTAAATATTAGAAAAAAAGCAAACTCCTCGCTTGGTTTGGTTATTGTGAATACTGTATCACAAAAATGATATCACTGTCTCCATGGAGCAGCACGTCGCAGTATTTGCGCCGCCCTTCTTTGTAATGAAAGCAGTTGTGTTCGTTGTCTGTCGTTCTTCTACACTTATAAATGTAGCGACTGCACCACTCGATAACGCGATGCCCCCATCGACCCGAAATAACCAAAAGTCCCTTGCGTGTTCGTGGCAGACCCTTCAAGTTTACGTGAACTCGTTGACTATAGTTCTTACGCCCGGTTTGAGAATGGTTATTCAAACGTTAAAGCATCATTCCATCACCCAAGCTGAGGCCACATTCTAAATTTTGCGAGGATATTGAATTGTTAATTATTATTCCGTCGTCAAGGCGTCGCTACGTCGCGTATTCAACAACTGCATGACGTAACTCCAGAGATAACACACCCTTGAGCAATGTTCAGAATGCGTCGCAATTTTGGTGTAAAGTTATCGCTGTTCACATTTAAATTATCACTAATTCACTTGACACTTTTATGTTATCCGAAGCCTCAGTCAATTTCACAAATACACTTTAAAGGTCCATTAAATGATGTAGGCGACACGAAGAATTAAAGTTGAATTAAGGTTTATTGTCTTTCGTAATTATTGTTTGTCCTTACGCTAAGCACACACACCGATATAGCATTCAGGGAATTATGTCCGTTAACATCAGTGATCCTGACTTTGACGATAACTTCTGACAATACGGCGAAATTGTAATCTCTTCGTGATTGCGTTTAGTTGTGGCCTACGCAAGTCTAATAATCGGGTTTATGTCGGTGATCAGTCTCTTCCTGTGTCCTTTGATGTTCGTGACTATTAAATATCACGAAGGCTAAGTTCCATCATAAATCGGTAATCACACGATTTACTTTTCTGCCACATACATCAGAATCCCGTTATCTGTCCAGACTGTAAAGAGGATCCTACTTTAGTCCGACTTCTGAATGATACTTCCAGTCTATGTCGTAAAACCTTAAACTTCAAATCAGTTTTAAAAAATCTAGCAGCGCTTAACATGCGTGCTACTGTTGCCCGAGTACAAGAGAGAAGTGAACATCTCCATTGCCGAGTTACATTGTAGTCACAGCGAACTTACAGCTCGATGCGGCTACAACTCTCTTCTAGGATAAATGTTATCTTTGGCCAATTTATGGTCTGGGCTTTAACCTACGTAAATAATAATTTTTGAATTCTTTCTTTAAAATTTCTGTTCTGAATCGTATGGTATTCTTTCATTCAGTTCTTTCTTAACGATAAGCATTAGTATTTATATAACAGTCGTGTTAATCAAACTGAGAAGAGTGTAAATTTTGTTGTCAGTAGCTTCCGTCACTGTCAGGATGGCCAATTTTGCTATTTCTTTTGCAGACAAAAAGGGTGGTTATTATGGGTTCTATATTTGGGGTGTTACAGTTGTGACTGATCCAGTGGGATAACGTTGTTTAAGTCTGATACAGGACTGACAATGATGTTTCGTGGCCAATCAGACGCGCGTGCGCGCACATTCGGTGGATTAGAAGAATCTCTTTGTGGTGTCTAATGGTGTTCTCAGCCCAGCAGCTATCACAATAGGATGCGTGTATCAGGAGGGCTGCAAAGTGGTTGTTATTATGCTAAACTTGACCGTGGAGTGCTACAACGTAGTCGCAGACGAATGAGAAAATCCCAGCGCACGAAATTCCGGTTTTTATTTGTAAACTGTGACTTTTGAATTAACTAAAATCCGCGTGGCCTGTTGTGCAAGCTGGAACCGAGAAATGAACGTTCAAAGGGATAGAGCTGTGGAATACTAGAGCGAGAATTCTCCCAGATAATCTGTTTTATAAACTATATAACAGATTCGGTGAAATATCACAATGTGACTATCACAAGTGACTGTGATTGCGTGTGAATGGCGGAACTGTAACTTTAGATTAACAGGAACTTTTCTATTATTCTGTTACAAAAAGAGAGAACATAGTTTAATTTTAATTTTAAAACATTAGTTTCACTTACTATCACAGTATCTTGATGCTAGAAAACATTCTGATGCCGCCTGTAGAGACATGTAGTGCCGCTAGTTTCCGCTATTGCTTTCACTAGTTAATGAACGTCACTTATTTTCTTTCATGTTAGACGTAAACGGGACAGCAGACGAAGAAAAGTTCACCAAAAGGTGAGTGAGCAAATGTTCAGCAGGAAGAAATTGTAACTACGTTATCGCACGAGTTGCATTATCGTCCAGAATTAATTCTGAAGGACGTCAGTGTAACACAGCGAAAGATGAGACGGAACAGTGCTCGAGAAAATGAAAAACAACAAATTGATACCAAGAGGACTGGAACTTTACGACGGGAAATGGAAGGCAACCATCATCAAGACGACGGAGGATGCAGTGTACAACTGGACAAAATAGCGACAGGTGTAGTTAGCATCCGACGCAGTGGAGTGGATCAGACTTTACAATGTACAGAGCAGTGGCGGGCGTTCAAACTGATATAGTTGAAAGACGAGTCCGGGCACAGGCAGACCACATGCCGTGACCATAGAAGACAACTGGAGACAAGTTTATTTTATTCATTGTATGCTTGTATAAAAAGACTTTCAAGGATCGAAAGGGAGTGAGAATTTAGTAATTGTGAGAGAAGAACTGGGAATAATGTCTGTTATGGGTATTCAGCTAATTGTAGCCGCAAGCTAGGTAAAAGAACTGGTTACACGCGAAGTCGCGTTGCCTGTTAACCTAGATTGTATCCAGTTATATCATAACTTTCTGATAATTCCTGGCTTGATCATTAACCAGAGGATTGGAGTTAACTTTTTTAATAAATGTAAAGTTGGATTTTAAGGGGAGGTTTACTAACTTTTGGTTCAAAAAATCGATTTCTTTTAATTGCATTTTTGGATCAATATAAGTGCTTAGAATCCACCCCTGAACGGTTTTTCAGATTACGGAACGGAAATGTTTGTTATTCGCTGTTGAACAAAAAAATGCACCTGCCTGAAATCGGCCGTTTCTACGCACCAGTTTTTTTTTCTTTCGGAGGACGAGTTATTGTACCAGTGCTTGGGAGGAAACACATAAAATTCAAATGAAAGTTTGAACGCGTGTATTTGGAAGCTAGCACCCAGGCATTTGCATTCTAGTGCGAAGACTGTGGAGATTGCGACTTTCCTGGCAGTGAGCAGCTTTAATGAAGGGTATTCAGCAATTCTGAAGACCATGACAACGATGGACGTCTCCCTGAGACTCTATTCGACGCAGTTCGCCAAGCATTTGGACGACCACCGGATTCAAGCGGCCCAAAACCGCTTGTCACCGGCCGTACGAGCGGCTCTGGAGCAGCGCATAATGGCCCAGATCGAGCAGAACGCCCTCCTTGAGGAAGAGGAAGAAATAGTTTATGGACCCGGAATAGCAGATTGAACGTACGTTGCATAATATTGCATTTATCTGTAGTCAAAACTTCAAATACGTTTTTCTCGAAATGACTTTTTTTTTATCTCGCGGTATGGTAATTTCAAATCTATTGAACCGATTGGAGTGATTCTTTGTTTCCGACGAAGCTAACTAAATTGTCTAGGAGTTGTACCACTTTTATTCCGATCCATCAACTATAAATATTTTTACTTGGCCGACGAATCGAAAAATCGATTAAGAAAACTCTATTTTTTCAAATGGCCGCCATTTTATTTCCTATGCTCCAAATACATTAAGGGAGGTACAACTCCTAAAGAATCTTATATACTTCGCTTACGTCGACTCAGTTATGATTTCAGACGAGCCGGCTGGACTGTGACATACCACGCGTGGAGGTCTACATCGAAATTCTTTTCGTTCCGACGGTACTTCCGCCTTTGCTCTTCGACATTTCCTGAAATTCCAGTTTGTAGAGGAAATATCAATAAACATTTTGACCAAATTTGACACTGATATCTACAACACATCCCGAGAAAAAAATTCTCAAAGAACATGCTTTTTCGGGCCAAAGATAGTAAACGTCCCCTTAACGAAGATTCTGTGATCTTGGAAATAAAAGGGAGAATAGTTGCTGTACCATTCTCCAAGGAAACGAAACTGGCAGATGACGAAAGGAACAATATTTCAACAAGGTATTGAAGGAAAAAGAAAGAGTCGGAAGAGTATAATGAATATGCCCAAAACGGGGCGGTGGCTGGATCTAGAGAAATTAGCAATGGACCACTGTAAAATGATGTGGAGGTGCCGGATTTCCTTGAATTAGGTAGAAGCTGAGCGAAATAACGTCAGAGGACACTGCACTCTTTGCAACGCTTGACTTTTTGCTGCATGTTTACTGCACTGATGGACGTTTTGAAACAGAATTTCATGGAGATGAATAAAAATGTTGTTGAGGTCAAACAACAGACGTAATTTTGATAAGAAAATCGAACAACAATCTACTAAATGTAATCAACCATCTAGTAGCATTAATAGAGTGGCTGATGAGGTTGGGAGTTTTAAATATGAAATTAATGTAAAACTGAAATGCCTGGCAAATTTTAAACGATTCTCAGAAAGTGCAAAAAGTCTGTTAACAGAGGTAGATATAAACGTGGCTACTAGAAGTAGGCAAAGAATCGATCAAATAAAAGATGATGTACACAAACTCGAGCAAAAAGTTGCTACTGTAGAATTTATTTATGGAAACGATCATAAAGCTTTAGACAGTAAAATTAATTATGAACCAGCAAATTGTTTAAGATCGTGTGGAAGTGATAGAGACTGATGTAGATCAGTTGACTAACCGGATTTGGAATGTAGAAACTAAATTTCAGTAGCATGGTAATAGACAGTTTCAGGTAGAAAATAACATTAAAATTGGTACTAACTCTGTTAGGTATTGTTTGGTGCCGTAATCGTCTCAGGTTTCTTACATGACAAACAGACAGTTCTTACCGTTTGGACACTCGGGAAATATTAATGTAAAAGAATTTTGGAATAATTTTGAAAACGTTTTCGCTAATTTGTGGACTGATCGGCAAAAGACTGGTTACACTGCGTCGGAAGTAAGTCATGGGGCATGACTGATACTGAACTTTATGACACTTCACAAAAATTTAAAGGTCTTTTCAAAGATTATTGGGGAAAACAGAAACAGATTGAATTGTAAAATGGTTTCTGGACTGGCGAAAACTTAATCCTAGAAAAAAGTGTAACAAGATTTGTCTTAAAGGGTGTTACTTACCTGTCATATTTGACGAATAAATTGGAGCCTGAATTGCTTATTATCGGTTTTGATGCGAAATTGCTGATGAACTGGCGAAATAAAATAATTGCTATTCCCAGGGATGATATTGACAAGTTTATTAATTACTTGCAAATGGTTGCAAAGTTATAGCAGGAAGACGAGCAAGCAAACAGAAACTTCAGGCTCCAGGAAAATGTAGAAACACTCCAAAATGTTAATGCGAACAGAATGAGTGTGGACAGTGTCAGTTAGACCGTCAGCGAGAGCGCATCGCTAGCTCCTGCTACTACTAAGGCGAGTACACCGTTTGCTTCTTACATATTTTACAAACAGCAGCCACTTATTTTCAGTTATCTGTGTAATTACTAGTTTATTTTTGTAATTTCTTGCGTGTTCGAGTGCTTACTAGGTAGAACCTTTTATTTCAATAACAGTGTAGTGTACAGTACCGCCATTGCTATCGACCGTTGTATCGACTCTCGTATCGTGCAGGCTTGTATGTTTGGTTAGAGCAGCTCAGTCAGTGTCAGTTAGACCGTCAGCGAGAGCGCATCGCTAGCTCCTGCTACTACTAAGGCGAGTACACCGTTTGCTTCTTACATATTTTACAAACAGCAGCCACTTATTTTCAGTTATCTGTGTAATTACTAGTTTATTTTTGTAATTTCTTGCGTGTTCGAGTGCTTACTAGGTAGAACCTTTTATTTCAATAACAGTGTAGTGTACAGTACCGCCATTGCTATCGACCGTTGTATCGACTCTCGTATCGTGCAGGCTTGTATGTTTGGTTAGAGCAACTCAGTCAGTGTCAGTTAGACCGTCAGCGAGAGCGCATCGCTAGCTCCTGCTACTACTAAGGCGAGTACACCGTTTGCTTCTTACATATTTTACAAACAGCAGCCACTTATTTTCAGTTATCTGTGTAATTACTAGTTTATTTTTGTAATTTCTTGCGTGTTCGAGTGCTTACTAGGTAGAACCTTTTATTTCAATAACAGTGTTTTTGTACTTATTTGCTGCGCTTAGCTTTTAAATAGTTTTTCTGGGAAAACCTAGCGTAGTTTTCGCGTCTCGTATTTCAGTGAGTGTTTCTTGATTATCAGAGTAGCTCATCAGAAGATTATCTTGGGAATTTGTCACCGTATAGAGTAGGGTAAACATAGTCATGTGTAGGGACTGTGGTTGTTGTGAGCGGACGCAAGGAGAATTGGCCACTCTTCGGGGACAGGTGGAGGCTTTGTCTGTTAGGCTCATCGAGCTCGAGGCGCAGGCGTCGGCTCGTAGTGGCGTTGGGGCAACTGTGGTGAGACCTATGCCTACTTCGGTGGCCTTGGAATCACATGGAACCCCTGATGTCGCTGCGTCTTCCGGCAGTGAGCATCTTACCGGTCAGCCATCACTCCAGGGTGAATGGCGGACAGTGGTGGGCTCGCGCGTGCCTGGCCGAAAGGCGAAGGTGGGATCTGGCCGCGTGGCGGCTGCCTTACCCCTTTCCAACAGGTACGGGGTGCTTCCTAGTGATGATGACATCGTTTCCGAGCCACCACAGGATGCCTCGCCTGTTGGGCCAGTGGCCGATTCTCCGGCAAGGTCCCGACAGTCACAGAGGGTGGGCCTATTAGTTATAGGGAGCTCCAACGTTAGGCGGGTTATGGAGCCCCTCAGGAAAATAGCGGGTAGGTCGGGGAAGAATGCCAGTGTGCACTCGGTGTGCTTGCCGGGGGGTCTCGTCCGTAATGTGGAGGAGGCCCTTCCGGCAGCTATTGAACGCACTGGGTGTGACCGGCTGCAGATAGTAGCACATGTCGGAACGAATGACGCCTGCCGCTTGGGTTCTGAGGCCATCCTTGGTTCCTTCCGGCGGCTGGCTGATTTGGTGAAGACAACCAGCATCGCACGCGGAGTGCAAGCTGAGCTTAATATCTGCAGCATAGTGCCCAGAGTCGATCGCGGTCCTCTGGTTTGGAGCCGTGTGGAGGGTCTAAACCAGAGGCTCAGACGACTCTGCGACTATAATGGTTGCAAATTCATCGACCTCCGTTATTGGGTGGAGAACTGTAGGGCCCCCCTAGACAGGTCAGGCGTGCACTACACACCGGAAGCAGCTACTAGGGTAGCAGAGTACGTGTGGCGTGCACACGGGGGTTTTTTAGGTTAGAGGGACCCCCCCTTGGGCGAAACGATAAAATACCTGACGGCTTACCAGAGAGAACATTATCATCGTTGATAAAGAACGTCCGTCCTCAGAGACCAAAAACAGGAAAAGTTAACGTAATATTGGTAAACTGCAGGAGTATCCAGGGCAAGGTTCCTGAATTAGTATCTCTTATTGAAGGAAATAGTGCGCATATAGTATTAGGAACGGAAAGCTGGTTAAAACCGGAAGTGAACAGTAACGAAATCCTAGACACAGAATGGAATATATACCGCAAGGATAGGATAAACGCCAATGGTGGAGGAGTATTTATAGCAGTAAAGAATTCAATAATATCCAGTGAAGTTATTAGCGAATGCGAATGTGAAATAATCTGGGTTAAGTTAAGTATCAAAGGTGGGTCAGATATGATAGTCGGATGCTTCTATAGGCCACCTGCATCAGCAACCGTAGTAGTTGAGCGCCTCAGAGAGAACCTGCAGAACGTCGTGAAGAAGTTTCGTGATCATACTATTGTAATAGGGGGAGACTTCAATCTACCAGGTATAGAATGGGATAGTCACACAATCAGAACTGGAGCCAGGGACAGAGACTCTTGTGACATTATCCTGACTGCCTTGTCCGAGAATTACTTCGAGCAGATAGTTAGAGAACCAACTCGTGAAGCTAACGTTTTAGACCTCATAGCAACAAATAGACCGGAACTTTTCGACTCCGTGAATGTAGAAGAGGGTATCAGTGATCATAAGTCAGTGGTTGCATCAATGACTACAAGTGTAATAAGAAATGCCAAGAAAGGAAGGAAAATCTATTTGCTTAACAAGAGTGATAGGGCACAAATCGCAGAATATCTGAGTGACCACCATCAAACGTTCATTTCTGAGGAAGAGGATGTGGAACAAAAATGGAAAAAATTCAGAAACATCGTCCAGTACGCCTTAGATAAGTTCGTACCGACTAAGGTCCAAAGCGAGGGGAAAGATCCACCGTGGTATAACAATCATGTACGAAAGGTACTACGGAAACAAAGAAAGCTTCACCATAGGTTTAAGAGTAGTCGAATCATAGCTGATAAGGAAAAGCTGAACGAAGCGAAAAAGAGCGTAAAGAGAGCAATGAGAGAAGCATTCAACGAATTCGAACATAAAACATTGGCAAACAATCTAAACAAGAACCCTAAAAAGTTTTGGTCATATGTAAAATCGGTAAGCGGATCTAAATCCCCTATTCAGTCACTCGTTGACTACGATGGCACCGAAACAGAGGACGACCGAAGAAAGGCAGAAATACTGAATTCAGTGTTCCGAAACTGTTTCACTGCGGAAAATCGTAACACGGTCCCTGACTTCGGCCGTCGCACGGACGCCAAAATGGAAAATATTGAAATAAACGATATCGGAATTGAAAAACAACTGCTATCACTTAGTAGCGGAAAAGCATCCGGACCAGACGAGATACCCTTAAGATTCTACAGTGATTATGCTAAAGAACTTGCCCCCTTTCTATCAGCAATTTATCGTAGATCTCTGGAAGAACGTAAAGTACCTAGCGACTGGAAGAAAGCACAGGTCGTTCCCATTTTCAAGAAGGGTCATAAATCAGATGCGAATAATTATAGGCCTATTTCACTTACGTCAATCTGTTGTAGAATAATGGAACATGTTTTGTGTTCTCGTATTATGACGTTCTTAGATAATACAAATCTCCTTCATCATAACCAACATGGATTCCGCAAACAGAGATCATGTGAAACCCAGCTCGCCCTATTTGCCCAAGAAATTCACAGTGCCGTAGACACTGGCGAGCAGATTGATGCCGTATTCCTGGACTTCAGAAAGGCATTTGATACGGTTCCGCACTTACGTTTAGTGAAAAAAATACGTGCTTACGGAATATCGGACCAGGTTTGTGATTGGATTCAGGATTTCCTAGAAGAAAGAACACAACATGTCATTCTTAACGGTTCAAAATCTGCAGATGTAGAGGTAATTTCGGGAGTACCGCAAGGAAGCGTGATAGGACCTTTATTGTTTACAATATACATAAATGACTTAGTTGACAACATCGGTAGCTCCGTGAGGCTATTTGCAGATGACACGGTTGTCTACAAGAAAGTAGCAACATCAGAAGACTCGTACGTACTCCAGGAAGACCTGCAGAGGATTAATGAATGGTGCGACAGCTGGCAGCTTTCCCTAAACGTAGATAAATGTAATATAATGCGCATACATAGGGGCAGAAATCCATTCCAGTACGATTATGCCATAGGTGGTAAATCATTGGAAGCGGTAACGACCGTAAAATACTTAGGAGTTACTATCCGGAGCGATCTGAAGTGGAATGATCACATAAAACAAATAGTGGGAAAAGCAGGCGCCAGGTTGAGATTCATAGGAAGAATTCTAAGAAAATGTGACTCATCGACGAAAGAAGTAGCTTACAAAACGCTTGTTCGTCCGATTCTTGAGTATTGCTCATCAGTATGGGACCCTTACCAGGTTGGATTAATAGAAGAGATAGACATGATCCAGCGAAAAGCAGCGCGATTCGTCATGGGGACATTTAGTCAGCGCGAGAGCGTTACGGAGATGCTGAACAAGCTCCAGTGGCGGACACTTCAAGAAAGGCGTTACGCAATACGGAGAGGTTTATTATCGAAATTACGAGAGAGCACATTCCGGGAAGAGATGGGCAACATATTACTACCGCCCACATATATCTCGCGTAATGATCACAACGAAAAGATCCGAGAAATTAGAGCAAATACGGAGACTTACAAGCAGTCGTTCTTCCCACGCACAATTCGTGAATGGAACAGGGAAGGGGGATCAGATAGTGGTACAATAAGTACCCTCCGCCACACACCGTAAGGTGGCTCGCGGAGTATAGATGTAGATGTAGATGTAGATGTAGAAATAGCGGCCGTAGCGCTGCAAAGACCTGGTGTCAAGCTACGACGAATAGACCATTCAACAGGAAGCAAGCACTTGTCTATCGATCGCGTTCTCTTGATTGCGAGGATAATGATCATCGGTATAGACAACAGGTGAGGGTACAAGTTGTAAATAAGGCGGAGACACAGAGTACGGGAAACTAGAAGTGAAGTTGTTAGCATTTTCAGAGTGGGTAGCATTAATTTGAAGCCTCTACCCTTGCCCTTCGTACAAGATAACAACCAAATCGTGGACTTTCACAGTAATGACAGAAGTAATAAAACTGAAGCTAATGAGACTAATGAAGCTTGAATATGCGTGTTTGACGGTAGCAGATACGAATTTATGAACAGGAATGAACGAAAACGAAAACACTGCAGTACAGGGAGTAGACATGGACAACGAAGGATGGCAAGAGACAGACCAGAAAAGGGCGGAGGAAATGCTGGAGGCAATTAATGAAGATTTGCGTGCTGTAATGGGAAATGTGCAGGCAACTGATCATAATGGGGATCAGTCAACAGGTGAGGGTACAAGTTGTAAATAAGGCGGAGACACAGAGTACGGGAAACTAGAAGTGAAGTTGTTAGCATTTTCAGAGTGGGTAGCATTAATTTGAAGCCTCTACCCTTGCCCTTCGTACAAGATAACAACCAAATCGTGGACTTTCACAGTAATGACAGAAGTAATAAAACTGAAGCTAATGAGACTAATGAAGCTTGAATATGCGTGTTTGACGGTAGCAGATACGAATTTATGAACAGGAATGAACGAAAACGAAAACACTGCAGTACAGGGAGTAGACATGGACAACGAAGGATGGCAAGAGACAGACCAGAAAAGGGCGGAGGAAATGCTGGAGGCAATTAATGAAGATTTGCGTGCTGTAATGGGAAATGTGCAGGCAACTGATCATAATGCGGATCAGTCAAATAGTGGGAATTGTGAGGGGTATGCAAAAGATGATGAAAATTACTCACTTCCTAACACGTCATACGTAGAGAAGAAACGTTCACCGAAATGTGAGTGGTCATATTTTCAGTAGGAAGAACTAACTGCGGCATTGCAAGATGTAACTCATTCAAAATACAAAATATTAAACAAGAATTCTTTATTGAATCGAATGAAGTAGTTAGTATATTTCAAGATATAGAAATACTTTGATCTCAGTCCAAGCTTTCATCAAGTCACAAAATCGTAAAAACGTATCAGACTGGCGCAGTACGAGTATGTAGTAATATTAAACAGAAGTTAAGTAGAATGGAAAAAAGTAAACACTGAGATAAGAGATCTGGGTTAGGAAAGCTACAAAATGAAACATCCAATACCAGACTCATTTATAAGTAGATAATAAAATTTCAATTCAATTACGTGACACCCGGGATTACTTAAGTGAACAGTACATTGTAGTTTTGCTATGTTAACCTACATTTGCGATTACATTTCTTACTGTGACACTTATCAATCGTTCAACGTCATTTACAGTATTTTAATTACTTGTAGATGGCGCACATCATCATCTCATTTCATATACAAAGTTATGTAATTACGCAGATCAGTACTTCGTGTATACATATTTCCGTCCAGTCAGTTTAATATATTCGTATTCAGGAAGACAGAAATTCGTATATACTGCGCCTTTTTAAGGTACAATACGCAACTTTCATCTATAGAAATATCTAAAAAATTATGTAAAACAAGACACCTGATAATTCAAAATATAAACGTTTCAAAATTCACAGTTTTGAAGACATCTCTATGCGTGAACATTCTGAACTTTTTTTATATGAAAGTATTAAGTATTTAAATATTTTGTGATTTGAATATTTCAAAGCCGGCCGTAGTGGCCGAGCGGTTCTAGGCGCTTCAGTCTGGAACCGCGCGACCGCTACGGTCGCAGGTTCGAATCCTGCCTCGGGCATGGATGTGTGTGATGTCCTTAGGCTAGTTAGGTTTAAATAGTTCTAAGTTCTAGGGGACTGATGACCTCAGATGTTAAGTGCCATAGTGCTCAGAGCAATTTTTTGAATATTTCAGAACACATTGTTTGGACATCAAATTTCAGAAATTTTTGTGTAGAAAAAGTTAATAAGCAACAAAATTATTTCAGGTGTTTTCTTTGTTTGTGCGTGACTTGTTGAATATTTGAATCTACATTGTAAATCTGTAAATGTGTTATTCGTTAATTTAATGATCAGTGTTAGGACAGATGGTAAGGTAGTTTTGAAGCAGTTTATGGTGTTTTTCACGAACAGTGTATGTCAGTTTTGAAAATATATGAAAATGTGACACAGCAGTTAGTGTTTGATTCTATAGTTTGTGGAATTACCTGTACCTCTCGACAAAAGGTGACAGCGTGACAACTACGTCGGTTAAGCACTTAAAAAAGGTTCGACTAACTTTTTATTTTGTAGCATTATGTGCTAGAATAATTTTCTTTAACTAACAGCTCTGTTCAGCTGTATGTTTTTATGTAAATGGGAGGTTATGTCAGAGCATACAACAAAGGAAAAAATTACACGCCTGCGCACGGAAAAAATGCTCTGCTCCTTCATTCCCTTCCTCCTATTCTGCTATCGTATTTTGTGGTTTGTCACTTCCTTCGGTTAGCAAGATTTTCCATGGTATTATTTGAACGACAAACAGAACGTATCTGGTCACTAAGGTTTACCTCTGAGCACAGGCTGAAAGTTCTGTGCGTAGAGCAATAGCCCTTACGCTTCTAGGTGTGGTGTGTTGAGCCACTGCTGTTCATGAAAACATGATACCACGAATTTAATTGTAAAGTCCGATACTGTGGTCAAGTAAGTCGTTATATGATATGTGTTACTTGATTAATGCTTGAACTGTAATCGAATTATTTCCGTTTTGTGGGTAACTCCATGTAAAGCCTCTTTTTATTCTTGCAGCTAAACATTTTAAATGTGCTTCATATTTTGCATTTTAAAGTGTAATACCTTACGTTTATTTTACAGATATGAAATAAAGCGATATTTTAATCAACTCGATGACAAACAGTGCAGTAAATCTTACCATTCAGAAAATTTGCGGTGGTTGTGTGTTGTGTTAGAGGTTGATTCAGCGCTGTTGGAAACAGATTCCTTTCCACGTGGTAGGGGTAGCTTTTTCAAGAAACAGAATTCGCTGGGATATCACTTTGTTGAAGAGAAAAATCTTGCTCGCATTGATAATTTTTACGGCGGAGTATGCTTCGAACTTCAGTCGACCCTTGATTGTGGATTGTGTAGGAAGCTCTGCAGATATGCCTATTGTTTCTTTGCATTTGCGCAGTCTCAGTTCCTGTCTTGGCCTTCAAGAATTTCAAATTGCCTACGGAACACCATTCAGTATGACTGCGAAAACAAAAGGGGCAAGCCGCAAAAACCGACGTGTAGTTCTAAGTTCCTTTCCCTTCCATCACAAAATTTGCGTTTCATCCATCACTGGACAGTTTAACGGTCTCCATGTTGGAGCCTGTGTCACCTACTGTAGCGGCTCCCACACTAGGCGTGATGGTTGAGCCACGACTCCAAATTCATTAAAGAAAAATGCCTCTATTACAAGTACTTTATGTAGATTAATACTTATTAGGTCGATATCAGCAGCAGCAACCATTTGCAGCCTAAAGTCTCTACCAGACCTCCAAGTGTAGTGTCTTCATCTACATAAATTCTTGCCACTCTTGCAGGCTTTCTGTTTTGGTTTACGTGTCTTCCACTGGATCATCACCTCGGTCTTTTCTTATCTCTTGCAACCCTGAAAAGAACTTTCTTGGTCCAGCTATCAGCCATTCGCAACTCTAAATTAGCCACCCACTTCCATTCAGTATTCATTATAGTCGTAATTACGGCGATGAAGTCTTGCATCGTGATCATTCGAGTCGTGGCGTGTTGTTGTCGCTACGTTTCGACGAGTTTCCTACTCATATCTTCAGGCGAAGTGTGGAGTTCATCTCCAGTTGGTTCTCTTATAGCCGCCGGACCGGAAACTCTTCTGCTGAGAGTGCAACGTGTGACCCAATCACGTGCCATCTGTTGAGCCTTCGGTAGAGGAGATTGCGGTTCAGCGGCTATAAAGGGACGTACTGGACATGAACTCGATACTTCGCCTGAAGATCAGAGTAGGAAACTCGTCGAAACATTACGACAGTATCACGCCACAAGTAGGCTGATAATCCAATAAGATTTCATCAAAGAAATTCACCGAGGAATCCTGTATCATTTCGTCTTTTCCCTCATCCTTTTGTTTTCCTATCTCCCCTAACATTTCCCAGTACACATCCACTGTTCGCTTTGCGCTCTTGCTCTTTACGATCGGTTCTCTAGATGGCAACACGCGAACCAGTGTGCATAATGCTACTCTGCTAAAGAGGGATTTAAGTGCAAAAGTTGCCTCGGAAAACATATTTGTGCGATCTCATGTGCGTTCTAGGATCGAGTGACTTTTTCTGTGCTCCGGAACTAATGACTAATGATTGGGAATCTTGTTAGGAATATTAACGATAGATTCGCTCTGGAAATCGAAGAAAAAATTCTTCAAATGGCTCTGAGCACTATGGGACTTAACATCTGAGGTCATAAGTCCCCTAGAACTTAGAACTACTTAAACCTAACTAACCTAAGGACAACACACACATCCACGCCGGAAGCAGGATTCGAACCTGCGACCGTAGCGGTCGCACGATTCCAGACTGAAGCGCCTAGAACCACTCGGCCACATTGGCCGGCCTCTGGAAATCGTTTCACCAGTTTTGCGACTGGACAAATAAAACAAAGTTACTTGGCACCCTAACATTTTACGATTCTTATCATGCTTAGCATTTAAATCGATCCACTTGCAGTAGTGTTACACAGTGTTTGGCACAAGAATTGGAGCTCGTGAAAGACCAGGAAGAAACCAGTTGGGGTACCATATACGAGAAGCCAGGTAAGCAATGTTGGCAACAAGTCAGATACGAGAAGTAGGGGAGGGACACACAAGACTCATCCATAAATCACACTTAGCATCACCGTGCATCCCAGTGTACATGTGGCAGACGACATTCCACTGTCTGCTATGATAGTGCTACAACATGTTTGTCATAATGAATTTACTGCCTGACAAAGGAGTTCCCAGAAGTGGAGCAAGAAACGAAGTGAATCTTGACGGGTTTAGAGGGTATGTAATGCTTTTTCAGCAGTTACAAAACTGAGTTAGATTTGCAAAAAGAACTTTAACAATACCCAGTCATCAGCATGAAGTTGCTCCACTTCAGGTCTAGACAGGGCGAGGCGTGTTGTAAATGCAATCGCGTATTACAGTTACATGTAAGGCACTTTTTTTTGCATTTAAACATTCTTGGTCTATACTTTTTCTACAATTTAGTTGTGGGTATGCTTCCTACTTGTAAAACGCACTGTTAACTAAGAGGGCACTTATCAACGGCCGTCAGTGTGGCAGGAGCCAGTGTGGGAGGCCCTACGGCTGGTCAGCTACATGCTACACCCCTCTTAACTCCCAACCAACAGTGATCTACGGTGCGCGCATCCCACTGTAAGGTCCATCCCCCCTCTCGCTTCTACTAGATGGATATGGAAAGAGGAGGGCTATGCAGCTGTTCTAGGCAGTTGACAATCTTGTAGCGACTGCTGTTCTGTAGCTCTTTCATCTATATCTACATCTACATCTACATCCATACTCCGCAAGCCACCTGACGGTGTGTGGCGGAGGGTACCTTGAGTACCTCTATCGGTTCTCCCTTCTATTCCAGTCTCGTATTGTTCGTGGAAAGAAGGATTGTCGGTATGCCTCTGTGTGGGCTCTAATCTCTCTGATTTTATCCTCATGGTCTCTTCCCGAGATATACGTAGGAGGGAGCAATATACTGCTTGACTCCTCGGTGAAGGTATGTTCTCGAAACCTCACCAAAAGCCCGTACCGAGATACTGAGCGTCTCTCCTGCAGAGTCTTCCACTGGAGTTTATCTATCATCTCCGTAACGCTTTCGCGATTACTAAATGATCCTGTAACGAAGCGCGCTGCTCTCCGTTGGATCTTCTCTATCTCTTCTATCAACCCTTTCTGGTACGGATCCCACACTGCTGAGCAGTATTCAAGCAGTAGGCGAACAAGCGTACTGTAACCTACTTCCTTTGTTTTCGGATTGTATTTCCTTAGGATTCTTCCAATGAATCTCAGTCTGGCTTCTGCTTTACCGACGATCAACCTTATATGATCATTCCATTTTAAATCACTCCTAATGCGTACTCCCAGATAATTTATGGAATTAACTGCTTCCAGTTGCTGACCTGCTATATTGTAGCTAAATGATAAGGGATCTTTCTTTCTACGTATTCGCAGCACGCTACACTTTTCTACATTGAGATTCAATTGCCATTCCCTGCACCACGCATCAATTCGCTGCAGATCCTCCTGCATTTCAGTACAATTTTCCATTGTTACAACCTCTCGATATACCACAGCACCATCCGCAAAAAGCCTCAGTGATCTTCCGATGTCATCCACAAGGTCATTTATGTATATTGTGAATAACAACGGTCCTACGACACTCCCCTGCGGCACACCTGAAATCACTCTCACTTCGGAAGACTTCTCTCCATTGAGAATGACATGCTACGTTCTGTTATCTAGGAACTCTTCAATCCAATCACACAATTGGTCTGATAGTCCATATGCTCTTACTTTGTTCATTAAACGACTGTGGGGAACTGTATCGAACGCCTTGCGGAAGTCAAGAAACACGGTGTGTCAAAGACACGTGTTTCATTCTTTCGCGTGGTACAGTGGTGAAAGTGTTCAGATGCAAATCAGGGACGTATCTTAAAGATTCGTACTGTTTTAACACATATTATTATTTATTCATAATAATTGTAATGAACAGGTATATTTTTGTGATTTTAAATTAGTGTCTGCTTAAGTGTGGAGCTGATGTCCGTTACTGTTTGAAGCAAGTTGGCCTGATTAAGACTGAGTTACAGGAATTTCGCGGTAATTTTCAGGATGTGTGATCTAAAATATATCCAGAAGAAAGTGATAGTGAGTCTCCAAGAAAGAAGCGACGGAGTGGCGTGACTGACAGAGAAACATCGCACCGTTCTTTGTTGTGTGAGATCGTCGATTGTCACGCGTCAGCCAATAATTTGGAGGTCTTCCACTTATGAATAATGAAAAGTGTAGCTAATATACAGATAGCTTCCCTGAGACTGCGTTTCATTTTTTAAAGGTATCCTACAGTGGACATTTTGATATCATCGACTAAGGACCGACCTGTCTGTGCATATTCTTCAGACGAATTCCGGACAGCCACTGTTTAGACAAAGTAGATGTCTCACCTGCTTTGGTCGTAGTGAAGCAGTACCTGAAACCATCAAAACTAATGAAATCAGTTTAAACCATGCCTGTAACCAGTGTTTCGGCAGAAAGATCATTTTCAGCGTCTAAAATGATCGACGTTTCAACCCCTCTGCTGGGATCTTCCTCAGGATCTTCAGGTGTCCACTACTGCTATAACACTGTCCTTATAAAGGGGGAGGTTTCAAGCGTTCGTGCCAGAGAAGTGATAGTATTGGTTAAAATTCATATGGCTACCATTGGTGGACCATAATCATAGGCCAATATTCCCGCTCTGATGCAGAAGAAGGGGCGTTGTTAGCTAGTCTCCTGTGCATACCATTGGCGGCCAATTGTCATTGGATAGAAAGGGACTATTCCACACTTACGTGAACCGTATGTGCAGTTGACGGACTTTGAGCGAGGGCGTATAGTGGGCATGCGGGAGGCCGGGTGGACGTACCGCCGAATTGCTCAACACGTGGGGCGTGAGGCCTCCACAGTACATCGATGTTGTCGCCAGTGGTCGGCGGAAGGTGCACGTGCCCGTCGACCTGGGACCGGACCGCAGCGACGCACGGATGCACGCCAAGACCGTAGGATCCTACGCAGTGCCGTAGGGGACCGCACCGCCACTTCCCAGCAAATTAGGGACACTGTTGCTCCTGGGGTATCGGCGAGGACCATTCACAACCGTCTCCATGAAGCTGGGCTACGGTCCCGCACACCGTTAGGCCGTCTTCCGCTCACGCCCCAACATCGTGCAGCCCGCCTCCAGTGGTGTCGCGACAGGCGTGAATGGAGGGACGAATGGAGACGTGTCGTCTTCAGCGATGAGAGTCGCTTCTGCCTTGGTGCCAATGATGGTCGTATGCGTGTTTGGCGCCGTGCAGGTGAGCGCCACAATCAGGACTGCATACGACCGAGGCACACAGGGCCAACACCCGGCATCATGGTGTGGGGAGCGATCTCCTACACTGGCCGTACACCACTGGTGATCGTCGAGGGGACACTGAATAGTGCACGGTACATCCAAACCGTCATCGAACCCATCGTTCTACCATTCCTAGACCGGCAAGGGAACTTGCTGTTCCAACAGGACAATGCACGTCCGCATGTATCCCGTGCCACCCAACGTGCTCTAGAAGGTGTAAGTCAACTACCCTGGCCAGCAAGATCTCCGGATATGTCCCCCATTGAGCATGTTTGGGACTGGATGAAGCGTCGTCTCACGCGGTCTGCACGTCCAGCACGAACGCTGGTCCAACTGAGGCGCCAGGTGGAAATGGCATGGCAAGCCGTTTCACAGGACTACATCCAGCATCTCTACGATCGTCTCCATGGGAGAATAGCAGCCTGCATTGCTGCGAAAAGGTGGATATACACTGTACTAGTGCCGACATTGTGCATGCTCTGTTGCCTGTGTCTATGTGCCTGTGGTTCTGTCAGTGTGATCATGTGATGTATTTGACCCCAGGAATGTGTCAATAAAGTTTCCCCTTCCTGGGACAATGAATTCACGGTGTTCTTATTTCAATTTCCAGGAGTGTATATACCAACACATCTAGGAACGGAACGAACCTCACTCTCTACCTCCAAGGTAAATTTGATTTTGGGGTGAATTCCATTTCAGAAACTTCCTGGCAGATTAAAACTGTGTGCCCGACCGAGACTCGAACTCGGGACTTTTGCCTTTCGCGGGCAAGCGCTCTACCATTTGAGCTACCGAAGCACGACTCACGCCCGGTACTCACAGCTTTACTTCTGCCAGTATCTCGTTTCCTACCTTCCAAACTTTACAGAGGCTCTCCTGCGAACCTTGCAGAACTAGCACTCCTGAAAGAAAGGATATTGCGGAGACATGGCTTAGCCACAGCCTGGGGGAGGTTTCCAGAATGAGATTTTCACTCTGCAGCGGAGTGTGCGCTGATATGAAACTTCCTGGAAGATTAAAA